>NC_069082.1:36807772-37407772 GCF_025698485.1 Gossypium arboreum
CACTCCGCGATTCTGGAAGAAACTACAAGAGGCTTTAGCTACTAAATTGCATTTCAGTATTGCTTTCCACTCACAGACGGATGGTCAATCCAAGAGGATTATTTAGATTCTTTAGGATATGTTAAGATGTTGCATTCTTGAGTTTGAAGGTTTGTGGGAGCATATTTTCCATTGGTTGAATTTACTTATAATAACAGATTTTAATCGAGCATTAAAATGGCATCGTACGAAGGCTTATATGGTATAAAATGCCATAGACGATTGTATTGGTCAGAGCTTAGCGAGAATAAGATTCACGGAGTTGGCTTGATAAAAGAAACTGAACAGAAACTAAAAGTGATCCGAGATAGTTTGAAAACAGCTTTCGATCGTCAGAAATCTTACGTAGATTTGAAACGAAAAGATATTGAATTTGAGATCGGTGACAAAGTGTTTCTGAAAGTATCTCCGTGGAAGAAAGTACTCTGATTTAGCAGAAAAGGCAAATTGAGTTCGAGGTTCATCGGGCCTTATGAGATTTTCGAGCGTATCAGGCTGATTGCTTATAGATTATTATTGCCACCAGAGTTAGAAAAGAGTCATGATGTGTTTCATGTACCGATGCTTCGACAATACAGATCCGATCCCTCGCATGTGATTTCTCCGTCTAAGTTGAGATTCAGTACGATATGACCTATGAAGAAAAACTGATTCGTATCTTAGCTCACGAGGTTAAAGAACTGTGAAATAAGAAAATTTCATTAGTAAAAGTAATGTGGCATCGACACGGTGTTGAAGAGGCTATGTGGCAGCCCGAAGATACTATGAGACAATAATATCCGAATCTGTTCAACGGTAAGATTTTCGGGGTCGAAAATCCCTAAGGGGGAGAGTTGTAATAGCCCGGTTTAGACCCTAGTCAGAATAGTGGTTTTAGGACCACAAATCCAAATCAAAAAAAAATTTTATATTATTTTCCATGCTTATTATATGTGAATTAGTATGTGTGAAAATTCCGCACGAAAATTTGATCGTTTGTGTGCTTAATTTGATAAAAGAACCTAACCGTGTAAAATGTAAAAGTTTCCTGCTGTTTGTTAAAGTGCCTATTTGCTATGTCTTTTTAAATGTGAGGTCCTTATGTGGTTAATAGACCACTAGATTAATGAATGGGCAAAAATGCCTAAGTTAATGGAATTTATATGTTATTTCATTAATGGCATAATAGTCAACTAAGTATAAATGATATATTAAATAAAAGAGAAACATGAAATTTGTTATTATGCTCATCTTCTTGCCAAAAATACGAAGAAAAGATAAGAAAAAAAGTTGTTTAGGGTTCGGCACTTCTAATCTTTGATTAAGGTATGATTTTGGCTCGATTTTTTATAATTTCTACATTTTTGTGATCGTTGCTTTGTGTTCTATCAAGCCCATGCCTAAATTTCTGATTTTAATGATGATTTTGAAATATTCCATTGATGAAATTTTAAGCTTTATGAAGTTAGATGATAGAAAATGAAAGATATGTGTTAGATTACTATATTTTGTCATTGAATTTTTGATGAATTTGAGTAATTTGAACTAAATTGTGAAAATGAGAAATTGAGGGACTAAAATGTGAAATAAATGAAATATGTGGGCTTATATGAACACTATGAAATTTTGGCTAAGCTTATTTATAAAGAAATTTTGTGTATTTTGTTATTTTTATGAATTAGGGACTAAAATGTTAAAATGTGAGGGTTAATTTGTAAAATGCCCTAAATATGTGTTTTTGAATTTAATTAAATGATTTGGTTAATAAAAGAACTCAATTTTAATTTATATAGATCAAGAACAAAAGAAGACAGAATTAGATTGGGGGAAATCAAAAGTCGTCGAGTAGTCGACTCCGTTCGTTCGAATCTGTACGAGGTAAGTGAATATACAAATAAATATCCATGAATCGATTTATTTGTGCTTATATGCTATTGAAATATAATGAATGGCTTTGGAAGATGAATATGTGAAATTGTGAATGCATCGTCAATGTTTCAACATCCAAAAAGCCCCGTACAAACCTTAAGAATAGTTAGCATACATATGTCATGACATAGTGTCCGATATGTGTTTTCGTGTAAGACCACATCTGGGACGTTGGCATCAACTTATGATTTATGTGTAAGACCATGTCTTGGGCATTGGCATCATATTTGATTTCGTGTAAGACCCTGTCTGGGATAGTGGCATCGATATTTGATTACATGTAAGACCACGCCTGGGACTTTGGCATTGTACGAGCTTTTCGAGCTATCCAAGTATCCTTATTGATTCCAAATGGTTCAACGGGAATTTCAAGAAATGAATGAATATGAGAATGTATAACCAAATTTAGGTATGTTTGAAATGTACATTATGATTAAGAATGAAAGTAAGTATATATTTATAAGTGGACATATGAAAAATGTATGAATTATATGAGTATGAAATGTGTTATGTGTAACTGACCTATGAATAATTGAATTATATGAGAATTATGGATATGTAGTTATGTTTTGCCATGAATTACATTAATGAAATGGTTTAGAAATGTGCCATGTGATGAGTTTATTTGTATATGACTTACTAAGCTTTTGAAAGCTTACTTTGTGTGTGTTTGCATTATTTTATAGATATCGAAGCTACTGGGAGCTCGGGGATCATTGAGAACCATCACCATACTATCGAACTCTATTTTGGTACCTTTTGAAAATGTATATATTGAAGTATGGCATGTATAGGCTAGAAGTTTGTGACTATGTTTTGTGAAGTGTATATTTAGCCATGTGTTATGGCTTGGTTTTAGTTACAATTATGATTGTCTTTTTAGCATAAACTATGTGATGTAATAATGTTCATATGATGTGTTCATGAATGACCTAGTGAGAAATGGTCAATTTGGTACGTTGGTAATCTGATATAGTTGTGGAAATGTTACGATTTTTGCATGAGATTGGTTGTGAAATATTGAGATAAGAATATGTTAGAATGAATGAGTTTGCTATGTGATTTTTGGTATGTTTTTAATTGGTTAAAGAGGATGAAATTTTTTGATAATTATATGGCATAAATGGTGTATGTTTTGGTTTTGAATTGGTTGAAAATTTGATATGAAATGTTTTGGTATTGATGCTTGTAGGGAGGACCCTTAAGGGGTGGTATTATGGCCTTGTAAATGGCCTATTTCTGGCCACACAGCAAGGACACGGGCGTGTGTCATTGCCGTGTTGCTCGAAGGTCATTTTGAAATGAGCCTGGACAGACCACACGGTCACACAAACGAGCATGTGCCAAAGTCAGTTTCAAGCACGGGCTAGACACATGGGCGTGTGACTGGCCTTGTGACTCAAGTCAGTAGCCTCCCTAATTTTCACACAGCCTAGCACAAGGGCGTGTCATGTGGCCGTATGGACAAGACAGTATGTATGCCCTGTTTTTCCATAGCCTAGACACACGGGCGTGTCTAATGCCGTGTGATGCGCATGACCTATTCACAGGGCGTGTAACCTTTATAACATTGAAAAATGTATAAGTTTTGAAAAATTTTGTATGAGCCCGATTTAGTCCCAACCCCTTTCTAAAGCATGTTTAAGGTCTCGTTGACCTACGTAAGGGACTCTATAATAATGTGTGACTTTGATGCCATGTTGACTATGAAATGAATGCGAATTGTTTCGATATGTCTAGTAACGCCTTTAACCCTAATCCGGCTGTAACACCCCAAACCCGACCCAGACGTTATGGCTGAATTCAACGTGCCACATTGAAGTGTTTTTCAAAAACCATGTTTTTATTAAAAACCCTTCTTAATAATTAAAAACTTATACCATTTTTAAACCTTGTTAGAAACCTCAGCTGAATAAGATTCTTAACAACTTTGTAAAAATCTTGGCAGTTGCGGAAGCTTGATTTAAAAAGAATTGCGGTTACGTGATGTTTTGAACAACAGTAGTTGCTTTGGAAAACTGTGTTCTAATACTAGCAATTATAAGAACAATAAATAAAATTCCAAATTTGAAATCCAGAAAATTGCAACGGCTTTACTACAACCCTCATAAAACATTTAAAAGTAATAATTAAAACTATAAAATAAACAGTCTGTGTGGCTTCCTCCGAGCCCCTCGTAGCCCCGATCCGTCTAAGGCTGGAAATTACCAGAAAGGTTAATAAACGGGGTGAGTTTACGAAAACTCAGTGTGAAATCCCCTACTATATAAAAGGAATAGTCAGTCATATAAAAGAATTAAAAGTTGGTAGCCCTACTTACAGTTTCAGTATCAATTGGGCCTTAGCCCATTATAACAGACAGTACTAGATGGGCTTTAACCCATTACAGAATAAGAAACATTATCAGAACTAGAATCAGAATCAAAATCAAAATTAGGTGATGTAATCGTAATCGTAATCGTAATCGTAATTAGGTGACGTAATTAGAATCGTAATCGATCGTAATGTAATCAAAATCGAATCGATGATCGTAATGTATAAAAAATCGAATGTGAATGCAATCCCAACCCACCTATAACCAATCGCTACACTCCACCCGCATCAGCGCTACACTCCATGTGGGAATAGCTCAACCCACCCAAACCCTACACTCCACGCTTGCAAAGATTGTCGTCAGATATCGATAAGTTGAGGTAAAGCCTCCATCTGAGATATTTGTGGCACGACCACCGAATCGATAATGTTGCAAAGCCACTTAACGTAATATGTGGCACAAAGCCATCGATAACTGTAATAACTTCGGCACATAGCCATCAGTGACGGTAATATACCTGGCACATAGCCTTCGGTAAATATGATCGGCACAGAGTCGTCAAAAAATATGTTAGGCACATAGCCACAGGTAAATACGTTTGGCATGAAGCCATAGTCAAGATGGCACGAATCCATATTTAGGTTGGCACAGAACCATTGATAACGTGTCTATAATCGGCACGAAGCCCACAATATCAATACAAAGCCCACAATAACGGCATACAGCCTTCGGTAACATGATCGGCACTCAGCCACTGATCGGTCCACAGTCATCTCGGGTGACCCGTGCGACCTTAACAGATCAGATCTTCCTCCGTACGAAATGTAACACCCCTATCCCGTATCCGTCGCCGAAATAGGTAAAGGGGCATTAACGGACTTGAAACTCATATCCGAATAGTGAAAATTTTGAATTTTTTTTTTTTTATAAAGAACCTTCCTTTAGGTAAATACTAAACACAGTCAGGGATACAATTTAACTTCTATAAGTACACATTCAAAAGATGCCATTTTCGCATGGCTTATATACATTAACCTAAATATTCTTCGGCCACTGGTCTATTCTTTACATGCCATAAAATATTTCAAAACATAACAGTAACTAGCAGTGGATAGTGATAGTGTGACTAGTTGCTGACGATCCCCGAGCCTGTAGCTTCCAAATGAGATCTATAAAACAGAGGAAACAAAGTAAACGGAGTAAGCATTACAATGCTTAGTAAGTTTTAAGCAGTGTCAACAGATAACAATCAAATTATAACATAGTTGTTCATATTTTTATTTCACTCTTCCTTCGGGCATACCATCCCTTTACCGAATATGCACATCTCATCATATATAATAGGCAGATAAATTCTCACTTGATAGTTGATCTCTTATAAACATAGGTACATTACATATTTTCACCTAACTTTCCACATTGACCAAACACACAATAATCATAGAACAGTCTTATTGCATTACTCACATATGCATCACATAACGACCTTGTGATTTAGTCCAAATCAAGCTTAAATATAAACTCAAAATACATACCTGACCAACTTAACGCATTGAACATATTTATTACCAATTGTTACTGTGAAGTCGTATAATCTTATGCTTTACTCGAATCTTCAGCGAAACCTTTAGCTCGAATAGTCCCCACACGTAGTTATCGGGTTTTACCCGGGCAAAATCTCCACATGTAGTCATCGGGTCTTACCCGGACATAATCTCCACACGTAGTCATCGGGTCTTACCCGGAATATATTTCCAAGTTTCATGTACATTTAATCACATGTTACAACATTCACATCGACTGTCATATTTGTAATTCATTTGCTTCATCAAATATCTAATAATACACACCTTTCACATTTGGTCATTCGGCCACAATATACACCCATCTCCTACATATTTCACACTAGCCATTCAGCTTTACCACATATACATATCTCATACATATTTCACACTAGCCATTCGGCTTTACCATATATACATATCTCATATATATTTCACATTAGCCATTCGGCTTTACCACATATACATATCTCATACATATTTCACATTATCCATTCGGCTTTACCACATATACATATTAGCCATTCGGCTTTACCACATATACATATCTCATACATATTCCACATTAGCCATTCGGCTTTACCACATATACATATCTCATACATATTCCACATTAGCCATTCGGCTTTACCACATATACATATCTCATACATATTTCACATTAGCCATTTGGCTTTACCACATATACATATATATTTATCTTGTACATCAATTTCAGCAATAGCTTATAAGCAACTCAAATAGTTTCATCAATGTTTACAACAAATTCACATATTCACTACAAGCTGTTTTCCTGAGCAATAGTCACTAAATTATTTATAACTGGAGCTATAAAACTCAAAATCAATTGCCGTTAATTTTCCCTGAATATAGACTCATATATCTTCCATCCATAAAATTTTTAGAATTTTAGGTTTGGCCAATCAATACCAGATTTTTCTTAAAGTTTCCCCTGTTTCACTGTTTGACTAATCTGACCACTCTTCACTACGAATCAAATTTATCATTGTACAGAATTCAAAATATGTTCTATTTGATTTAATTTGAAACTAGACTCATTAAGGAGTCTAAGCATATAAATTTTATCTTATAACCATTTTTGTACAAATTATAATGATTTTCTAAAAACAGAACAGGGGATTTAGGAGTCATTCTGACACTGTCTCACACAACTTTAAATATCTCTTTATAGGAAATTTCTTTGCTTACACGGTCTCTTTTATAAGAAACTAGACTAATTAAGATTTGATTACATATTTTATTCAGCCTATAATTCCACACCAACAATTTATAGTGATTTTCTAAAATCACGTTACTGTTGCTGTCCTAAGCAAATTATTACAATTTGCTCTTAAATTTCCAAGTCCAAACACTTATGAACTTACCATTTGAGTTTAAGACATATCATGGCCACATCATATCTTATTAAATCAACTCATTATGTCCTATTATGATTGAATTTACTCAACGTTTAATCACTTAAAACTTACCTCGGAAGTGGTCGACGACTAGATATCCACGACCATTCGTTTACTTTCTCTTTCCCCTATCCGACTTTGATCCTCTTTGCTCTTAAGCTCATTCTAGCCATCTTCTAAGCCAAAAATCAAAGCAACCAAACTTTCTTCTTCTTCCTTCCTCAAGTCACGGCAATGGGGGAGCATGGATGAGACAACCTTTTTTTCATCACCCCTCCCTTTTCATTACTTTATTACTAACCTTTTATTTTATTATTTCTAACATAAAACATTAACACAAAATGTTTATAATATGATTTAACCCATGCATGGCCGGCCACTACCTAAAGTTTTGGGTAATTTGACATGCAAGGACAAGCATTTTCTAACATGCATCAATAGGCCACTTTATGTAACACCCCGAACCCGAGACCATCGCCGGTGTCGGACACGAGGGGTTAACAAGCCAAGTTCACATGTTTTGCCCACCAATTTGACATTTCCAGTCAGGCTGGAAAACTGCATCACTGTCGCCTTAAAAATCATATCTCGAGTTTCAAAACTCGGAAACTGGTTTCGTAAATTTTCCCTGAATTTAGACTCATATATCCATCCATGGATTTATTTCTAGAATTTTTGGTCGGGCCAATTGGTACAGTGTATTAGTTAAAGTCACCCATGTTACAGGGATCGACTGCTCTGACCTTCGCGCGTTATAACTTGAATATCTCTCTGTACAGGGCTTTAACACTGGTTCCGTTTGTTTCTAATGAAACTAGACTCAAAATGGAATCTGTACATATAAGGCATGACTCCTAATTCTTTCTGCATAATTTATAGTAAATTTTTAAAGTTGCAACAGGGGACCCAGAAACCGTTCTGGCCCTGTCTCACAATAGCCTTAATATCTCTTAACATGTAACTCCTATGACCATTTCGTTTCTTCCATATGAAAATAGACTCATCAAGGTTCATTTACATAGCTTATTCACTATTTAATACCATTCCTACAAATTTTGGTGGTTTTCACATTCACATCACTGCAGCTGGCAGCATCTGTTTTAAGGTAGGTCTTACCTATTTGGTAGTCTCCATGAACCAACTAGTCTTGCCATACATAGGTTCATATATGATCATTTTAACCATGCCAATGGCTGATCATGTGACCAACATTCCCATTTCCAATCCATAGCCACATCATGACACCAAATATATACATACAAACCACAAATAGTCTAAGTTCATGCTTCCTTTTTGAGCCATTTTCGCATGGCCGTACATATATACATCACAACATATTTAACCAACAAGGGTAGTCCTATACATGCCATCTCAAGTTCAACCAAAAATTTATACCAAAATGGAGGCTTGATAGTGTGGATGACTTCGACTTCAACGATCCCAAATCCGATTGCTTGAGCGAAATCTAGAAAACCGAGAGCCAAAGCAACGGGTAAGCATTTTATGCTTAGTAAGTCTCAAGGAACATAATCAACTCTAATTACAGCAATACATTCACATAGCCAAATGCATCATTTCATTAATACACATTCTTACTTCACACTTCATCATTATATAATTTCACAAAGTATCAATCAATTCAATAACTGAAATTCATTAGTCGATTGAGCGAATGTTGCTCAAACATGTCGACTTTCCAATGCACATATAAACGCACCTCATTCTTTGGGCTTTTCGAGTGTACTCATTGAATTTATTACAGCAACCAACACTCACCTCCAGCCCAAGATTCTTCGAATATAACCGGATATAACCATGTGCACAAATGCCTTCGGTCTTAGCCGGATAGAATGTCTCGCACGAATGCCTTGGTCTTAGCCCGGATGTAGCCACTAGCACAATTGCCTTCGGTCTTAACCGGATATAATTTCCAGCATAATTGTCTTCGGGATTTAGCCCGGATATCATTCAATTTCCCATGAACACATACATCAATTATCATTGGACATACATATTTCATTTTCGTTACTAAGGCTCAAACGCAATTATAGTCACAAGCATATTCGCTTCGGGACTTAGCCCGGGTAGAATTCAAATACTCATGCACACATAATCAATAATCAATACACATCCATACTTTATTTCACATAATTCAAGTAGGGTCACTTCTTGAGGACTTACCTCGGATGTTGTCGAACGGCTTTTTCGGCTATTCGATCACTTTCTCCTTCCCCTTGTCCAATTGTGGCCCTCTAAGCTCTTGAGCTAATTCAAACAAATTCAATTTATTAAAACCTCATTGTGCTAGCTTATGGCCGAATATGATAAGGAGTTTAAATGGTCATATGGCCACCCTTTAGCTTGAATACACAATGGTCATGCACATTTTATACTACATCAAGCAATTCAATACAATTTATTCGAGCATCAAGGAAATGCTAAGGCCTTCAATAGGCTACCCAAGGCGAATATTCATGTACATGTTGAGGCCAATTATGCACTTAATACCTCACAAAAACAGCATGCATTTTACTAGTTAATGCTTTGCATATTGTGGCTCAAAACTTATAATATAGCATCAAGCACTTATATGTGTGCTAGGTCAATTGTGCTTGCAAATTTCACAATTATTCTTCAACATCTTCTTCTTTAAACAAACTTATTCATCACTTCCTTCATAACCAAAACATCATGTGCAAACATATATATACATATATGAGCATGGTCAATTTCAAGGTGTCCATAGCCATCCAAAACACAAATTTTAACTAACATGCAAGAAGCATGAACCATGCTCATGAATGCATCATGGCGAATATGACAATCATGCTCCTTTTCAACTTCAATCATGATAAAACAAAAGAAAGCTCAAAATCTTACTCAAGAGTAGACAATCCATCATTGCATGCATCATCATCAAGCTTCACACTTAGCATGCGATGGCTTTATCACCATAACAACTTTGGCCAAATACCATTTTCCATGGCTTAACAAAGATTTGAGCCATGGCTAACATGCACATCAAGTTAGCAACCAAAACATGCATGAAACTCCTAACACAACCTCATACATACCTTAATCTTGATGCAAACTTAGCCAAATCTCCTTCTAGATCTCTTCCAAACCAAGCATGAAGCAAAAATCCTCCTTCTTCCTTAGTTTTGGCTCAAAGAAAGGATGAACAAAATTTTTTCTTTCCTTCTCTACAACTCACGGCAATGGGGGATTACCTCACTCACACACATTTTTTTTTCATTCTTTTCTTACCCATACACCTTTGTTTATTATTTCTCCCTAATGCACCAACAAAACATGTTTCATGACATGTTTTGCCCATCCTCTCTTGCCATGGCCGGCCACTTCATGTTGGGGGGAAATTTGACATGCAAATCCTTATTTTTGCATGCATGAGCAACTAGTCATCACACATTTCCCCATCATACTTTCAAAGTTCACTACTAGGTCCTTTCTAGTGAAATTCGCATTTATAACACTAAATCGAAACATCAAAATGTCACACACAAATTAACACATATCATAGGCATCAAAATAAATTTTAAATTATTTTTATGCCTCGGTTTTGTGGTCCCGAAACCACATCCCGACTAGGGTCAATTTTGGGCTGTCACAACTCTCCCCACTTAAGAAATTTTCGTCCCGAAAATCTTACCGTAAATAGGTTTGGATATCGCTCTTTCATAGAGTTCTCGGTCTCCCAAGTAGCTTCTTCTATCCCGTGCTTGAGCCATAACACTTTCACCAGTGGAACCCGCTTGTTTCGCAACTCTTTCACTTCGTGATAGGATACGAATCGGTTCTTCCTCATAACTCATATTAGCTTGAATTTCAATTTTGATGGACTAATCACGTGCGATGGATCGGATCTATAGCGTCAAGCATCGAAACGTGAAAGACATCGTGAACCTTTTGAGTTCGAGGGCAAAATCAAACGATATGCCACTGGACCGACTCGCCGGATATCTCATATGGCCCAATGAACCTCGGGCTCAGCTTGCCCTTACTACCGAATCGAGTATCTTTTTCCAAGGCGATACCTTGAGAAACACTTTATCACCCACCGATACTCGATATCCTTACGCTTCAGATTCGCGTCACGACTTCGATGATCGGAGGCTATCTTCGACTTTCACGGATTACTTTCACTTTCTGCTCAAGATTCTAATCAAATCCACCCGAAAATCTTGTTTTCACCAAGCTCATCCAAAACAATGGTGTACGGCATTTACGATCGTACAAAGCCTCGTAGGGTGCCATCTTAATACTTGATTGAAAGTCGTTGTTATAAGCGAATTCAATCAACGGCAAATACCGCTCCCATGAACCACTAAACTCGAGGACGCAACATCTTAACATATCCTCAAGTATCTGAATTATCCGCTTGGATTGACCATCGGTTTGGGGGTGAAGGCGGTCTTGAAATGCAACTTGGTACCCAAAGCTTCTTGCAACTTTTTCCAAAATCGTGAGGTAAATCTCGGATCTCTATCCGACACGATGGAAATAGGCACCCGTGTAATCTCACAATCTGAGAACGTACAATTCGGCTAATTTGTCCATTGAAAATCCGACGCACGGGACAAAGTGAGCCGACTTAGTCAATCTATCAACCACGACCCAAACCGCATCCTTCTTACTTGTCGACAATGGCGGTCCGGATACAAAGTCCATTGTGACTCGATCCCATTTCCACTCGGGTATCGTGATTGGTGAAGTAATCTCAAGGCACCGATGTTCCGCTTTCACTTGTTGACATATTAAACATCTCAAACAAAGTCGGAGATGTCTCGCTTCATACCATGCCACCAAAACCGACGTTTCAAATCATTTTACATCTTCAGACTCCCGGGTGGATTGCCATTCGGCTACAATGGGCTTCATTCAGAATTATCGAAATGAGTTCAATTCTTTGGAACACACGGACGACTTTTGAACCTCAAACAATCGTCATCGTCGATTTGAAATTCGAGTCCTTGTTCGAACACACTCGGCCGCTTTTGCGCCAACTCGTCGTCGACTTTCTCGAGCTTCTCGAATTTGATGTATCAATAGTGGTTTGGCTTTCAATTCAGCTACTAACACACTATCGGATTGGATGGACAAGTGCACGCTCATCGCTCAGAAGCGAATAATGATTTACGACTCAAGGCATCCGCAACCACATTCGCCTTTCCCGGGTGATAGTCAATGATCAGCTCATAATCCTTTAACAGCTTGAGCCAACATCTTTGTCGCAGATTTAAGTCTCTTTGGGTCATCAGATATTTGAGACTCTTGTGATCCGAGTACACATGGCACCTTTCACCAAATAAGTAATGTCGCCATATCTTTAAGGCGAACACGATGGCGGCCAATTCAAGATCATGAGTCGGATAATTTTTCTCATGTGGCTTTAATTGCCTCGACGATAGGCCACAACTCGACCCTCTTGCATCAATACACAACCTAATCCAAGTAGGAGGCGTCGCTATAGATGACAAACTCTTTGCGGACTCGGGTTGCACTAGAATTGGGGCTTCAATGATAAGTTTTCAGTTGATCGAAACTTTTTGACATTTCTCGTCCATTCGAACTTAACATCCTTTTGGAGTAGCCGTTATCGGCGTGGCTATCGTTGAGAATCCTTTACAAATCGTCGGTAATAACCAAGAAGTCCCAAAAGCTCCGAACCTCAAGAATATTTCTGAGGCTTCAAATTAAGTATGGCTGAAATTTTATTCGGTCGACTCGAATACCGATGCGATACCACATGACCCAAGAAGCTAACCTCTCTTAACCGAACTCACACTTGCTGAACTTAGCATATAATTGCTTATCCCGTAAAATTTGCAAAGACTAACCGCAGTGTTCAAGATGTTCGGTCTCATTTCTTGAATAGACCAAGATGTCATCAATAAACACGACTACGAATCGATCCAAATATGGTCTAAAGATCCGATTCATCAAATCCATAAATACCGCAGGGGCATTAGTGAGCCCAAACGGCATCACTAGGAACTCATAGTGACCATATCTCGCTCAAGGCGTCTTGGGCACGTCCGAATCTCGAATTCGCAATTGATAATAGCCCGATCTCAAATCTATTTTCGAGAACACCGAGGCTCCTTCAGCTTGATCGAACAAGTCATCAATACGTGGCAACAGATACTTGTTCTTTATCGTCGCTTTATTAAGTCGATGATAGTCGATGCACAACCGCATGGTTCCATCCTTCTTCTTCACGAACAATCTTGGCGCACCCAAGGCGAAAAACTCGGCGAGCAAAACCTCTATCCACCAATTCTTGCAACCGAGCTTTCAACTCCTTTAATTCGTTGGTGCCATACGATACGGAGCTATCAAAATTGAGTGGTACCAGTACCAATTCGATGCCAAATTCTATTTCTCGAGCAGTGGTAAACCCGGCAATTCTTTGGGAAAACATCCGGTATTCACAAACCACGGGCACAGATTCGGGTTTCTTTTCGATTCCTTGTCATCGAAAGCACGACGCAAGGTACGCCGCACCCTTTTCTTACATATTTCGGGCCAACATCGGCGATATTACGGTGGCAACCCTTTAAGTCCGTAGACTCAACCCGAATTATTTCATTATTCGCAAGACCTCAAATCGATAGTCTTGCTCTTGCAATTTACAACTGCATCGTGCATGGCCAACCAATCCAAACCAAGAATAACTTCGAACTCATCGAACGGCAAAAGCATCAAGTCCGCCGGAAAACAAGAACCTCGGAACACTAGGGGACTTTTCTTGCACACTTTGTTGACAAGCACGTAATGACCCAAGGGTTTGACACCGAATTACAAACTCAAGAGACTCAATAGGCATAGTCTTCTTGGATGCTAAGGTTTCACATATATATGAATGAGTAGAACCAGGTCAATCAAAGCAATCACATTTGTATTGAAAAGAGTGAAAGTACCAGTAATGACATCCGAGAGGCAAGATCCTCACGTGCGCGTATGGCATAAGTCCTGCAGAGCACGAGCCTCAGATCCGATGGTAGCATCTCTAGATCCTCTCGACCGCCATCGACATTGCCCATATTTCTAGGTGGCCTACCTCGAGCAGTGGTAGCACCCGGGTTTCCACTCTGACTCACATTCTGTTCAAGCATCCTCGGGCAATCCTTCATAAAGTGGTCGGCCGATCCACACTTATAGCAGGAGCGATCACGAAACCAACAGCTCCCCGAATGCCATTTGCCACAATATGGACACTCCGCCCTCTCTCGACGATCATTTCCACCATTGGCGATCGAAGTGACTCGTGTGGTCACAGGGGGTCGATCGCGTCCTCGTCTAGAAAAGCCCGAAACGCCTCTAGACCGGCTCGCATCATCTCGAAATCTCTTCGATGCTTGTTGAAGAGACTTTCCGAGGACCTCTTCGAATTCTCCGGCCCCACATCAGCTTTTTGTTTCTCCTTTCTAAGCTCTTCGACTTTACAAGCTCGCTCAACAAGTACTACGAACTCTCGATCTCGAGAATGCCAACAAACATCCTTATATCATCATTCAGCCCATCCTCAAGCGTTTACACATAATAGCTTTGGACGAAATGCATTCTCGCGCAGTCTCGGCTAAGCCTCACAAACTTTCGTTCGTAGTCAGTAACGGACATAGAACCTTGCTTAAGATCAAGAAATTCCCTTCGCTTTTGGTCGATGAATCTCGATCGATATACTTTTTGAACTCGGTTTGAAAGAATTCCCAAGTCACTTGCTCTCTAGGCACCACGAAGTCGAGTACTCCACCAATAGTAGGCGGACTCACGTAGCAAGGAGATGGTACACTTTAAGCACTCATCGAGTGTACAGGATAGCTCATCGAGCACCGGATAGTGTTATCCAACCAAAATTCAGCTCGCTTCGGCATCATCATCATCCGTAGCCTTAAATTCAGTGGCCCCATGTTTTGAATCCTATCGATTGGGGCTTACTTGACCTTATTTGGTCAGTCACCGAGGTATTGTAGGTGCGGGGTTGCATTTGTCGGGAATGGAGGTTATGAACAGCCGTGTTAGTTCGAATGTATTGATTAAACCATTCGCTCATCACACTATAAAAGGCTTGCCTAGCCTCGTCATTCGGATTGTTGGCCATAGGTTGAGAGTCCGCGGCGCTGTCCCTTGCGCGGAGCAAGCGCCACACTCTCCACATCATCAGCTATCGCTCGGTTGGGATCGGGATCCAGCTATAAACAAACACAAAGTCAAATTGTCGAAATCACCACACTATCGATTCATCATTTAATGGCATGTATAGCTAGACCCCAAACACATCACGGTAGTCCTAGAATCGACTAAACCGTGGCTCGATACCAATAAAATTGTAACACCCGAACCCGAGACCATCACCGTGTCGGACACGAGGGTTAACAAGCCAAGTTCACATGTTTTGCCCACCAATTTGACATTTCCAGTCAGGCTGGAAAACTGCGTCACTGTCGCCTTAAAAATAATATCTCGAGTTTCAAAACCCAGAAACTGGTTTCGTAAATTTTCCCTGAATTTAGACTCATATATCCATCCATGGATTTATTTCTAGAATTTTTGGTCGGGCCAATTGGTACAGTTTATTAGTTAAAGTCACCCATGTTACAGGGATCGACTGCTCTGACCTTCGCGCGTTATAACTTGAATATCTCTCTGTACAGGGCTTTAACACTGGTGCCGTTTGTTTCTAATGAAACTAGACTCAAAATGGAATCTGTACATATAAGGAATGACTCCTAATTCTTTCTGGATAATTTATAGTAAATTTTTAAATTTGCGACAGGGGACCCAGAAACCGTTCTGGCCCTGTCTCACAATAGCCTTAACATCTCTTAAGATGTAACTCCTATGACCATTTCGTTTCTTCCATATGAAAATAGACTCATCAAGGTTCATTTACATAGCTTATTCACTATTTAATACCATTCCTACAAATTTTGGTGATTTTTCACATTCACATCACTGCAGCTGGCAGCAACTGTTTTTAAGGTAGGTCTTACCTATTTGGTAGTCTCCATGAACCAACTAGTCTTGCCATACATAGGTTCATATATGATCATTTTAACCATGCCAATGGCTGATCATGTGACCAACATTCCCATTTCCAATCCATAGCCACATCATGACACCAAATATATACATACAAACCACAAATAGTCTAAGTTCATGCTTCCTTTTTCGAGCCATTTTCGCATGACCGTATATATATACATCACAACATATTTAACCAACAAGGGTAGTCCTATACATGCCATCTCAAGTTCAACCAAAAATTTATACCAAAATGGAGGCTTGATAGTGTGGATGACTTCGACTTCAACGATCCCAAATCCGATTGCTTGAGCGAAATCTAGAAAAGCGAGAGCCAAAGCAACGGGTAAGCATTTTATGCTTAGTAAGTCTCAAGGAACATAATCAACTCTAATTACAGCAATACATTCACATAGCCAAATGCATCATTTCATTAATACACATTCTTACTTCACACTTCATCATTATATAATTTCACAAAGTATCAATCAATTCAATAACTGAAATTCATTAGTCGATTGAGCGAATGTTGCTCAAACATGTCGACTTTCCAATGCACATATAAACGTACCTCATTCTTTGGGCTTTTCGAGTGTACTCATTGAATTTATTACAGCAACCAACACTCACCTCCAGCCCAAGATTCTTCGAATATAACCGGATATAACCATGTGCACAAATGCCTTCGGTCTTAGCCCGGATAGAATGTCTCGCACGAATGCCTTCGGTCTTAGCCGGATGTAGCCACTAGCACAATTGCCTTCGGTCTTAACCGGATATAATTTCCAGCATAATTGTCTTCGGATTTAGCCGGATATCATTCAATTTCCCATGAACACATACATCAATTATCATTGGACATACATATTTCATTTTCAGTTACTAAGGCTCAAACGCAATTATAGTCACAAGCATATTCGCCGGGACTTAGCCCGGTAGAATTCAAATACTCATGCACACATAATCAATAATCAATACACATCCATACTTTATTTCACATAATTCAAGTAGGGTCACTTCTTGAGGACTTACCTCGGATGTTGTCGAACGGCTTTTTCGGCTATTCGATCACTTTCTCCTTCCCTTGTCCAATTGTGGCCCTCTAAGCTCTTGAGCTAATTCAAACAAATTCAATTTATTAAAACCTCATTGTGCTAGCTTATGGCGAATATGACAAGGAGTTTAAATGGTCATATGGCCACCCTTTAGCTTGAATACACAATGGTCATGCACATTTTATACTACATCAAGCAATTCAATACAATTTATTCGAGCATCAAGGAAATGCTAAGGCCTTCAATAGGCTACCCAAGGCCGAATATTCATGTACATGTTGAGGCCAATTATGCACTTAATACCTCACAAAAACAGCATGCATTTTACTAGTTAATGCTTTGCATATTGTGGCTCAAAACTTATAATATAGCATCAAGCACTTATATGTGTGCTAGGCGAATTGTGCTTGCAAATTTCACAATTATTCTTCAACATCTTCTTCTTTAAACAAACTTATTCATCACTTCCTTCATAACCAAAACATCATGTGCAAACATATATATACATATATGAGCATGGCCAATTTCAAGGTGTCCATAGCCATCCAAAACACAAATTTTAACTAACATGCAAGAAGCATGAACCATGCTCATGAATGCATCATAGCCGAATATGACAATCATGCTCCTTTTCAACTTCAATCATGATAAAACAAAAGAAAGCTCAAAATCTTACTCAAGAGTAGACAATCCATCATTGCATGCATCATCATCAAGCTTCACACTTAGCATGCAATGGCTTTATCACCATAACAACTTTGGCCAAATACCATTTTCCATGGCTTAACAAAGATTTGAGCCATGGCTAACATGCACATCAAGTTAGCAACCAAAACATGCATGAAACTCCTAACACAACCTCATACATACCTTAATCTTGATGCAAACTTAGCCAAATCCTTCTATATCTCTTCCAAACCAAGCATGAAGCAAAATCCTCCTTCTTCCTTAGTTTTGGCTCAAAGAAAGGATGAACAAAATTTTTTCTTTCCTTCTCTACAACTCACGGCAATGGGGGGGGATTACCTCACTCACACACATTTTTTTTCATTCTTTTCTTACCCATACACCTTTGTTTATTATTTCTCCCTAATGCACCAACAAAACATGTTTCATGACATGTTTTGCCCATCCTCTCTTGCCATGGCCGGCCACTTCATGTTGGGGGAAATTTGACATGCAAATCCTTATTTTTGCATGCATGAGCAACTAGTCATCACACATTTCCCCATCATACTTTCAAAGTTCACTACTAGGTCCTTTCTAGTGAAATTCGCATTTATAACACTAAATCGAGACATCAAAAATGTCACACACAAATTAACACATATCATAGGCATCAAAATAAATTTTAAATTATTTTTATGCCTCGGTTTTGTGGTCCCGAAACCACATCCCGACTAGGGTCAATTTTGGGCTGTCACACTTTAACATTTGCCTAGCACATTTCTAAATTTTCTCACACAAGTCCTATTTAATAAAATTCACTTACAATTAACAAAATTCAAACATGAAATTTTCACACATGCCTATATATATATAATAAGCATCAAATATGACGATTAATTATTTTTATGACTCAGTTTTGTGGTCCCGAAACCACTTTCCGACTAGGGTCACATTAGGGGTGTCACACGAAATCCCAACCCATGCAACATGTCATGTATGCAGGATGTCATGCCCATATTTGAATCAAACAATCACAATCAAGTCATTCATATCACCAACATATATTCACAATCAAATCTGTCAACCATATAGTCCAAGTCAGTCCCTTGCCCACAAGGGAAAAACAGTCATTTAACACCCTAGGGGTAAAATGGTAATTTTACCCCACAAGGGTATCTCGGTAATTCTACCCTACAGGGGTATTTCAGTAATTCTACCCTACAGGAGTATTTCGGTAATTCTACCCTACAGGGGTATTTCGGTAACTCTACCCTACACGGGTATTCAAGTAATTCTACCCTACAGGGGTATTTTGATAATTCTACCCTACAAGGGTATTTCGGTAATTTCACAAATCAGGGGTATTTTGGTAATTTTACAAACCAGGGGTATTTTGGCAATTTTATAAACCAAGGGTATTCTAGTAATTTTACAAACTAGGGGTATTTTGGTAATTTTACAAACCAGGGGTATTTTGGTAATTTTACAAACCAGGGGTATTTTGGTGATTTTATAAACCAACGGTATTTTAGTAATTTTACAAACTAGGGGTATTTTGGTGATTTTATAAACCAAGGGTATTTTAGTAATTTTACAAACCAGGGTTATTTTGATAATTTGGTAAACTAAAGTATTCTAAACAGGGATAACAATACGAATGGGCCAAAGCCTTTTCTACCAAATGGGCCCACGCTCGCTTAGCCCTTTTAGCCCAAATCTAGCCACGATATGAGATTCACCTAGCCTAGTCCAACATTTACTACACAATCAAACAACTTATCCAATTGGGCTGTAGGCCCATTGGGCCCATATGGCCCCTCATTACCATCGCGTCCAAGTAGCCATCCTACAGATTAGAGTAGTGAGAAATACACACCGATTGGAGATCGAATTAATCCACGCCCGAGCACTCTTAGCCGACGCCCAACCCAAACGAGCACGCCATAAAGCGAAAGGGATCAGCCAAGAAAGGTACCTTTACTCTCCTCATGGTTCTCTATATTTAAAGATAGCTTCGCATCCACTCTTATGTTAGCTTCCCGATGTGGGATCCCTCCATCATTAGAGTTTAAATTCAACACCAACTCTTGCTACCCCCTGTTAGCAAAATAAATGCTCTTTGCTTGCCATGGGATTCGAACCCATGCCTCCCCTCAGATGCTCCACACGCTACTTGCCACTAAGCCACAAGGCTTTTTGTGTCACAATTTCTCCAACAATATTCTTAAGGCCTACCTACTACACCCAGGGTTGATTCACCTTAAACAAAAATTTTTGCTAGAGTCTAGGTTTGAACCCAGGACTTCTCCAACACTTCTCAGCACACTTAACCACTAAAACAAGCCTTCATTAACAAAATTTTCACGCACAACAGAATATTATAAGCTGCCTTCAACAGCTCCCATGCTCAAGGCCAGAAACTTCTAGGCCCAAATTCAGGGTGTTAAACCGGCGATGGATACGGGTTGGGGTTGTCACACCTGTAACCCTTTTCTTTATTCAAACCTTCGATTTAATCCGAAATTTCAAATTTAAAAGCAAATTAATTGTACATTAGTCCTCTGTCTTCCACATTTTTTATCTTTTAGTCTCAAAATCAAGCTATGTCGTTTTGTTCCCATCTTTAATAAATTATTTACACTTACATCTTCCCTTTCATTTCCATTTATACCTTATATAGTTAATGTCAATTATGCAATTTATTTCAATGTTTCATATTTATTCACACTTGTATAATTTTTATTTATCCTTATTTCATCTTTAGTTATTTTCTTACATACATTTTAATATTATTTGTTTATGTTACTTTGATTCTTTTATTTTCTTATTGTCCCCGAAAATCTTTCCAGTGAAAAGGTTAGGGTACTATTTTCTCATAGCTTCCTCGGGCTCCCACATAGACTCTTCAACATCGTGACATTGCCACAAGACTTTGACTAAAGCTATGCGTTTATTTCTCAGTTCTTTAATCTCTTTGAGCTAAAACTCTGATCGGTTCTTCATTATACATCATATCGGGTTGAATTTCAATTTCTGATGGGGAAATTACATGTGATGGATATGATCGATAATGATGTAACATCGTTACATGAAATACATTATGTATCTTTTCTAACTCAATCAGCAGAGCTAGTCGATATGCTACCGGCCCTATTCTTTCAATGATCTCGTATAGCCCGATGAAACGCAAACTCAATTTGCCATTGCTACCAAATCTAAGGATTTTTTTCCACGATGATACTTTCAGAAACACTTTATCACCGATTTGAAATTCAATATCTTTCTGTTTCGAATCCGCGTATGACTTCTGACGATCTGAAGTTGCTTTCAAACAGTTGCGAATTACTTTCACTTTTTCTTCTATTTCTCTAACCAAATCAACCCTGTGAATTGTTTCTCGCTAAGTTCGGTCCAGTACAATGGAGTTTGGCATTTGCGACCATACAAAGCTTCATACGGTGCCATCTTTATACTCGATTGAAAGCTATTGTTATACACAAATTCAACCAATGGAAAATATTTCTCCCAGTTGCCATCAAACTCTAAAACACAACATCAGAGCATATCTTCGAGAACCTGAATTACTCGCTCAGACTGTCCGTCAGTTTACGGATGAAAAGCGGTACTAAAATTCAATTTTGTATCTAAAGCTTCTTGTAATTTATTCCAAAATCGTGATGTAGTCCTCAGATCTCTATTTGAAATAATTGAAACGGGTACCCCATGCAATCTAACAATTTCATCAATGTACAACTCAGCTAGTTGTTCAAGTGAATAGTCAGTACGTACAGGAATGAAATGTGCAGATTTCATCTGTAACACCCCGTACCCGAGACCGTTTCCGGAGTCGAACACGAGGTGTTAACGGACTTAATTCATTAATTAAACAGCTCATACAATTCATTTTAAAATTTCCAGACAAGCTAGCTAACTGCATCACAGTCGCTTTAAAAATCATATCTGGAGTTACGAAACTCGAAATCCAATTCTGTAAATTTTTCCTGAAACTAGACTCATATATATATCTACTAATTTTTTTCTAGAATTTTTTGGTTGGGCCAATTAGTACAGTTTATTAGTTAAAGTCTCCCCTGTTTTAGGGTTCAACTACTCTGACCTCTGTGTATTACAAATCAGATATCTCCATATACAGACCTTCACTGACTATGCCGTTTGTCTCTAATAAAACTAGACTCAATAAGGAATCTGTACATATAAAGCGTGACTTCTAATTATCTTTGTAAAATTTATGGTGAATTTCCAAAGTTAGAACAGGGGATCTAGAAATCGCTCTGGCCCTATTTCACAAAAATTTAAACATTTCATAAAATATAGCTCATATACCTGTTTCGCTTATTCCATATGAAAATAGACTCATCAAGCTTCGATTCCATAACTTATTCATTATTTAATTCCATTTCTACTATTTTTAGTGATTTTTCAAACTCACGTCACTGCTGCTGTCTGAATCTATTTTATGGTAAATTTTACCTATTTCATGGTTTCCATGGATTAGCTAGCAATTTGACATACATAATACCAAATATGATCATGATTAGCCATTCCAATGGCTAATCATTACCAAGCATTTCTATTTCCATACCACTCAATAACCATATCATAAGACCATACATATAAAATGATTATAATGCTATACATGCCATACTCAAAATATACAAGCCATTATGCCAAGATGGTATACGGATAGTGTGAGCGTGCCTCCGACCGTTTTTCGATTTCCGAGCTGGCTTGTCAACACTACAAGGAATGAAAAGGAGGGAGTAAGCATAAATGCTTAGTAAGCTCACATGCAAATAGCAAGTAACATGACCATATAAGCAAACATAAAACATCATTTGCATAATCATCACCAAGACATTCATATCACCTTTTCATTTATCATCTTACCATATTGTTGTTATATCGAGTTTTCAACCCGAGGGTTAAGTACATACCTGTTCAAAGTATCCATTTCACAACACTTACCAATACGTCCCTTTCATCTTGAGTATTCCTCCATTTGAGTAGAACTTTACCCGTTAAACACATCGGAATATAATTCGGATACATGGAAAGTTTGCACATAAGTGCCACATATGTAGCCAAGCTACCGTGTAACCCGCCCATAAGTGAACTCGGACTCAACTCAATGAGCTCTGGCGTTCGCATCCATAAGTGAACTCGGACTCAACTCAACGAGTTCGGATGCCTAGTTACATCTCACGAACTCGGACTCAACTCAATGAGTTCGGGACGCTCGATCCATAAGTGAACTCGGACTCAACTCAACGAGTTCGGATGCCCAAATATCCCAAAGGACATGTCACTTGTATCCTAATCCATTCCTAAGGTTCAACGGGACCTTTTTCCCAATCATGTGTCTCAACCATCTTCTACGGAATGCCGATACCGATACTCGGTAGTATTTCACATTTTCCAAGTCAACTTGGTATTTTCCCCATTTTAGCCCAAATTTCAGTTTTCCTTGCTCTATCATTTAAAATATAGTCTAATTAGGACTCACATTATTCAAATTGACCCAAAATCATATTTTGGAAAAATTACAATTTTGCCCCTAAACTTTTGCATATTTACACTTTTGCCCCAAAGCTCGTAAATTAAAATTCAGCCTATTTTCTTATGTTTTATGACATGCTGATCATTTTTCCCTTCTATGGCAACATCAAATTCTCACTCTAACATGTACTTATGACTATTAGGTATTTTTACCGATTAAGCCCTTTTGCTCGTTTTCACTTAAAACCGAGTAGCACAAGTTGTCTAACATAATTTAAAACCTCACATTCTATCATAAAACACCAAAATACACAAATTTCACCTATGGGTATTTTTCCAAATATAAACCCTAGGTTAAATTATTGCTAGCATAAGCTAAATCGAGCTAGGGACTCCAAAACGTAAAAATCATTAAAAACGAGGCTAGAACGGACTTACAATCGAGCTTGGAAGCTTGAAAAACCCTAGCCATGGTTTCTCCTTGCTATATTCGGCCATGGGGTTGAAGATGAGCAAAATTGGCTTTTAATTGTGTATTTTAATTCATTTTACCCCTAAATGACCAAAATGCCCATCATGTCTACAATTCACAACAACATCATGTAGAGTCAACCAATCCATACCCAGAATCACATCGAACTTATCAAATGGAAAAAAAATCAAGTCAGCCGAAAAGCAGTAACCTTGAGTCATTAAAGGACAGTTCTTGCATGCTTTTTCAACTAGAACATACTTGCCTAAGGGGTTCGGTAATTTAATCATAAACTCAGTAATTTCAACAGGCAATTTCTTACTAGACACTAAATTTTCACAAACATACGAATGTGTCGATCCAGGATCAATTAAAGCAATCACATTAGTGTCGTAAAGAGAAAACGTACTGGTGATAACATTTGGCGATGACGCTTCTTCGCGAGCGCGAATAGCGTAAGCTCTGGCTAGTGCTCTAGCTTCGGATCTCACAGCAGAATCCTTAGTCACACCTCTACCACTGGACACATTCCCTGTATTTCTCGATGGTCTCCCTCTCGCAGTCGTATTACTAGGTCTTGCATTCTGAAATTTATCTTTATCGGATAAATCTAGGCAATCTCGAATAAAGTGATTTGGCAAGCCACATTTGAAACAAGCTTTAACACTCTTATTCCAACATTCTCCAAAATGACATCGCCCACACCATTGACACTCAGGTTTATTGTTTCCTATACTACCAACGCTCGAGATAGAAGTTTCTTGAGCTTTAGAACTCACATGTTGATTTCCACGATCTCTATTTTGATATCCCACAGATGCATTTGATCGACTATACAAATCTCAGGATTTCTTTGATGAAGAATAATAAGGTTTATTCATCGATCTCTTTTTCGAATCTATAGCCTCTAAATCAGCTTTCTTCTTTTCTCAGCTCGGTCAACTAACACAACAAATTCTTTCAAATCTAGAATCCTGACCAGAAGTTTAATGCCTTCATTCAACCCGTCGACAAAAAGGTTGCACATAATCTCTTCGGTAGAAACATACTCTCAAGCATATTTACTGAACCATACAAATTCACTCTCATACTCGGTTACGGTCATACGGCCCTGTTTCAGTTATAAAAACTTTTTTATGCTTTTGATCCAGAAACCGTTGCCTTATATATTTCTTTCTGAAATCAGTCTGAAAGAACTTCCAGGCGACTCTCTCTCGGCACCACTGATACTAGCATATTACACCATTGATACGCAGTGTCCCTCAACAGTGATATAGCACATTTTAAACATTCAGCCAGTGTGCAAGAAAGTTCATCAAACACTCAAATCGTATTCTCAAGCCAAAATTCAGCTCTTTTAGGATCATCATCAACATTAGCTCTAAACTCTTCAGCCTCGTGGTTACGGATCTTGTCAAATGGAGGCTTATTCAATATTAAAAGCTCGACATGTTGAGGAGCTACAGGAATCAGTTGGGGATTAGGAGAGGATGGAGTTGTTAAGCAGCCAAATTTTTTTGAATGTACTGTGTGAACCATTCGTTCATCATTTGGAAGAAGGCTTGTTTAGCCTCTCCTCCCTGGCTACCTGACACGAGTCTAAAAATAGACGGCGCTGTCCCTTGAGCAGGAGCGGGCACATTACTTTCAACCTCATCAGCTTAGCTCAATTAGGATCCATTTACTATATGAAAACACATTTTAAAATGTCAGGAGTCATCACACTATCACAGTTTAAATATGGCATGTATAGCTAGACTCTCATATATGCTACGTTAGTCCTAGAATTAACTAAACCGTAGCTCTAATACCAATAAATGTAACACCCCTCACCCTTACTCAATGTCGAAATAGGGTTACGGAGCATTACCAGACTTCCATTATATTTAAACATACTTTTCACATACATTTAATCAATTCATACAATCATCATTCAATCTCAAACAATTTGACCCTATTACGAGCCTACTAGGCCCTAAACATGCTTTGAGAGTGGTTCGGGACTAAACTGATAACTTAAGAAACTTTCATAAAACTTTAGAAAAAATTCTCAAAATAGGGGACACATGCCCGTGTGGCCAGGTTGTGTGTCTCACACGGCCACCAGACACGCCCGTGTCATAGGCTGTGGGGACATTCACAATGGAAGCACATGGCCGTGGCTCAGCCCATGTCCAATCTAGTGTAACTCTCTGACTTAGGACACACGACCAACAAACATGCCCGTGTGGCTAGCCCTTGTGCCCTAAAAATGGCCACACACACCCGTGTGCCAGGCCGTGCCAAACCTATAGGGTATATTGACTTATGCCACATGGCCAAGTCACACGCCCGTGCATGAGGCTGTATGGAGCATACTGACTTAATTTCAAAATCAACACAAGGAGACACATGGTCGTGTACTTGACCGTGTGTTACACACGACTGAGACACACGCCCGTGTGGACAAAAAGAGGCTGTCTACCAAGCCAATTTGCCACCCAAATTTTCATGTATCTAACAACCCAAATGGCACCAATTCAAAACATAGGTGATCATCTAATTTAGCCACAATCAAGACTAATTCATACCATTTCCAATACTAACAACCAACATGCTTATAACTTATGTTTTACTCATTCAAAACATATCAAAACACATATACAAATCAATTAACCAAGCCTTTACCAAACATTCATCATTTTGTACCAAATCATAAGCACAATTCCAATCAAATATCAACCATATAACATTTAGTATATCAATATCCACAAGCCTTATAATATAAGCCATTCAGATATCCATCCATGAACTCAAAATATCAACCATATATGCACATTTATGCACATAACCAAATTCACCAAATTAAGCCAACTCTTATGGCTAAATTTACAAACCAAAACGTATATATTTACAAGACAATATAAATATCCAAGATCATTGTCAATTCATAATCTAAATGACTCAAAATGCCTATACATGCCATATACTTAAATACCAAAGTTCATAGGTATCAAAATGATAGGTGGATAGTGTGAAGTGATCGCTGACGATTCCTGAATCCTTGCTAGCTTTTAATTCACTATAAAACATAGAAAAATGAATGATGTAAGCTATAAAGCTTAGTAAGCTCGTACGAAATAAACTTAATACTATCACATAAACATAATTCAACAATTTTAATACACCAATATGAAACCTACATTAGCTAACAAACCTTTCAAAATTATATACATTCATCATCATTTCTTCAATTCAACGCTAACATAGTTTATGCACATACCTGTACTATCACGTATCAATCTCATACACATTCTCGTTTTTCATTTACCCATTGAACTATTTGGAATAGAAGTCAGATACTCAAGGTTCTTACGCGATAAGTATTTATACCGTGGCCCATAGCCAAATCAAGATAACTTATCTTCGAAAATAATGATATCATGGCCTGAAGCCAAATTAGCAGATATGCATGGCCTGAAGCCAAATCAGCCGATATGCATGGCCCAAAGCCAAATCAGTATAACTCACACCCATGCTATATCATGGCTAGAAACCAACTCACCCCTAATGACATGTCACTAGCATCCTAAACTATTCCTAAGGTTCAACCCGGATCTCGAATATCGAATCATCGTCAAATCACTATCGTTCATGTCTACAGTCTCATATTCACAATTTATGCAATATCAAAGCATATGAAATACATTTATATTGAAATTTATCACATATGAACTTACCTCGATTGTAGAAATGACAAAATAAGTCTATTAGTCGATAACTTTAGTTTTCCCTCGATCTAGATCCAAATTCCACTTTTCTTGATCTAAATATATTCAAAATTAACTTATTAAATCATTTATTTATTCAATTTAGTCCAAATTAAACATTAGGGCTATTTTACACATTTTCCCCTAAACTTTCACATCTTTACAATTATAGTCCTTATTACACAAAATCACAAATTCATGCAAATTTCAAGACACCCATGCTTAGCCGAATTACTAATATGCCCTTAGCATCCCATATTTTTCATTTATTTCACATTTCAACCACAAAGTTTTATCATTGCTCAATTTAATCCCTATTTTGCATTTGCACTAAATATCACTTAACAAAACTTGTATATCTATCAACAAGCATTCATAGTCTATCAAGAAACTTCAAAACACGTGCTATTTCATCAATGGAAACATCTAAAATCTTTAACAATTTTGCAAAATAGTCCCTGGGCTAGCTAGTACTAGTTGTAACGATCGCAAAAACATAGAAATCATTAAAAACCGAGTCAAAATCACTTACCAATTAAGCTATGCAATGACCGAATGTTTGAAAGCCCTAGTTTCTTTTTTTTCTTATATTTTAGTGGAAGAACTCAAGGTTGAAGATGATACAACCTTTGTTTTATTTTATTTTACTTTTAATTACAAATTTACTAAACTAACCATATTGATTTTACTTAAAAATCATTTAATACTTATCCATATTTGTCCACTCAAACTAATAATGGTATAATTACAACATAAAGACCTTTACATTAAGGTTCCATAACTATTTAACACCTTTCCATAACTATTTAACACCTTTAACATATAGAACCCTAATTTTGTGCCTTACACGATTTAGTCTTTTTTACCGCATTAAACATTCAAACGATAAAATTTCTTAACGAAATTTTGAAACCAACATAATATCACACTGTAAATATTAAAATAATAATAAAATAAATATTTTAACCTCAGATTTGTGGTTCCGAAACCATTATTCTGATTTGACTAAAAACGGGTTGTTACATCATGAGCATTTATTCGTATGTTTTGTGTTTGAATTTGTTCAAAATGATTTCTTATTTAATTTCGTATTTTTTTCATTTGACTTTATTTTTTACTGACTTTGTTTTTCTTGTGTATGTGTCTCTCCATCGTATAATTCATGCATCATTTAAATATCTCGGGCACAGTGTCGCATCAATATTCGACATGAACACACTTCAAGAAGATTCAACATGGGGTAAAAAATATAAGGATAATAGCGAGAATGGCTGAGGATACTCAAAGTAGAGAAGGTGATTACCAGATAGCTGGTTTTGACTTGACCCTGCCTCAGATAGTTCGCATGGACTGTAAGAGGAATTGAGAAGATGAGTTAAAGGGAATATGAAAATTATGAGAGGAGGTTAAGAAAACATGCTTTTGGGACAAGTATGGTGATGTAGCACACCTTCTGTTCGTTAAACATGCCCTGTTGAAGGCCACGGTACGTTTTTGGAATCCCACTTATGGGTGTTTTATGTTCAATGAAGTGGATATGGTACCGACTATCGAGGAATATTGATCGCATGATTCGTAAAAAGTAATAAATATTTATAATGAACATCAAACCTAGACTAACTATTATTACGACGAAAAAGCAAGCGCACCTATCGAACAATAGTATAGTAATGGCAAGATCGGGATATTGTACCTAAGGGAACCAAAAGTACTAGTAATAACTATCTTTTTATTATCTAGCGTAAAAATTAATGAGGTTTTGTTTTAATTAACTAATTAAACTAAGAACACACAGAGAAAAAACAATTGGGGAATTACTTTTGGGAAAATCGATTGAATGAAGACAATACCTAAGGAAAAATCTACCTAGACTTTACTTGTTATTCTGGCTCTGAACCAGACAATGTATTCATTCAACTTGTTTCGTAGAAACCCCTAAGTTATGTTATTATCCCTCTTCAAGACTAATAACATCTAATCCCTAAATTGAATAACTGAGACTTTTCTCTAATTAACACTCTAGGGTTACATTAATCGATCTATGGATCCCCTTATTAGGTTTCACCCTAATCTGGCAAAATCTTGTCACCCTATTTCTAGGCGCGCAATCAACTCCGCTTAATTATGACAAAAGTACTCTTAGACAGGTTCTATTCCTCCTCTGAATAAGAGTATGTCTTGAATCAGTATCCTGGGATATCAAAACAAGAATTCAGTACACATAATTAAGAACAACTTAAATATTCATCATACGATTCAGAAAATAATAACAAGATTTGTCTTAGGTTTCATTCCCCTTAGGTATTTAAGGGATTTAGTTTATAACTAAATAAGAAAACATCTCAGAAAAAAAAAAGAATACAGAACATAAAGAAAACCCAAAACTTCTGAAAGGAAATTAAGGAGAGATCTTCAGTCTTGATGATGAATCCGGCTTCTGAGATGGATCAATCGACTTCCTTAGGGTAATTCCTTACCTTCCTTCTCCGTCCTCCTTTTCCTCCTCCTCTAGTGTGTATTTATAAGCTTTGGAATGCCTAAAAACCCTCAAAAGTGGCCTTTTCTGAATTGGACTTAACTTGGGCTCGGCAGGAACATTTCCGTGTGGCACGGCCATGTGACTTGATTGCCAAGCCGTGTTTGATCTGTTAAATTACACACGGCCGTGTGGGTCAATGGACAGGCTGTGTGAATCGTGAAAGCCTTGATCGACATCCTTGAAAGACATAGGCGTGTGAGCCGTCCGTGTGGCAAGGCTTAAGCCGTGTCATCTTCTCGATTTGGTCCGTTTTGTTCTTTTTTTGGCTCGTTTTTGACTCATTTTGACTCTTAGTGCTCTCCTGAGTACAAAACATGAAATTAAAGCATTAAGAGTATCAAATTTACCATTTCTAATGATAAAACATCTATAAAATGCTTTAAACATGGGGTAAATATATGTATAATTTATGGTTTATCAAATACCCCTACACTTAAGCATTTGCTTGTCCTCAAGCAAAATCCTCAACTCATAATCAAAATAAATTCTCCTTAACTTATAATTTTTATCGATAATATCTCAAAACAATCCATAGGTAATCATATATTGAGAATCCAACTAAAGGAACATAAAAGTTTCAAACATTCCAAGTTGAGTATTTAATCATGCAAACATAGGTGTCTCTCCGCATCTAAGTAATTACCTTTGATTTAGAATATCAGAGGGTTTCACATCCTCACTAAAGATTTACTCAAATCACTCGAGGTGTTTAAGGACAATAAATGAAGCACTCAATAGTCAATAATGAAAAGTCATTATCATAGGCTTGCATGAAAATCAAATCTCCACCACTATAATTTTAAGATGATACATCAATCAAAAGGTCTTTAGAAGGTTGTAACGAGGCTTGGTTAGGGGGTGTGGTCACAAGCTGAAAGAAAGGGTTAGAATCAAGATTGAGTTGAAAAGTTGCCTTAACTAGAAAAAAAAAGAGTTAATCTTCACTTGCGTATAGCAGAGCTTTTCTCAGAATATGAAATTACAAATATGTATACATAGTTTTTTTTTAGGAACAAGTTAAATAATATAGACTAAATATCAGGACAAAACATAGCTAGGTAATCCATTCAACTCAAATCTCGACAAAAATGGGGATTAATTTAGGGGATTTCAACAATAATGGGTTAAAGATTAATATTAAGGGTAGTACAAGAATTGGTTTGTTGGGCTCAAGGGGGTTTACTAGGGGTTAATCGTGGAGGTAGGCTTTTCATGGCATGAGTGGGTTAATCCTAAGTGCCTTAATCATTTTGATATATCAAATCAAATGGTGTGGTCTCGACATGCATAATCAAGCAAGTTCTAGAATAACAGTTCAATACTGACGCACTCAAAGCAATAATAAAAGTGAGCATGAAAAGATGAATAGATGCTCAAAAGGCTCAAAAATCTCACAAAAAATTATGGCTTTTTGATGTTTAGACTCGTAAATTCTAATTCAAAGTAATACCTAGACTTGGGGAAACAATCTATAATTTTAATTTCTTAAAAATCAACTTATCATGCTTGATTCTCTAATGTCTTAAAGTTTAAATGATCAATGCATAAATCTCTATGTTTTAATTCAAGATATATCAATCAAAATCATAAATCAATTAAAATTTATCCTAAATATGATATGAGAGTTTTTCATGAGAACAAGGTGATTATTCAGGGATTTTTTTTCTGATAGTGAAATAAATATCCCCCCACACTTAAGATGTACATTGCCCTCAATGTACAAAGATAGATGTTAGAGAATAAAAATAATGTAACACCCTAAATTTTGGCCTAGAAGTTTTGGGCCTTGAGCATGGGAGCGGTTGAAGGCAGCTTTTAATATTTTGTTGTGCATGTAAATTTTGTTAATGAAGGCTTGTTTTAGTGGTTAAGTGTCTTTGAGAAGTGTTGGAGAAGTCTTGGGTTCAAACTGGACTCTAGTAAAAATTTAAGGTAGATCAAACCACGGGTGTAGTAGGTAGGCCTTAAGAATATTGTTGGAGAAATTGTGACACAAAAGGAGTGTGGTGTAGTGGCAAGGTGACGCCACTTAGGGACAAGGAAGTGACGCCATAGGGGAAGCAAGGGGTCCAAGGTTCAAGTCTTGGCTCTTGCAATATATTTTGGTTTTTCTTTTCAATAAATCTAGAAGCAAGTAGGTGCAGTTTAAAGTTTAATGTGTTGGATTTATGACACAAATGAGTTGGTGGCCTAGTGGTGATGGCGTGAGTTGGCATATAGGAGGACTTTGGTTCGAATCCCTTGGCATGCAAAGGTTGATTATTTTGCTATGTTGGGATGGCAAGAGTTGGTGTTGAATTTAAACTCTGAAGATGGAGGGATCCCACATCGGTAAGCTAACATAGGAGTGGATCTGTCGGCTTTAAATAGAGAGAACTATGAGGAGAGCAAAGGTACCTTTCTTGGTGATCCCTTCGCGTTATGGCGTGCTCGTTTGGGTTGGGCATCGGCTAGAAGTGCTCGGGCGCGGATTAACTCCATCTCCTATCGGTGTGTATTTATCACTACTCTTGTTGTTGGATGGCTACTTGGGCGCGATGGGCGAAAGGGGCCATATGGGCCCAATGGGCCTACGGCCCAATTGGATAAGTTGTTTATTTGTGTAGTAAATATTGGACTAGGCTAGGTGAATCGCATATCGTGGTTAGGTTTGGGTTAAAGGGCCACACGAGCGTGTGGGCCCATTTGGGCCGAGAATAGGCTTTAGGCCCATTCGTATTGTTATCCATGTTTAGAATACTTTAGTTTACCAATTCTCGTAATGCCCTCGACTTGTAAAATTACCAAAGTACTCCGATTTACTGTAATTACTGTTTTACCCTCGGTTTATAGAATTCTTGTTTTACCTCGATTTGTAAAATTACCGTTTTACCCTCGATTTACTGAATTACCGTTTTACCTCGGTTTAAAATTACTATTTTACCTCGATTTATAAAATTACCGTTTTGCCCCTAATTTACATAATTACCATTTTACCCCGATTTACATAATTATCGTTTTACCTCGATTTCTGTAATTACTATTTTACCCTTGATTTACTGTAATTCTTTGTTTTACCCTCGATTTACAAAATTACTAAAATACCCTTGGTTTGTGAAATTACCATAATACCCTCAATTTGTAAAACTACCAAAATACCCTGTATGGTAAAATGACGAATATGCCCTTATGTTCCGTATGGTGATGTGCTTAGGATTTACATATATTGATATTGGATTAGTTAAGTTTGAGTGGCGGTGGTGGTTATCGAGGCGATTGATTTTGGAAACGTTTCAACTTCAACCCATAACGGTGTGTATCGAACACCCTTTCTTAGTTCAATTTAAAAAGCCAAAATGCCAAATTCCGGCATTTCATGGTCATGTAAGTATGTGAATGCTCTCAAGTCATAGAGTAATTGTTAGATCTGGCACCGCAAGGTGGTAAGCACGTTCAGCGTGACGTTTTAGCGTATTTGGAAAAAGGGCTCGATGGGCCAAAAGCGGGCCCAATGGGCTTACGGACCAACATGGGTAAGAGATGGGCAAATTAGCTGTTAGGTAGATGGTGGAATCAAATTGCATAAAACTGATAAAAATTCTGAATTAGCTTGTGCATGAGCGTAGATCACGAAATTACCCTAAAGAGCAAAATTACCGATATACCCCTAGGGTTTTAAATTGGGTCGCTTGATTGATTACTCTTGTATTTTGCATGATATGCATTTATTAATATCATTGCATGGGATTGGGGTATTAATGGAGGAAGTCTTGAAAGTGGTTCATCCACGTCTTCGGAGGCTTTGCCTCAATCGAATGAAATTTGAGTGTTCTGTTGCAACGTGTGTGTGTGGGTGGGTGGGTTGAGATATTCCCCACATGGTGTGTAGGGTTGGTACAGGCGGTGTAGCGGTTGGTGGGTTGAGTAGTCTCCCGGATGGGCTTGTATTCATTATTACTGTTGTTACTCATGTTACTGAACTGGACCTGTGGGCCACACCGTTATGTAAAAAGGGGCTAAGGCCTTGCTACTATATTTTGAAAAGGGCTTCGGCCTACTGTGTACTGTTATCTGAATAGGGCTTAAGCCCAATGGGCTCGAGCTGAATTGGGCTTTGGATGGGTTTCTGTATACACTGAGTTTTCCCAAACTCACCCCCTTCCTCTTCCATCCTTGCAGGTGAGCCCTAGAATTGGTGGACTTGAAGCTAGGCGGGATTCAGAGTGGCCATGAAGATTGATTTCCGATTTTAAATAAGTTTAGCTTTTAATTTGGATTATTTTATTTTTATTATGCTAAAAGTTGTAATAAGGCCGTTCTTTTTAATTGTTTTTATTTGGGGATTATTAAACTGGTTAGCACTAGGGTTCGTTTTATAAAATCTACTTGTTTTAAAAGATCACGATGACGCGCAAAGTTTCCGCAAAGTAAATGTTTTCCCAAGAAAAATAAATATTTTAAGCAAATGATTTGCAACCTTAATCATTTTCTTAAGCTGGTCATAATCAAACGGTTTTCTCAAAATTATACGAGATGTTAGAGTGTGGCAATAGCGGTGTGCATGTCTAGGATTGGATCCGAAGAGAGAGCTTGGTACTTAAGTAGTCCGACGGACTCACCTCCTCTTCTTCCTGGTTTCCTACCTGGTACGTAGCTTCCATTCACTTTAACCTACTTTTAAAAGTGTCTTTTACAACACCAACTCAGCTTTTCCAAACTAAGTAATACGAAATGTTTTGAACGCATCAATGTGGCGTATCAGATCCGGTCATAACGTCCAGGCCGGGTTTGGGGTGTTACATTTAGTGGTATCAGAGCCTAGGTTGCAACAACTCGGCTGTGGATCGGGTCCGAAAATCTTTTCAAAAACTTAGGCCTAAGAAGGGTATTTTTGGAAATAGTAAGTTTTTCGAAGATGTTCAAGTTTTTCTATTTGTTAAACGGGGTTAAATCAATAGTTTTAAAAAAAAAGTGTTTTCAAATGAAATCTTTTTATTTTCGGTAAACAAAAACATGGGTTTTTATGGACTGATAAAGAAGTGGCACACTGAATCCCCGGCACCAAGTCTGTAAGTGTTCTTTTTCGCTTTAAATATTTATATGAAATCGATTTGGAAATAATACTATAGATAGTCTTGAGCCTTAGAGATAGTGCTATTGATAAGGTAGTATTAGGGCTACAAAGCTGAGACCGTAGCTAAATTGTGATTCTTGCGAAAATAACTCAAACTTTATCTTTTCATAAGACATTTCGTAATAAATAGTGGAAGCGATAAACTAATGTCATAAAATTAAATGTCGATAAATCGTTATGAGTTCAAGGGCTACTCGAGGAAGAGGCTGTGGTCGAGGCCGAGGTAGCACTTAAGCTGGATCTACGTCATCTGAACACATGCCAGCTGGTGGGGCACGACCACCACCGGTTAATGAAAATGGGTCGTATGATCGGGCCGCAGGGGATGACGCTTTGTCTCAAGTGATGTTAAGATTTTGGAAAGGGTTGCTAGAGCTAGCACCGGGATAGTGATAGTAGGATTAGAGTGCGCAGCGGTAGCGTAGTGGGGTAGATGTTAGATGACTACCCTGTTAAATGGAAATTTCGAGGACGAAATTTCTTTAAGGGAGGTAGAGTTGTAACACCCTAAATTTGGGCCTAGAAGTTTTGGGCCTTGAGCATGAGAGCGGTTGAAGGCAGCTTTTAATATTTTGTTGTGCATGTAAATTTTGTTAATGAAGGTTTGTTTTAGCGGTTAAGTGTCTTTGAGAAGTGTTGGAGAAGTCTTGGGTTCAAACACGGACTCTAGTAAAAATTTAAGGTAGATCAAACCACAGGTGTAGTAGGTAGGCCTTAAGAATATTGTTGGAGAAATTGTGACACAAAAGGAGTGTGGTGTAGTGGCAAGGTGATGCCACTTAGGGACAAGGAAGTGGCGCCATAGGGAAGCAAGGGTCCAAGGTTCAAATCTTGGCTCTTGCAATATATTTTGGTTTTCTTTTCAATAAATCTAGAAGCAAGTAGGTGCAGTTTAAAGTTTAATGTGTTGGATTTATGACACAAATGAGTTGGTGGCCTAGTGGTGATGGCGTGAGTTGGCATATAGGAGGACTTTGGTTCGAATCCCTTGGCATGCAAAGGTTTATTATTTTGCTATGTGGGGATGGCAAGAGTTGGTGTTGAATTTAAACTCTGAAGATGGAGGGATCCCACATCGGTAAGCTAACATAGGAGTGGATGCGAAGCTGGCTTTAAATAGAGAGAACTATGAGGAGAGCAAATGTACCTTTCTTGGCTGATCCCTTTCACGTTATGGCGTGCTCATTTGGGTTGGGCATCGGCTAGAAGTGCTCGGAGCGCGGATTAACTCCAGTCTCCTATCAGGTGTGTATTTATCACTACTCTTGTTGTTGGATGGCTACTTGGACGCGATGGTAGAAAGGGGCCATATGGGCCCAATGGGCCTACGGCCCAATTGGATAAGTTGTTTGATTGTGTAGTAAATATTGGACTAGGCTAGGTGAATCGCATATCGTGGCTAGGTTTGGGCTAAAAGGGTCACTGAGCGTGTGGGCCCATTTGGGCCGAGAATAGGTTTTAGGCCCATTCGTATTGTTATCCATGTTTAGAATACTTTAGTTTACTGAATTCTTGAAATGCCCTCGACTTGTAAAATTACCAAAGTATTCCGATTCTGAAATTACCGTTTTACCCTCGGTTTATAGAATTGTTGTTTTACCTCGATTTGTAAAATTACCGTTTTACTCTCGATTCTGTAATTACCGTTTTACCCTCGGTTCTGAATTACTATTTTACCTCGATTTATAGAATTATCGTTTTACCCTAATTTACATAATTACCATTTTACCCCGATTTACATAATTATCGTTTTACCTCGATTTATAGAATTCTTGTTTTACCATTGATTTCTGTAATTCTTGTTTTACCCTCGATTTACAAAATTACTAAAATACCCTTGGTTTGTGAAATTACCACAATACCCTCAATTTGTAAAACTACCAAAATACCCTGTATGGTAAAATGGCGAATATGCCCTTATGTTCCGTATGGTGATGTGCTTAGGATTTACATATATTGATATTGGATTAGTTAAGTTTGAGTGATGTGGTGGTTATCGTAGGCGATTGATTTTGGAAACGTTTCAACTTCAACCCATAACAGGTGTGTACCGAACACCCTTTCTTAGTTCAATTCGGCAAAAGCCGAAATGTCAAATTTTGGCATTTCATGGTCATGTAAGTATGTGAATGCTCTCAAGTCATAGAGTAATTGTTAGATCCGCACCGCAAGGTGGTAAGCACGTTCAGCGTGACGTTTTAGCGTATTTGGAAAAAGGGCTCGATGGGCCAAAGCTGGGCCCAATGGGCTTACTGGACCAACATGGGTAAGAGATGGGCAAATTAGCTTTGTTAGGTAGATGGTGGAATCAAATTTTATAAAACTGATAAAAATTCTTGAATTAGCTTGTCGATGCGTAGATCACGAAATTACCCTAGAGAGCAAAATTACCAAATTACCCCTAAAGAGCAAAATTACCGATATACCCCTAGGGTTTTAAATTGGTGAATCGCTTGATTGATTACTACTGTATTTTGCATGATATGCATTTATTAATATCTGTTGCATGGGATTGGGGTATTAATAGAGGAAATCTTGAAAGTGGTTCATCCACGTCTTGGAGGCTTTGCCTCAATGAATGAAATTTGAGTGCGGCGTTCTTTAGCTGTGAGTGTGTGAAATTTGGGTGGGTTGAGATATTCCCACATGGTGTGTAGGGTTGGTGCAGGCGGTGTAGCGGTTGGTGGGTTGAGTAGTCTCCCGGATGGGCTTGCATTCATTATTCTTGTTGTTACTCATGTTCTTGAAGCGGGCCTATGGGCCACACCGTTATGTAAAAAGGGCTAAGGCCTTGCTCTTGTTTACGAAAAGGGCTTGACCTCTTGTGTCTTGTTATCTGAATAGGGCTTAAGCCCAATGGGCTCGAGCTGAATTGGGCTTTGGATGGGTTTCTGTATACACTGAGTTTTCCCAAACTCACCCCTTCCTCTTCCATCCTTGCGGTGAGCCCTAGAATTGGTGGACTTGGACACAGGCGGGATTCAGAGTGGCCATGAAGATTGATTGCCGATTTTAAATAAGTTTAGCTTTTAATTTGGATTATTTTATTTTATTATGCTAAAAGTTGTAATAAGGCCGCTCTTTTAATTGCTTTTATTTAGGGATTATTAAACTGGTTAGCACTAGGGTTCGTTTTATAAAATCTACTTGTTTTAAAAGATCACGATGACGCGCAAAGTTTCCATAAGTAAATGTTTTCCCAAGAAAAATAAATATTTTAAGCAAACGATTTGCAACCTTAATCATTTTCTTAAGTGGTCATAATCAAATGGTTTTCTCAAAATTATACGAGATGTTAGAGTGTGGCAATGGCGTTGTGCATGTCTAGGATTGGATCCGAAGAGAGCTTGGTACTTAAGCGGTCGACGGACTCACCTCCTCTTCTTCTGGTTTCCTACAGTGCGCACTTCCATTCACTTTAACCTACTTTTAAAAGTGTCTTTTACAACACCAACTCAGCTTTTCCAAACTAAGTAATACGGAATGTTTTGAACGCATCAATGTGGCGCATCAGATCCGGTCATAACGTCCAGGCCGGGTTTGGGGTGTTACATTTAGTGGTATCAGAGCCTAGGTTGCAACAACTCGGCTGTGGATCGGGTCCGAAAATCTTTTCAAAAACTTGGGCCTAAGAAGGGTATTTTTGGAAATAGTAAGTTTTTCGAAGATGTTCAAGTTTTTCTATTTGTTAAACGGGGTTAAATTAATAGTTTTAAAAAAAAAATGTTTTCAAATGAAATCTTTTTATTTTCGGTAAACAAAAACATGGGTTTTTATGGACTGATAAAGAAGTGGCACTTGAATCCCCGCACCAAGTCTGTAAGTGTTCTTTTTACGCTTTAAATATTTATATGAAACTGGACTGGAAATAATACTATAGATAATACTGAGCCTTAGAGATAGTGCTATTGATAAGGTAGTATTAGGGCTACAAAACTGAGACCGTAGCTAAATTGTGATTGCGCGAAAATAACTCTGAAACTTTATCTTTTCATAAGACATTCTGTAATAAATAGTGGAAACAGTAAACTAATGTCATAAAATTCGTAATCAGATAAATCGTTATGAGTTCAAGGGCTACTCGAGGAAGAGGCCGTGGTCGAGGCCGAGGTAGCACTCAAGCTGGATCTGCGTCATCTGAACACATGCCAGCTGGCGGGGCACGACCACCACCGGTTAATGAAAATGGGCCGTATGATCGGGCCACAGGGGATGACGCTTTGTCTCAAGTGATGTTAAGATTTTGGAAAGGGTTGCTGGAGCTAGCACCGGGAGAGTGATAGTAGGATCAGAGTGCGCAGCGGTATCGTAGTGGGGTAGATGTTAGATGACTACCCTGTTAAATGGAAATTTCGAGGACGAAATTTCTTTAAGGGAGGTAGAGTTGTAACACCCTAAATTTGGGCCTAGAAGTTTTGGGCCTTAAGCATGGGAGCGGTTGAAGGCAGCTTTTAATATTTTGTTGTGCATGTAAATTTTGTTAATGAAGGCTTGTTTTAGTGGTTAAGTGTCTTTGAGAAGTGTTGGAGAAGTCTTGGGTTCAAACACGGACTCTAGTAAAAATTTAAGGTAGATCAAACCACAGGTGTAGTAGATAGGCCTTAAGAATATTGTTGGAGAAATTGTGACACAAAAGGATTGTGGTGTAGTGGCAAGGTGACGCCACTTAGGGGACAAGGAAGTGACGCCATAGGGGAAGCAAGGGGTCCAAGGTTCAAGTCTTGGCTCTTGCAATATATTTTGGTTTTTCTTTTCAATAAATCTAGAAGCAAGTAGGTGCAGTTTAAAGTTTAATGTGTTGGATTTATGACACAAATGAGTTGGTGGCCTAGTGGTGATGGCGTGAGTTGGCATATAAGAGGACTTTGGTTTGAATCCCTTGGCATGCAAAGGTTGATTATTTTGCTATGTTGGGATGGCAAGAGTTGGTGTTGAATTTAAACTCTGAAGATGGAGGGATCCCACATCGGTAAGTTAACATAGGAGTGGATGCGAAGCTGGCTTTAAATAGAGAGAAATATGAGGAGAGCAAATGTACCTTTCTTGGCTGATCCCTTTCGCGTTATGGCGTGCTCGTTTGGGTTGGGCATCGGCTAGAAGTGCTCGGAGCGCGGATTAACTCCAGTCTCCTATCAGGTGTGTATTTATCACTACTCTTGTTGTTGGATGGCTACTTCGGGCCGCGATGGGCCGAAAGGGGCCATGTGGGCCCAATAGGCCTACGGGCCTAATTGGATAAGTTGTTTGATTGTGTAGTAAATATTGGACTAGGCTAGGTGAATCGCATATCTGTGGCTAGGTTTGGGCTAAAAGGGCCACACGAGCGTGTGGACCCATTTGGGCCGAGAATAGGCTTTAGGCCCATTCGTATTGTTATCCATGTTTAGAATACTTTAGTTTACCAATTACTGAAATGCCCTCAACTTGTAAAATTACCAAAGTACTCCCGATTTACAGAATTACCGTTTTACCCTCAGTTTATAGAATTATTGTTTTACCCTCGATTTGTAAAATTACCGTTTTACCCTCAATTTACAGAATTACCGTTTTACCCTCGGTTCTGTAATTACTATTTTACCTCGATTTATAGAATTACCGTTTTACCCTAATTTACATAATTACCATTTTACCCCCGATTTACATAATTATCGTTTTACCCTAGATTTACAGAATTACTGTTTTACCCTCGATTTACAAAATTACTAAAATACCCTTGGTTTGTGAAATTACCGCAGATACCTCAATTTGTAAAACTAACAAAATACCCTGTATGGTAAAATGACGAATATGCCCTTATGTTCCGTATGGTGATGTGCTTAGGATTTACATATATTGATATTGGATTAGTTAAGTTTGAGTGACGGTGGTGGTTATCGTGGCGATTGATTTTGGAAACGTTTCAACTTCAACCCATAACGGTGTGTACAGAACACCCTTTCTTAGTTCAATTCGGCAAAAGCGAAATGCCAAAATTCGGCATTTCATGGTCATGTAAGTATGTGAATGCTCTCAAGTCATAGAGTAATTGTTAGATCCGCACCGCAAGGTGGTAAGCACGTTCGCGTGACGTTTTAGCGTATTTGGAAAAAGGGCTCGATGGGCCAAAAGCGGGCCCAATGGGCTTACGGACCAACATGGGTAAGAGATGGGCAAATTAGCTCGTTAGGTAGATGGTGGAATCAAATTGCATAAAACTGATAAAATTATGAATTAGCTTGTGCGATGGCGAGATCACGAAATTACCCTAAAGAGCAAAATTACCGATATACCCCTAGGGTTTTAAATTGGTGAACGCTTGATTGATTACTCTGTATTTTGCATGATATGCATTTATTAATATCATTGCATGGGATTGGGGTATTAATGGAGGAAGTCTGAAAGTGGTTCATCCACGTCTTGGAGGCTTTGCCTCAATCGGTCGAATTTGAGTGCGTTCTTGCTGTGTGTGTGAAATTTGGGTGGGTTGAGATATTCCCCACATGGTGTGTAGGGTTGGTGCAGGCGGTGTAGCGGTTGGTGGGTTGAGTAGTCTCCCCAGATGGGCTTGCATTCATTATTACTGTTTTTACTCATGTTACTGAACTGGGCCTATGGGCCACACCGTTATGTAAAAAGGGGCTAAGGCCTTGCTACTGTATTCTAAAAAGGGCTTCGGCCTACTGTGTATGTTATCTGAATAGGGCTTAGGCCCAATGGGCTCGAGCTAAATTGGGCTTTGGATGGGTTTCTGTATACACTGAGTTTTCCCAAACTCACCCCCTTCCTCTTCCATCCTTGCAGGTGAGCCCTAGAATTGGTGGACTTGGAGCTAGGCGGGATTCAGAGTGGCCATGAAGATTGATTTCCGATTTTAAATAAGTTTAGCTTTTAATTTGGATTATTTTATTTTTATTATGCTAAAAGTTGTAATAGGGCCGCTCTTTTTAATTGCTTTTATTTGGGGATTATTAAACTGGTTAGCACTAGGGTTCGTTTTATAAAATCTACTTGTTTTAAAAGATCACGATGACGCATAAAGTTTCCATAAAGTAAATGTTTTCCCAAGAAAAATAAATATTTTAAGCAAACGATTTGCAACCTTAATCATTTTCTTAAGTGGTCATAATCAAACGGTTTTCTCAAAATTATACGAGATGTTAGAGTGTGGCAATGGCGGTGTGCATGTCTAGGATTGGATCCGAAGAGAGCTTGGTACTTAAGCGATCCGACGGACTCACCTCCTCTTCTTCCCGGTTTTCTACAGTGCGCAGACTTCCATTCACTTTAACCTACTTTTAAAAGTGTCTTTTACAACACCAACTCAGCTTTTCCAAACTAAGTAATACAGAATGTTTTGAACGCATCAATGTGGCGCATCAGATCCGATCATAACGTCCAAGCCAGGTTTGGGGTGTTACAAATAAGATATCGAGAAAAGTGAAACTTCCTGTATGATGAATTCCTCAAACTTAGAGTTCTGGAGAGTGATCAGTTTGAGAGTGGAGGAGGATACTCCAGCGGTCGTAGAGGTCCATTAGGCCATAAGTCCTGCACCAAAAGAATATTATATCTAGTGGTAGCTATGGTTGTGGTCGAGCAGGACATGGCAGTCATGGAGAACCTTCCCCGGTGGAGTTGTAGTTCCTATATGATGATGAGTTTAAGATCTCTATATCACTGTGATAAAATCAGGAACTTTTTAGAAGATATTAGGAAGAATAATGACTCAAAAAGAAATAACCAAGATTAATAATAAAAAAATTATAATTCTAAAATCTAAAAATAATAAAAATTAGTTTCGATAAAAATTAAAAACATAAAATAATAAATAGATATTTCTAAACATCTTCATCGCTGGATGGTTCATGAGGTCGGACTGGCGATGAGATGTGGATGTGCTGACAAATTTGCTGTAGAGTAGCATCAATGTTGTCAAATCATTGAAAGCACTGCTGCTCGAATTGGGTGAGGTGCTCAGAGATGTCAGCATATAAAGCCGCCGCATGAACTGGACGAGAGGGTGGCTGGGATAAGGATTAGGAAGTGGAGAAAGGTAGATTTCAGCTAGGGTTTTGAAAGAAAAAGGAAAATGAATAGTGACTTGCTTATATAGGGGAGGTGTACACGGCCTAGGGCCACGCCCGTGTACTTTGAGGATGAGCCCGTGTTTTTCAAGTTTTGCAAGTTTGGTCGTGCCCGGCTACTATCCCACGCCCGTGTGTCTTAGGCGTGTGTCAAACACGGCCATGTCGCACAGTCGTGCCTAGCTTTGTTTGCTTCTCCCATGCCCGTGTGTTATGGTAGCACGCCCGTGTATTGTTGTACATGGCTGAACGGCACGGGCGTGTCTCACGCCTATGTCGAAGAAACAGAATTGAGCCTTTTCCTTGGCACGCCCTTGGTTTTCCATTCCCACGCCCATGATATCCTATCAAGTTCACCCACGGCCATGTTGCACGGCTGTGGGGATGTATCGCACCCCGTGTTTTGGGGAAATCATGTACCCTGTTTTCACACGATCGTGTTTCGCTCCGTATTGGTCACACTACCTTAAGCACGGCCATGTTAACCTGTGCTTCAAATACTTTGTTAGTGACCTAAATGTTTAAAACTTGAATTTAAAATAATTTAAAATTGTTAGTACTCGGGTTGCCTCCCGAGAAGCGCTTGTTTATAGTCTAAGCTCGACTATTACCTTGTTAGTATACTCAGGGCGATTTGTGGAGTCGTAGCTCCTCTGCATCGACTTTAAAATCCTCACCATTATGAAGTTTGAGACATTGTCTGTTTACCTTAAAAGTACCATACGATGGGTGACTTACCTCTATCGTGCCATATGGATGAATAGATTGAATTACGAAGGGTCCTAACCATCATTATTTTAGTTTCTCGGGAAACAATTTGAGTCTTGAGTTGTATAGTAAGACGAGATCTCCAACTTTAAGTTGTTTCCGTTGCTTTAAACGAATTTCATGGAACCACTTTGTTGCTTCCTTTTATAGGCATGAATTTTCGTATGCATTGGCTCGCCATTCATCTAGTTCGTTCAGCTTCGTCTAGTTCGCTCAGCTGCATCAACCTATTTTTTCCTACAAGTTCGGGATCAAGGTTTAGAAATTTAATAGCCCAAAAGACTTTATGCTCTAGTTCGAATGGGAGATGACAACTTTTTTCATAAAAAAAGTCTGCAGGGTGATGTCCCTATAGGATTCTTAAAAGCGGTTCTGTAATCCCATAAGGCATCGTCGATTTTTGTTGCCCAGTCTTTTCTGTTTAAGTCTACTATTTTTTCAAGGATCTGTTTGAGTTCTCGGTTTGCTACTTCAACTTGTCCATTAGTTTGAGGATGGTATGGGGTGGCTGTTCTATGATGAACTCCGTATTTTTTTAGGGTTTTGTCAAATTGGGTATTACAAAAATGAGTGCCCCTGTCACTGATAATTGCTCTAGGTGTTCTGAATCTCGAAAAGAGTTTTGTAAGAAAACGTACTACCACTCTAGCATCATTAGTAGGTAATGCTTGGGCTTCTACCCATTTGTACATGTAGTCTACTGCTACTAAGATGTATTTATTTCTAAATGAACTGGGGAATGGGCCCATGAAATCGATACCTCAGACGTCAAATATTTCACAAGAGAGTATATAGTTCTGAGGCATTTCATCACGTTTAGATATGTTACCTGTCCGTTGGCATTTGTCACATAAAGTAACATACCTGATAGCATCTTTGAATAACGAAGGCCAATAAAAACCTGAATCAAGTATTTTGTGTGCGGTCTTAGTTCTACTATAGTGTCCTCCGATTGGCCCTGAGTGGCAGTGTTCCAATATTTTTGATATTTCTGATCCTGTAACACATCTTTTGATGACTTGATCTGTACATCTGCGAAATAGAAATGGATCGTCCCAAAAGTAGTTTTTCACATCATTAAAGAATCGCTTCTTTTCCTGGTGTGTTAACCCTTTTGGAATAATGTTAGTAGCTAAAAAATTCGCGATGTCTGCAAACCAAGGTACCCCAAAGTTAGATATAGCAAAAAATTGTTCTTCAGTGAATGAATCATTTATTTCCACGTCATCTGTTTCTCTGGTATTGGATTTCTCAATCCTGGACAGATGATCAACCGCGAGATTTTTAACTCCTTTCTTGTCCTAAATTTCCAAGTCAAATTCCTGCAAAAGGAGAATCCATCGAATGAGTCGAGGGTTTGCATTAGTTTTAGTCAAAAGATAGCGAAGGATGGAATGGTCAGTGTAAACAACAACTTTAGACAATATGAGATATGATCAAAATTTATCAAAAGAAAAAACCACAGCTAGCAACTCTTTTTCCGTAGTAGTATAGTTTTCTTGTGCAGCCGTTAAGGTTTTACTGGCGTTATAGATAGGTTGAAAATGCTTGTCTCTTCATTGTCCCGATCGCACCTCTTGCAAAATCACTCACATCACACATTAGTTCAAATGGCAAGTTCCAATCAGGTGCAATTATAATTGGAGCATTAATTAATTTATCCTTTAAAGTATTAAATGCTTCTAAACATTCCTGATCGAAGTTAAAAGATATATCTTTTTCTAGAAATTTAGTTAAAGGCTTAGCTATTTTAGAAAAATCCTTAATGAATCTTCTATAAAAACCAGCATGTCCTAAAAAGCTTCAATAGCCTTAACTGAAGTAGAATGTGGTAATTTTTAGATTTATCCACCTCAATCCCTCTACTAGAAATTTTATGCCCTAGTACAATACCTTCTTGAACCATGAAGTGACATTTTTCCCAGTTAAGCACAAGGTTTGTTTCCTCACATCTTATTAAAACTCATTTTAAATTTTTAAGGCAGAGATGGAAAGAGTTACCGAATACCGAAAAATCATCCATGAAGACTTCCATGATATCTTCCACAAGTTCGTCGAATATAGCTATCATACAACGCTGAAATGTAGCAGGGGCATTACATAATCCAAAAGGCATTCTACGATAAGCTAACGTACCATATGGGCATGTGAATGTCATCTTTTCTTGATCTTCAGGAGCTATTGGGATTTGGAATTAACCAGAGAGTCCATCTAGGAAGCAATAATACATATGTCCGGATAATCTTTCTAACATTTGGTCAATGAATGGCAAGGGGAAGTGATCTTTTCTTGTGGCGTCATTCAGTTTCATGTAGTCTATGCAAACTCTCCATCCTGTAACCGTTCTTATTGGGATTAGTTCATTCTTCTCGTTGGTCACAACCGTCATGCCTCCTTTCTTAGAGACAACCTGCACTGGACTTACCCAAGAACTGTCAGAAATAGGATAAATAATTCCAGCATCTAGAAGTTTAATTACCTCGACTTTTACAACTTCTTTCATCTTGGGGTTCAGACGTCTTTGAGCTTGCACACATGGTTTGTATTCATCTTCCATTAAAATTTTGTGGGTGCAAAAAGAAGGACTGATTCCTTTAATGCCAGAAATTTTCCATGCTATGGCCTTCTTATGTTCTTTTAATACTTGGATTAATTCCTCTTTCTCCTTGGGATGCAAATTAGAAGCAATAATAACTAGTAATGTAGAATTATTCCAAGGAACGCATATTCTAAATGGTTTGGTAATTGTTTAAGTTCCATTTTGGGAGGCTCCTCAATCGAGGGTTTTTTCTTAAGTTCATCGTTTATCTTAATACCCTCATATTCTACTTGTCTTGACGGATGGTTATTAGGTTCCTCACCTATCTTCTCGTCTTGATCTGGATACGGTTCTGTCGTCTCTTCTTGTACAATTTCCTAAAAAGAGTCTTGAGTAATCTGATCAATAGAGTCAATGAAATAACATGAATCATCCTGTTCCCTAGAGAATCTCAGAGCATCATAAATTTTAAAGATCATTTCCTCGTCACCTACTCTAAGTACCAATTTACCGTCACCCACGTCAATCACAGCTCTAGCAGTGGCTAGGAATGGGCGCCCTAAAATTAAGGGTACTTCCACATCTTCATCCATGTCAAGCACAACAAAATCAACAGGGAATATAAATTTATCTACTTTTACGACTACGTCTTCTATAATACCCCTGGGATATTTAACAGATCTATCGGCTAATCGAATACTCATCTTAGTGGGTTTAGGTTCCCCAAGACCAAGTTGTTTGAACATTTTATAGGGCATCAAATTAATACTAGCGCCTAAATCAGCTAGTGCTTTTTCAATATTCAGATTACAAATTAAGCAAGGGATAGTAAAACTTCCTGGATCTTTTAGTTTGGTTGGCAGCTTATTTTGGAGTATGGCGGAGCACTCCTCATTTAGTTCTACTGTAGATAAGTCCTTGAACTTCCTTACATTTGTTAAAAGCCCCTTGAAAAATTTTGCGTATGTAGGCATTTGTGAGATATCTTCAACAAAAGGTAAGTTGATATGTAATTGCTTAAAAAGTTCAAGAAACTTACCGAATTGTGCATCAATACGATCTTTTTTTTAATTTTGCTGGATATGGAACCAGTGTTGAATATTCCTCCGGCACTGGTTTGTCACTATTTTCAGGTTTTTCTTCCCTCCTCTCGCTTTCCACAGCTTCTGGTGCTAACTTCTTTTTAGATTCCGCCAACACTTTCCTACTCCTTAGTGTAACTGCTTCGATATGCTCTCTAGATTTGGTATTACTACATAAATTTCCTGGTGGTCTTTTCGAGATTCGTTTGGAAAGCTAGCTTATCTGAGTTCGAGTCCTTGGATCGATGCTTGTTGATTCTTAAGTGTTGTCTCGTTATTTTGGAAACGAGTTTCTGACACTGAGATGAATTTAGAAAGCATCTCTTCAAGGTTTTGTTTCTTCTCTTATTAATAATGTGGCTGTTGAAAACCCTAAGGATTCTGTGGCTTTTGATTCCCTTGACCACTCCAGGAGAAATTGGGTGGTTCCTCCAACCTGCATTATAAGTATTACTGTATGGGTTATTTTGAGATCAGAAGTTATTGTTACCCATATAGTTGACTTGTTCTTCTTCAGTTGTAGGATTGAAGGGTTGGTATTCTGTTTGCACACCTCCACCACTTGAGTCACACCTCATTACTGGATGTACCTGCGTGGAACCAAGTAAACAGTCAATCTTTTTATTGAGAAGTTCTACCTGATTAGAGAGCATGGTGGTTGAATCGGTGTTATAAACGGTGGCTGTTTTCATTGGCTTTGTCCTCATAACTTTCCACCGATAGTTATTCATTGACATCTCCTCTATAAATTCATAGGCATCTTTCAGTGTTTTATTGTGGATGGTTCCTCCAACAGCTGCGTCAATCATTTGCCGAGTCGAGGGATTTAGGCCATTGTGGAATGTTTGTACTTGAAGCCAAAGCGGTAACCCATGGCGAGGGCACCTTCTCAATAAGTCCTTCTATCTCTCCCATGTATCGTAAAGTGTTTCTAAATCCATCTGCACAAAAGAAGAGATATCATTATGTAATTTAGTAAACATTTCTCGGTCATTTGTTCCCAAGTAGTGATAGACCCTCATGGTAACGAGTTCAACCACTGTTTAGCTTTGTTTCTAGTGAAAAGGGAAACAACCAAAGACGTATGGCATCATCAGAAACGCCGTTGATTTTAAATGTATCACAAAATTCCAGAAAGTTCGCTAAGTGAGCATTGGGATTTTCATCCTGCAAACCATCAAACTGAATAAACTGTCGTATCATCTGAATAGTGTTAGGTTTTAATTCAAAAGTACTTGCAGCTACAGCAGGTCTAACTATGCTAGATCCAGTTCCTGTTAAAGAAGGTTTAGCATAATCATACATAGTACGTGGAGCAGGATTTTGATTAGCCGCAATTGCAGGAGGCAGCTGATTGCCTTGGTTTTCAGCCATCTCGTCGGTTGGGGGTTGAGTATCGTCTTCTTACTCATTCTCTATGTATCGTAAGCTACGTCTTATTTCTCTTTGATTTCTACGAATTGTGCGATCGATTTCTTGGTCAAAAAGTAATGGTCCTGACGGGTTTCTTCTAGTCATAAACTATAAAAACCTGCCAAGAGAAAGAATTAGTAAATTAATAAATAATAATAATAATAATAAAATTAAATTAAATTGCAAGAAAAATAAATGGCTAAAGTAATAAAAATTTAGCGTTCCTAATATTTCAGATTCCCCGGCAACGGCGCCAAAAACTTGATCGCGTGATTCGTAACAAGTAATAAATATTTATAATGAAGATCAAACCTAGACTAACTATTATCACAACGAAAAGGCAAGCACACCTATCGAACAATAGTATAGTAATGGTAAGACCGGGATATCGTACCCAAGGGAACCAAAAGTACAAGTAATAACTATCTTTTTATTATCTAGCCTAAAAAATAATAAGGTTTTGTTTTAATTAACTAATTAAACTAAGAATGCACAGAGAATAAAGAATTGGGAATTGCTTTTGGGAAAATCGATTGAATGAAGACAATACCTAAGGAAAAATCCACCTAGACTTTACTTGTTATTCTGGCTCCGAACCGGACGATGTATTCATTCAACTTGTTCCGTAGAGACCCCTAAGTTATGTTATTATCCCTATTCAAGACTAATAATGTCTAATCCCTAAATTGAATAACCGAGACTTGTCTCTAATTAACACTCTAGGATTGCATTAACTCGATCTATGGATCCCCTTATTAGGTTTCACCCTAATCTGGAAAAATCTTGTTACCCTATTTCTAGGCGCGCAATCAACTCCGCTTAATTATGATAAAAGTACTCTTAGACAGGGTCTATTCCTCCTCTAAATAAGAGTATGTCTTGAATCAGTAACCTGAGATATCAAAACAAGATTCGTCTTAGGTTTCATTCCCCTTAGGTATTTAAGGGATTTAGTTCATAACTAAATAAGAAAACATCTCAGAAAAATAAAGAATACAAAACATAAATAAAACCCAAAACTCCTGAAGGGAAATTGAGGAGAGATCTTCAATCTTGATGATGAATCCAGCTTCTGAGATGGATCAATCGGCTTCCTTGGGGTAATTCCTTACCCTCCTTCTCCGTCCTTCTTTTCCTCCTCCTCCAGTGTGTATTTATAGGCTTTGGAATGCCTAAAAACCCTCCAAATTGGCCTTTTTCGAATTGGACTTAACTTGGGCTCGGCAGGAACACGCCCGTGTGAGACGACCGTGTGACGTGATTGCCAGGCCGTGTTCGATCCGTTAAATTGCACACGGCTGTGTAGGTCAATGGACAGGCTGTATGAATCGTGAAAGCCTTGGTTGACACCCTCGAAAGACACAGGCGTGTAAGCCGCCCGTGTGGCAAGGCTTAGGACTGTCATCTTCTCGATTTGGTCCATTTTGTCCCTTTTTTGGCTCGTTTTTTACTCCTTTTGACTCTTGGTGCTCTCCTGAGTACAAAACATGAAATTAAAGAATTAGGAGTATCTAATTCACCAATTCTGATGAGAAATCATCTATAAAATGCTTTAAACATAGGGTAAAGATATGTATAATTTATGGTTTATCAAATATCCTACTTTTCTCTACTATAACTTTAGAGATTCGCTCAGGATATATTGGAAGCAAAACATTGATTTTTGAGGACCTTTAGCCAATTAGATGAGATTACTTGTAGATATGGTGAAAGCAATATCAAAAGATAAAAATGGTTCCTGCATGTCCTATTTTGACATTAGGGATGCTATTGGAAAGGCCAGCGGTGATAGACATTTGGCACTATTCTCGTTTGTCGTATACGGGTTGATTTTGTTCCCAAAAGCTCTGGGATATCTAAATGTAGAGCTAGCTGATTTTCTATTTCAAATTGAAAAAAAGTTGAATCCTACTCCAACAGTCTTAGCTAAAACCATCATTTCACTCAATTTCATTAGAAGGAAATGAGACGGGCATTTCTTAGGATGCGCATAGTTGTTGTTCATATGGATGAAAACCATTTTAGGTGCCTCTATAAGTGCTTTCGTCAGGTGTTTGTTCCTTCGACAAAGCCTATAAAAGAATTTCTAGAAAGTGAGTGGCCTCCAAATCAATCAATTGAAGAGTGGGTTCAGAACCTTAGTACATTGACATACCAAGAAATACAATGGAGGGCTCCATGGATGATTCGAAGCACAGTACTCATCGGGTGTGGTGGTCATTTGTGGGTTCCCTTAATTGGCATATGGGGAGTCGTTACTTATTCCTCGTTGATGGTTCTGAGCCAATATGGGTATGATCAATGTGTACCTGCTATAGCTGGTTTAAAAAAGGTGGAAGCTTTGGTTCAGGACTCAAGATTTTGGAAGAAATTTCAGGAGATACGAATCAAATGGGGTCAAACCTTAAGCTTGGAATCAAGAACCTTTTTCAACCATTCCTCCTCGGAAACATATATCCAATGGTTCCTAAAAAGAAGCAAAATCTCTGTGTCAGCACAATTCAAAGGAAAAATAAAGGTCCCAGATGACGTAGCTGAGTTAACAGAAAAGATACACGATTTAGATATGTGTCTAAGGGTGAGAGATGAAGAAGTCAGATGGCAACGAGAGCAGCATCAGGCATATGTAAAGGAAAAGGAGGAAGAAATCATGAGACAACAATAGCAACACTGAAAAAATATGAAGGGAAGAGAGGAAGAACTAAGAATACAATTAGAATGGCGTCAATGAGAAAGATCTAACTTGTTTGCTTAGATTCAAAGGTTGGAAGTGGATCCGAGTCTGCGGGCTAATGAACTCCAGAAAGTGCGAAAACAAGAGCGAACTTGGAGGAGGGTGTCTAATTAGAAAACTATTGAAATTGAGGTGCTGGACGAGGAAATTTGCCATTTGACTAAAGAATTAAGGACAAAACAAAGAGGAGCAAAACAAAGAGGTCACAAAAGAATAAACGGAGCTTGCGAAGCAATTTATTACGGTGGAACAAATGACAGTAAGCCAACAAGAGGTGTTTGTAACAATGCACATGGAAGGTTAGGTTTTTGCTCAATAAGCCGAAGACTTATGTGAAAAGATTGAAGAACTCAAAAAAGAGTCTACCCCTTTTGCGACTAGGAATAAGTCTACAATGAAACTTCTGGAGGTGGCTCAAGTACATTACCAAAAGTTTATCAAGCTCATGAGAAGGAAGAAGAAGAACGGCGAATAGAGATTTGTCTTATGGCAATAGGATTTATTAGGATGTTCTTTAACTGTGAATGAAAAATGAAAAACACTTTGTAAGCCAAGCAATTTTCAAACTTTTCATGAAAGAAAATGTTTATATTCGAGTATATTTACGATAATCTTCCCTAATTTCAATCAATCAATCATTCATTCATTCATCCATTCATTCACTCATTCTATCATTTGTTTATTTAGAAAATTATTTGAAAAGAATTTTTTTTATGACAAATCCAAATAATTTTCTAACTCTGGAAATAAATGCCATTTGAAAAAGAACCAAGGGTAGCTCACCGGTATAACACCCATTCAAAAGCGAATAAGATGACAGAAGAAGAATTAGCACGTATGGCCAAATTGGAGGAACAGATAGAAAAGATGATGGAAATGATGACTACAATGGTCAAAGGTAGGCTAATGTAGGATAAGGAAGTGGCACTTTGGACAATCCAATCCCTATTTACAGTGATATAGGGGTATATCATGAAGATCTGCTGCTTCAAGCACTAGGTGTGACCATTCAAAGCCCAAGAGTAAATAAGTTGCCTACAAACGAGAAGCCGAGAGAAGTGGACAAGGAAAAGTCAATTATGGATGAAGAAGCTGATAAATTCAACCTAATTAAGGAATGTTTGAAATTCATCAAAGGATTAGACACCTTTGGATCCTTAGAAGCAAAAGGCTTCCGTCAGGTACCCGATGTGGACGTCTCACCAAAATTCAAAGTCCTTGAATTCAAAAAATTCAATGGTAGCAGTTGCCCCGTTACTCACATTGCCATGTACCATTGGAAAATGGTTGCTGTCCCCAAAGATGAGAAACTGCTAATGTACATAGTTCAAGACAGTCTGGCCGAATCTACGGCTTCTTAGTATGTAAAGTTGGACATGAGTCGGATTCAAAAATGGGGATAGCTTGCATGAGCATTTATTGCTCAATACAAATATATTGTAGACATGGCCCTAGACCACCTGACTTTGCAGAACATGGAAAATAAGTCAAATGAGAGCTTTACGGAATACGCACAATGGTGGAGGGATCTGACATTGCAAGTACAACCCTGCTCATGGAAAAGGAGACCATTGTTCTATTCGGCATATACTACGACAAAATGGTAGGAAATGCCTCTAGGACTTTCGCGGATATGGTATTATCCAGAGAAATGATAAAGAATACATTTAAGTTGGGCAAAATAGATGATCCTTTGAGCGCGAAGAGAGGTGTCACTAGGAAGAAAAAGGAAGTAGAAATGCAAACAATTGCACCAGGCGGATTTCCATACTCTTACTTTCCAAACTCGAGCCCAATACCTCCACGCCCCCTGTAACACCCTTAACCCATATCCATTGTCGAAACAGGGTTACAGAGTATTACCAGAATTTACAAAACAATTACATATAATTCATGTCATTTACTATTCATATCCGAAAATAATAATATTGTCCCTTGAATGGACCCTCGAGACCCAATTTAAGCATTAGAAACAAGTCGGGACTAAATCGGAATCTTAGAGAATTTTTCACAAAATTTCAAATTTTTTCTTATATACAGGGGTCACACGCCCATGTGAGTAGGCCGTGTGGTTTACACGGCCAAGTGACATGTCCCTGTCTCAAGCCATGTGGGCATTCAATGTGAGGCACATGGCTGTGTCCCAGCTCATTTCCTTACCCATTTAACTCTTTTACTCGGGTTGCATGGCCAGCCATATGACTGTGTGCTAGGCCGTGTGGTCCATTTAATTTTTGAAAATTAGGTGCAGGATTCACACAGCCAAGACACATGCTCGTGTTCTAGGCCTTGTGTCACACATAGCTAAGACACACACCTGTGTCTCTGCTCGTGTGCCTATTTTAGAGTATTCTTTTTCTCAATTTTAAGATGCAAGGGACACATGGCCAAACCATATGCCTATGTGCCCGGTCGTGTGTCACACACCGTCTAGACACACGCCCATGTGTCTACCCATGTGGATAAAATAAAGCCATTTCCTAGCTTTATTTCTTATCCAAATTTTCCATTAACCTACAACAACACTTATACATATATAACAACCAATAAATGCATATTATCCAAGCCAATTGCAAGAATTATGTGTGATATATTATCACATACGTTCATGTATTTCTAAACTTACCTTATTATCGAAACTTTTATATTTACTTTAATTTACTCAACCATATTAAGGTTTTATATATTATTTATGGTATAACCTTATGATCTATATATATACTAAAACATACCATCACTAACCATTTTAATGGCTAGATTACAAACATCCATTTACATGCCAACATTGGCAAAATTAACCTATACATGCCATTATACCAAAATAAGTTTACTATTTATACCAAAATGAGCTGGTGGATAGTGTGATGATGCTCCAACTAATCTTCAACCTTTGCGAGCTTCCAAGCACTATAAAATAGAGAAAAGAAAACCTAGTAAGCATTTAATGCTTAGTAAGTTCGTATAACATGAATTAAACCTACCAATCATATTCATTTAAATAAGCATAAAAATAACATACTTCCTAACCAATTGGCAAGTTTTCCTAATCACATACACTCAATTAAGCAAGTTAGTCACAAATTTCACATTTATATCAAATAAACATGGATGAGCTCATCATACTACAAACTTTAGAGTATTTTAGAAGTATTCGAGACATAATTCTTTTAATCTCATAATTTCTCATGTCAGGAGTTTTATTCGTTGAATTATTAAAATATCGATCGATACTCAAGTAGTATACAGAAGTTATACAAATCAGTGATCCATCAATTCATGTTTAGGGGTACCCGTTAGGGCACATAATCAGGAAATCAGGATGCTCAAATGAGCCATGTAACACGACGCTTGTCTGGGCCAAATAGGAAACTCCTATGAGTTTAGAACAGGAAGCTCATTGAGCTTAATAGGTAACTCTGAAGAGTTATTAACAGGGAGCTCCGAATAGCATAATAGGGAGTTCAAGTGAGCCACCTCAGGAAGCTCATAAGAGCCTATATTAGGACACTCACGTAGAGCTGCGTTTGTATCCGCAATAAATGCTGGACCACAACCAATCGAATCATGTAACAGGATGCTCACAAAGAGCTGCGGTAGTGTGCAACACATGCAGAATCACTACCTATCAGGATGCTCGTAGGAACTATATAACAAGATGCTCGAGAAGGCTTTAACACGTTGCTCGTATGCAGGACTATAGTCAGTACGGGAAAATACTGTATCAATCCTATTTCATTATTAAAATAGAATTTATTATTTATCGAGAAATTTCAAGCATGTGATTATTTTCATACACTAATCATTTATACAATTCTCATAAGTACACCATTCAATTCAAACATATAAATATACATAATTAAGTTACACGAACTTACCTCAACACTTGTTAATATTTAAAAGTCTACTAATCCAGCACCTTTTCTTTTCCTCGATCTAGCTTCGAATTTGAGTTATTCAGATCTAATTAAGCTTTATTAGTTTCCTTTCTCTCTCCTAGGGTTTCCATGTAAATTTTTGGGGAAGAAGATGATATAAAATGATGTTATTTGATATTTATTTTATTTATCATCTTTAATTTTTCAACTTTCCAATTTCATCCTTTTCTTTTTCTAATTTTCCATGGATGAATCACCAAAAATATCTACTAACTTTTATTTAATGGTCTAATTACCATATAAGGACCTCTCATTTTGAATTCCATAGCTATTTGATCATTTTAGCTACTAGAACTCAACTTTTGCATTTTATGCAATTTGGTCCTTTCCCTAATTAAACACATAATCGATAAGATTTTCCAATCAGAATTTTCATATAGCAATTCTATCATGATACAGACGATGCAATAATATTAAAATAATTTTTTTTAACTCCGATTTGTGGTCCTGAAACTACTATTCTGATTTCACTGAAAGCGAATTGTTACATCCCTAATACCCGGCTGTAAATTCTACCAATACTTCACCATTTATGTATCATCCACCTGTACCCATTACAAATCCCTCATGTTAACTATGCCAACCCGGTCCCTACAGACCCAAGCTCCAGTAAGGCCGCCACGAGAAAGGCCTGTGTTTGATTCAATTTCGATCTCTTACGTAGAACTTTTTCTGATTTTATTGGAAAAGCATCTCCTTGTACCTGTACACAAGGAACCAATGCAATCGTCATTTGCAAAGAGGTATGATGCCAATGCTCAATGTGAGTATCACTTTGGAAATCCAGGTCATACCATCAAGAACTAATTAGCGTTAAAATATAAGCTGCAAGATCTTATAAGGGTGGGAAAGATAAATTTCCAACGGGAGAATACACCAGATGTTAACGCAAATTCATTACCAAACCACAATCGAACATTTAATGCTATAATTAAAGAAAAGAGCCTTCAAAGGAGAAAAGTGGAAGAAATCACAACCCTACTCGAACGAATCTTCGACATCTTAAGAAAGTCAAATCTAATTCACATCAAGTCACTCAAATCTGTAATTGGAATTGATATGGATCAAATCTGCAAATTAAACCAAGGAACTCGAGGACATTCTATATAAGTTTACCAAACGTTTAGGGAACATATATAGTGTCTCTTAGATTCCTTCCAACTAAAGATACGAATGGGTGTTAAGACCAATGAGATAAACACATTAGATGCGAAACCTGTCACCATCATATATGGAACGGAAACCATTATTGGAAAAGAATCTACCTCAAATGCCATATAGGATGATGTGTTGGTCATCAGGGTTCCTGACCCTTTTAAGTACGGAGATGACCAACGAGTTCCTTGGAAATATGATTATGAGGCGATTGGATCTAATGCCTCCAACATCTTAGGACTCAATGGCATAACTCAAAGTAGGCGTTCTTACAAGCCAAAAATAGTGGGGAAAAAACCTCATGGTAAGGAAGTGATTTTAGAAATTCAACTAGAAATTGATGATAAAGAAGTCAATGAGGAAATGAGGGAGGACCAAAAGAGAGAAGTCGATGATGATGAAGTTAACAAATTTTTGCATTTGATAAAGCACAGTGAGTATATCGTGGTTGAGAGTTGAACAAACCACCAGCAAGAATTTCTTTGATGTCACTACATTTGAACCAAAAGCCACACATGGAGGCTCTTGTATGAGTTCTAAAACAAGTTCACATCACTTACAACGTGCTAGTAGATAATGTCAGTCACTTAGTAGGGAGCATTTTGGCCCCAAATTACATATCTTTCAATAATGATGAAATATCCCCAGATGGAAGAGGAAGTATTAAGGCACTACACATTTCAGTAAAGTGTAAAGCCTATTCCGTGGCTAGGTTCCTTATCGACAATGGATTATCAATCAATGTCTTGCCTTTCTCATTATTGTCCAAGCTGCCCGTGGACACCTTGTACATGGTATTAAGCCCTTTAGTGGTGTGAGCTTTTGATGGCATGAAAAGAAGCGTGACTGGAGAAATAGAGATTCCATTGTTGGTAAGAATAGTTAATTTCCTTATTCACTTTTAGGAGATGGAAATAACGCCTTCTTAAGTTATGCTATGGAGATGCCACTAGATTCATTCAGTTAGGGTGGTTCCATCGTCCTTGCACCGAATATTGAAATGTGTAGTCAATCAGAATTTGTGCATCGTACGAGGTGAAGAGGACCTGTTGCCAAATTCTCTTTTCATAAAAGTGGATGATGATGCAATATAGAGTTCTTTCAAGACCTTTGAGGCGGCCATTACATCTTATGTGGTAGAGGGAATGCGAGCCCCTAAGCCTCATGTGCCACGAATAACAAACATGTTTTTGTCCAGACTGTAACACCCCGTACTCGAGTCCGTTACCGGAATCGAACACAAGGTGCACACAGACTTAACTATTTTCACAGTCCATTTAGAATTTTCCAGACAAGCTGGTTACTGCATCACTGTCACCTTAAAAATCATATCTTGAGTTTCAAAGCTCGAAAATTAGTTTCGTAATTTTTCCCTGAAACTAGACTCATAAGTACATCTACTTTTTTTTTTCTAGAATTTTTTATCAAGCCAATTAGTACAGTTTATTAGTTAAAGTCTCCCCTATCCCAGGGTTCGACTACACTGAGCTTTGTGTGTTACAAATTGAATATCTCCTTGTACAGGGCTTTAATACTGATTCCGTTTGTTTCTATAGAAACTAGACTCAGAGAGGAATCTATACATATATGGCATGACTCCTAATTATCTCTGGTTAATTTACAATGAATTTCCAATGTCAGAACAGGGGATCCAGAAACCGTTCTGGCCCTGTTTCACGAGAACTTTAATATCTCTTAACATGCAACTCCTATGACCGTTTCGTTTCTTCCATATGAAAGTAGACTCATCAAGGTTCATTTACATAATTTATTCACTATTTAATACATTCTTACTATTTTTAGTGATTTTTCACATCTACATCACTGCTGCAGTCAGCATCTGTCTTTAAGGTAGGCTTTACCTATTTCATGATTTCCATGATTCAATTGCCCCTTTTTGCATACATAGCACAAAGTGTGATCATGATTAACCATTCCAATGGCTAATCGTTTCAAAACAATTCCATACCTCATAATGATCGACATACAAACGATTATAGTACTATACTAAAAAACGTATATAAGCCATTTTCGCATGGCTATCCAAGTTTACACAAAACCGAAAGGTACATGACCTTCAACAAAAGGGTAGTCCTATACATGCCATTTCAAAGTTCAACCAAAATTATACCAAAATGGAGGCTTTGATAGTGTGGATGACTTCGACTTCAATGATCCCGAATCCGATAGCTAACGAGCAAAATCTATAAAGCAGAGAAGCAGAGAAAGCGGAGTAAGCAATTTATGCTTAGTAAGTTTGAGCAAGAAATTCCAACACAACAAAAGCATAGCATTCATAAAGCTAACGGATAGTTTCATATGCACAAATTCTCAATATCATACTCATTTCACATTCCAACCCCTATGTTCATACATAAGGGATCACCTTAGTCAAATCTAGGAAACTCATTACTCATTGGCGAATATTATTGAAGGAATCAACTAATTCAAGCTCATATGAACATACCTCATTGCTGGAATTTTTCAAGAGTATTAACTGAAATTTTACAGCAAGATCGCTTATTCTCGAATCACGTACCTTTAGAATTTAACCGGATATAATGACTCGCTCAAATGCCTTCGGAATGAAGCCGGTTATAGTGACTCGCACAATTGCCTTGGTCTTAACCCGGATTTGGTAACTTGCACAAATGCCTTGGTCTTAGCCGGATATAACAACTTCGCACAAATGCCTTGGTCTTAGCCGGATATAATTACTAGCACAATTGCCTTGGGACTTAGCAGGATATCATTCCAATGTTCATTTACACATATATCAATATTCACGACACATCCATAATTCATTTTCGTTACTAAGGCTCAAACACAAAAATATTTATCAAACCTTTACAATTTCGGCTCAATAGCCACACACACAAGGAGCATGATTTCAATATAATTCAAGTAGGGTCATTACTTGAAGACTTACCTAGGATGTCGTCGAATGATTTCAATGGCTATTCGACCACTTTTTCCATCCCTTTGTCGGATCTAGTTCCCCTTTGCTCTTGAGCTTAATTTAACAAATAAATCGATTTAATCATTTGAGCATCGAAAGAGGAATTCAAGGTACTTAGTCAATATATATACTCATTAGGCATTAAAGTCGCATATGTACGAAATCATGAATCGAACTCAACACATTAGTTAATATTCCTCTTAGCCGAATTTTCTAAGCCAAGAATAGGCATCAATATGCTTGCCTCTAACCGAATGCATGCACACCAATTTCCCTTCATGTGGCCGAATATGCATGTCCATGTTGAGGCCAATTATACACTTAATACCACACAAAAACAGCATACATTTTACTAACTAACGCATTACATATCGTAGCTCAATACACATCTCTCATTTACTTCATAACCGAAACATCATCACAAGCAAATATACACTTGAAATAGTATATATGTCATACCAATACATCATGTGCAAACATATATTCATGGGCCGATTCTCAAGTGGCTTATATCCAAATATATACACATACCCAAAGCTTAAATCTTACTTACCATGCAACATGCATGAATCATACTTATGGATATACCATGGCCGAATACACCACAACACCATACCGTTTCAATTTGGTCATGGTTAAACAAAGAACTTAGTATCTCATTCAAAGGTGCTAAAAGAAAATCTAAGAGTCCTCAACCCCCCCATCACATGTATCATTATCAAGCTTGATATTTAGCATGCAATGGCATTAACACCACATCCACCTTGGCCGAATGTCATTCCCATGACATAGCAAGGATTTGAACCATGGGCTAACAAGAACATCAAGCTAGCAACTAAAAACATGCATGAATCTCATGGCACAACCTCAAACATACCTTAATCTTGATGCAAGTATAGCCAAACCTCTTCCTAGTCCTCTTCCAAACCAAACATGAAGCAAAATTCCTTCCTTCCTCTAGTATTTTCGGTCAAGAGAGAAAAAATGGATGAGCAAAATTTTTTTTCTTTTCTTTTCTTCCATGCACGACAATGGGGGGGTTCACTCACACACACATTTTTTTTTCTTTCTTTATTACCCATACTTATTTGTTTATTGTTTCTCCCTAATGCACCAACAAAACATGTTTCATGACATGTTTAGCCCATACTCCCTTGTCATGGCCGGCCATCACTTGTAAAAAGAGGGGTATTTGACATGCAAGGCCATTGTTTTGCATGCATGCTTTAATTAGTCATCACACATTCCCCCATCATACTTTCAAAGTTTTCTACTAGGTCCTTTCTAGTGAAATTCACATTTATAACTCTAAATTAAAGCATCAAAAATGTCACACATGAGTTAACACATATTATAGGCAATAAAATAAATATTAAATTATTTTTATGCCTCGGTTTTGTTGTCCCAAAACCACATTCCGACTAGGGTCGTTTTAAGGCTGTCACAACTCTCCCCCACTTAAGAAATTTTCGTCCCCGAAAATCTTACCAGTAAATAGATTTGGGTATCGCTCTTTCATAGAGTTCTCGGGTTCCCAAGTAGCTTCTTCCATCCCGTGTTTGAGCCATAACACTTTTACTAACGGAAATCTTTTGTTTCGCAACTCTTTCATTTCACGAGCTAGGATGCGAATCGGTTCTTCTTCATAACTCATATCGGCTTGAATTTCAACCTCTGATGGACTAATCACGTGCGACGGATCAGATCTATAGTGTCGAAGCATTGAAAGCGTGAAAGACGTCGTGAATCTTTTCGAGTTAGGGGCAAAATCAAACGATATGCAAGCTGGACCGACTCGTTCGGATACCTCATATGGCCCGATGAACCTCGGACTCAATTTGCCCTTGCGCCCAAATCGAGTATCTTTTCCAAAGCGAAACTTTAAGAAACACTTTATCTCCCACGATACTCAATGTCTTTTCGTTTGAGATCCGCGTCGACTTCGACAATCGGAGGCTATCTTGATTTTCACGGATTACTTTTACTTTCATTCAGCATCTTTAATCAAATCCACTCGAAAATTTTGCTTTCGCCGAGCTCGGTCCAAAACAATGGTGTACGGCATTTACGCTCGTACAAGGCCACGTAAAGCGCCATCTTAATACTTGATTGAAAACTATTGTTGTGGCGAATTCAATCAAAGGTAAATACCGTTCCCATGAACCACCGAACTCGAGAATGCAACATCTCAACATATCCTCAAGTATCTAAATTATCCGCTCGGATTGACCATCGGTTTGGGGGTGAAAGGCGGTGCTGAAATGCAACTTGGTACCCAAAGCTTCTTGCAATTTCTTCTAAAATCGCGAGGTGAACCTCGGATCTCTATCCGACACAACAAAAATCGGTACCCCGTGTAATCTCACAATCTGAGAAACGTACAATTCAGCTAGTTTATCCAATGAAAAATCCATACGCACAGGGATAAAGTGAGCCGACTTAGTCAGTCTATCAACAACAACCCAGATCGCATCCTTCTTACTTGCTGACAATGGCAGTCCGGACACAAAGTCCATTGTGACTCGATCCCATTTCCACTCGTGTATCGTGATCGGCTGAAGTAACCCTGAAGGCACTTGATGTTTCGCTTTCACTTGTTGACATATTAAACATATCGAAACAAAGTCGGAGATGTCTCGTTTCATACCATGCCACCAAAACTGACGTTTCAAATCGTTGTACATCTTTGTACTCCCCGGGTGGATTGCAATCCGGCTACAATGGGCTTCGTTCAGAATTATCGAAATAAGTTCCGAATTCTTTGGAACACACAGACGACTTCTGAACCTCAAACAATCGTCATCATCAATTTGAAACTCCGATTCCTTGTTCGGAACACACTCAGCCCGTTTTGCAACCAACTCATCGTCAACCTTCTGAGCTTCACGAATTTGATGAGTCAACAATGGTTTGGCCTTTAATTGACTATTAACACATTGTCGGGTAGAATAGACAAGTGTACATTCATAGCTCGTAAAGCAAGCGGTGATTTCCGGCTTAAGGCGTCCATAACCACATTAGCCTTTCGGGTGATAATCAATGACAAGCTCATAATCTTTTAACAACTCGAGCCAACGTCTTTGTCGCAAATTTAAGTCTCTTTGAGTCATCAAATATTTGAGACTTTTGTGATCCGAATACACATGGCACTTCTCACCAAACAAGTAATGTCGCCATATCTTTAAAGCGAATCGATGGCGACCAATTCGAGATCATGGGTCGGATAATTTTTCTCATGTGGCTTTAATTGTCTCGACGCATAGGCCACAACTCGACCCTCTTGCATCAATACGCAACCTAACCCAAGTAGGGAAGCGTCACTATAGATGACAAACTCTTTGCCAGATTCGGGTTGTACTAGTCTTGGAGCTTCCGTCAAATGAGTTTTCAATTGGTGAAACTTTTCGACACTTTTCCGTCCATTCAAACTTGACATCTTTCTCAAGCGGTTTCGTCATGGGTGTGGCTATCATCGAGAATCCTTTTACAAACCGTCGGTAAGTAAGCAAGTCCCAAAAAGCTCGAACCTCGGTAATATTTCTGAGGCTTCCAGTTAAGTATGGCTGAAATTTTACTCGGTCGACTCGAATACCGATCTGAGATACCACATGGCCCAAGAAGCTAACCTTGCTTAACCGAACTCACACTTGAACTTAGCATATAAGCGCTTTTCCGTAAAATTTGCAACACTAATCTCGGGTGCTCCGCATGTTTGGTCTCATCTCTTGAATAGACCAAGATGTCGTCAATGAACACAACTACGAACCGATCCAAATACGGTCTGAAGATCCGATTCATCAAATCCATAAATACCGCAGGGGCATTAGTGAGCCCAAACGGCATCACTAAGAACTCGTAGTGACCATATCTCGTTCTGAAGGCAGTTTTGGGTATGTCCGAATCTCGGATTCATGGCGATAATAGCCCGATCTCAAATCTATTTTTGAGAACACCGAGGCTCCCTTTAGTTGATCGAACAAATCGTCGTCGCTGTAACGGATATTTTTCTTTATTGTCACTTTATTAAGGCGACGATAGTCGATGCACAACCTCATGGTTCGTCTTTCTTTTCACAAACAACACTGGTGCACCCAAGGTGAAAAACTCAGGCGAGCAAAACCTCTATCCACCAACTCTTGCAACCGAGCTTTCAACTCCTTTAATTCCGTTGGTGCCATACGATCACGGAGCTATTGAAATTGGTGTGGTCCGGTACAAGCTCAATGCCAAACTCTATCTCCGAGCAGTGGCAAACCGGTAATTCTTGGGAAAAACATCCGGTATTCACAAACCACCGACACAGATTCGGTTTTATTTCTAACTCCTTATCATCAAGTACATACGCAAGGTACGCTTTGCACCCCTTTCTTACATATTTTGGGCCAACATTGATGATATTACGGTGGCAACCCTTTAAGCCCGTAGACTCAACTCGGATCATCTCGTTATTTGCACCTCAAATCAATAGTCTTGCTTTTGCAATTCACAACCGCATCATGCACGGTCAACCAATCCAACCCAAGAATAACATCAAATTCATCAAATGGCAAAAGCATCAAGTCCGCGGAAAACAGAACCTCGAATTACTAGGGACATTTCTTACACACTTTGTCGACCAACACGTAACGACCCAAGGGATTTGACACCGAATTACGAACTCGAAGAGACTCAATAGGTAAAGTCTTCTTTGGATGCTAAGGTTTCGCATATATAAGAATGAGTAGAACCAGGGTCAATCAAAGCAATCACATTAGTATCAAAGAGAGTGAAAGTACCGGTAATAACATCTGGCGAGGAAGCATCCTCACGTGCGCGTATAGCATTGCCCTAGCAGGAGCGCGAGCCTCGGATCTGGTCTTAACATCTCTAGATCCTCTCTGACCACTACTAGCATTGCCCATATTTCTAGATGGTCTACCTCGAGCAGTGGTAGCACCCGGTTTCCCACTCTGATCTACATTCTGTTCAGACAACCTCGGGCAATCTTTAATGAAGTGGTCAACTGATCCGCACTTGTAACAGGAGCGGTCACGGAATCTACAACTTCCAGAATGCCATTTGCCACAATACTGGCACTCCGTTCTCTCTCATCGATCATTCCCACCACTGGAGATCGAAGTGACTCGTGTGGTCACAGGGGGTCGATCGCGATCTCGTCTAGAAAAGCCCGAAGTGTCTCTAGACCGGCCTAAGCCATCTCTAAATTTCTTTGATGACTGTGGGAAGGGCTTCCCCGAAGACCTCTTACGAAACTCCCTTGCTCCCACTTCAGCTTTTCTTTTCTCCATACTGAGCTCCTCGGCTTTGCTCGCTCGCTCGACAAGAGACACAAACTTTCGGATTTCCAAAATGCCAACATACAGCTTTATCTCATCATTCAGTCCATCTTCGAAGCGTTTACACATCACAGCTTCTGAAGAAATGCATTCTCGTGCGTACCGGCTAAGCCTCACAAATTTTCATTCATAGTCGGTAACCGACATGGAACCTTGTTTAAGTTCGAGAAATTCCTTCGGTTTTTTATCCATAAATCTCTGACTGATATACTTTTTCCGAAACTCAGTTTGGAAAAACTCCCAAGTTACTTGCTCTCGGGGCACAACAGAAGTCAGAGTACTCCACCAATAGTAGGCAGAATCACGTAGCAAGGAGATAGTACACTTTAGGCATTCATCGGGTGTACAAGATAGCTCATCGAGTACCCGGATCGTGTTGTCCAACCAAAATTCAGCTTGCTCGGCATCGTCGCTATCCGTAGCTTTAAATTCAGTAGCCCCATGTTTTCGGATTCTGTCCACTGGGGGCTTATTCGACCTTATTTGGTCAGTTACCGGAGGCATTGTAGGTGCGGGGGTCGTATTAGTCGGGAATGGAGGTTGTGGAACAGCCGTGTTAGTTCGAATGTATTGGTTGAACCAATCATTCATCACGCTATAAAAGGCTTGCCTAGCCTCATCATTCAGATTGCTAGCAATAGGTTGAGAGTCCGCGGAGCTGTCCCTTGTCTTGGGAGCAGCGCTACACTCTCAAGATCATCACCACCGCTTCGGTCGGGATCGGGATCCATTACTATAAATAAACACATATTCAAACGTCAGAAATCACCACACTATCAAATAATCACATAAAATGGCATGTATAGCTAGACCCAAACGCATTACGGTAGTCCTAGAATCGACTAAACCGTAGCTCTGATACCAATAAAATTGTAACACCCCGTACCCGAGTCCGTTACCGGAATCGAACACAAGGTGCACACAGACTTAACTATTTTCACAGTCCATTTAGAATTTTCCAGACAAGCTGGTTACTGCATCACTGTCGCCTTAAAAATCATATCTTGAGTTTCAAAGCTCGAAAATTAGTTTCGTAATTTTTCCCTGAAACTAGACTCATATTTCCATCTACTGACTTTTTTCTAGAATTTTTGGTCAAGCCAATTAGTACAGTTTATTAGTTAAAGTCTCCCCTATCCCAGGGTTCGACTACACTGACCTTTGTGCGTTACAAATTGAATATCTCCTTGTACAGGGCTTTAATACTGATTCCGTTTGTTTCTATAGAAACTAGACTCAGAGAGGAATCTATACATATATGGCATGACTCCTAATTATCTCTGGTTAATTTACAATGAATTTCCAATGTCGGAACAGGGGATCCAGAAACCGTTCTGGCCCTGTTTCACGAGAACTTTAATATCCCTTAACATGCAACTCCTATGACCGTTTCGTTTCTTCCATATGAAAGTAGACTCATCAAGGTTCATTTACATAATTTATTCACTATTTAATACCATTCCTACTATTGTTAGTGATTTTTCACATCCACATCACTGCTGCAGTCAGCATCTGTCTTTATGGTAGGCTTTACCTATTTCATGATTTCCATGATTCAATTGCCCCTTTTTGCATACATAGCACAAAGTGTGATCATGATTAACCATTCCAATGGCTAATCGTTTCAAAACAATTCCATACCTCATAATGATCGACATACAAACGATTATAGTACTATACTAAAAAATGTATATAAGCCATTTTCGCATGGCTATCCAAGTTTACACAAAACCGAAAGGTACATGACCTTCAACAAAAGGGTAGTCCTATACATGCCATTTCAAAGTTCAACCAAAATTATACCAAAATGGAGGCTTTGATAGTGTGGATGACTTGACTTCAATGATCCCAAATCCGATAGCTAACGAGCAAAATCTATAAAAGCAGAGAAACAGAGAAAACGGAGTAAGCAATTTATGCTTAGTAAGTTTGAGCAAGAAATTCCAACACAACAAAAGCATAGCATTCATAAAGCTAACGGATAGTTTCATATGCACAAATTCTCAATATCATACTCATTTCACATTCCAACCCCTATGTTCATACATAAGGGATCACCTTAGTCAAATACGGAAACTCATTCCTCGATCGGCGAATATTATTCAAGGAATCAACTAATTCAAGCTCATATGAACATACCTCATTGCTGGAATTTTTCAAGCGTATTAACTGAAATTTTACAGCAAGATCGCTTATTCTCGAATCACGTACCTTGAATTTAACCGGATATAATGACTCGCTCAAATGCCTTCGGAGGAAGCCCGGTTATAGTGACTCGCACAATTGCCTTGGTCTTAACCCGGATTTGGTAACTTGCACAAATGCCTTGGTCTTAGCCGGATATAACAACTTCATACGAATGCCTTGGTCTTAGCCGGATATAATTACTAGCACAATTGCCTTGAGACTTAGCCGGATATCATTCCAATGTTCATTTACACATATATCAATATTCACGACACATCCATAATTCATTTTCGTTACTAAGGCTCAAACACAAAATATTTATCAAACCTTTACAATTTCGGCTCAATAGCCACACACACAAGGAGCATGATTTCAATATAATTCAAGTAGGGTCATTACTCAAGACTTACCTAGGATGTCGTCGAACGATTTCAATGGCTATTCGACCACTTTTTCCATCCCTTTGTTGGATCTAGTTCCCCTTTTCTCTTGAGCTTAATTTAACAAATAAATCGATTTAATCATTTGAGCATCGAAAGAGGAATTCAAGGTACTTAGTCAATATATATACTCATTAGGCATTAAAGTCGCATATGTGCGAAATCATGAATCGAACTCAACACATTAGTTAATATTCCTCTTAGTCAATTTTCTAAGCCAAGAATAGGCATCAATATGCTTGCCTCTAACCGAATGCATGCACACCAATTTCCCTTCATGTGGCGAATATGCATGTCCATGTTGAGGCCAATTATACACTTAATACCACACAAAACAGCATACATTTTACTAACTAACGATTACATATCGTAGCTCAATACACATCTCTCATTTACTTCATAACCAAACATCATCACAAGCAAATATACACTTGAAATAGTATATATGTCATACCAATACATCATGTGCAAACATATATTCATGTAGGTGCAAGGGCCGATTCTCAAGTGGCTTATATCCAAATATATACACATATCCAAAGCTTAAATCTTACTTACCATGCAACATGCATGAATCATACTTACGGATATACCATGGCCGAATACACCACAACACCATACCGTTTCAATCGGTCATGGTTAAACAAAGAACTTAGTATCTCATTCAAAGGTGCTAAAAGAAAATCTAAGAGTCCTCAACCCCCATCACATGTATCATTATCAAGCTTGATATTTAGCATGCAATGGCATTAACACCACATCCACCTTGGCGAATGTCATTCCCATGACATAGCAAGGATTTGAACCATGGGCTAACAAGAACATCAAGCTAGCAACTAAAAACATGCATGAATCTCATGGCACAACCTCAAACATACCTTAATCTTGATGCAAGTATAGCCAAACCTCTTCCTAATCCTCTTCCAAACCAAACATGAAGCAAAATTCCTTCCTTCCTCTAGTATTTTCGGTCAAGAGAGAAAAAATGGATGAGCAAAATTTTTTTTCTTTTCTTTTCTTCCATGCACGACAATGGGGGGGGTTCACTCACACACACATTTTTTTTTCTTTCTTTATTACCCATACTTATTTGTTTATTGTTTCTCCCTAATGCACCAACAAAACATGTTTCATGACATGTTTAGCCCATACTCCCTTGTCATGGCCGGCCATAACTTGTAAAAAGAGGGGTATTTGACATGCAAGGCCATTGTTTTGCTTGCATGCTTTAATTAGTCATCACACATTCCCCCATCATACTTTCAAAGTTTTCTACTAGGTCCTTTCTAGTGAAATTCACATTTATAACTCTAAATTAAAGCATCAAAAATGTCACACATGAGTTAACACATATTATAGGCAATAAAATAAATATTAAATTATTTTTATGCCTCGGTTTTGTGGTCCCGAAACCACATTCCGACTAGGGTCGTTTTAAGGCTATCACACAGACAATAAGGAAGGGTTGGAAAATCCACTTTGGTTTGGGAAAAGACCTATAAGGTATCTTAGAACCTATTTTTGTTCCTATTCAGAAGGATACAAGAGGATTGGGATATAAGCCCATAAGGGAGGAAGTCGAAAGGATGTGTAAAGAGCTGGGAGTAAAGAGGTTGGCCTGCATTACTGGAAAGAAGGTGGTAAATCCTTCTTTGATTTGTCCTCCACTATCGGAGACCTTTTACTCAGTAGGATTCGAGCACCAGGAAAGGACATTGGTCAAGTTAGTGATTAATGGAGATGTAGTGCATCTAAACATGATTGGTGATAAAGTGTCAATGTTAAGAGATTAGGTTCGCTACGACCCTTCCACCTTGGACAACCAGTAGCTCGTACCGTTATATACTATCCTTGAGTCCTCTAGGATGTAATCGTTTTTAAGAGTCTTTATATCAAAGTTTAATATCATTGAATTAATTTAATTTCCTTCAAAAATCCATGTAAAAATATTTTCTCTTTAATGAAATTAAACTTGGATCATGTCCCTAGTCACTTTTATTCATTCAATCATTTTGATTCATATACCAATATACATACTCATAATTTTTTTAGGGATATACATCATGAATTGATAAATGATCCAAATGACATCTTTGAATCAAATTCTCATAATTATGTTCACTATAACGATCATGAGAAGGAAGAGGAGGAAGTTGTACTAGAGGAGTTTTTTAGGCTATTTGAACAAGAAAAGAAGCTTATGGAACTCTATTTGGAAGGAATAGATTTAATCAATCTGGGTGATGATGAGATAAGAAAGGAAATTAGGATTGGAACCACTCTCATGACAGAGCAAAGTCAATTGTTAAAGGATTTACTCATTGAGTTCTCACATGTGTTTGCATGGTTATACCAAGATATGGTGGGTTTGGACACCAATATTGTGAAACACAGGCTACCTTTGAAATCAGATTGCAAGCTCATATACTAGAAGTTGAGAAGGATGAAACCTAAGATATTGTTGGAGATTAAAGAAGAGGTCAAGAAATAATTCGATGCGGGATTTCAGGAAGTAGCTAAACATCCAGAGTGGGTGGCGAATGTTATACCAGTGCCTAAAAACGGTGGGAAAGTTAGAATGTGTGTTGGTTATAGAGATTTGAACCAAGCCATCCCCAAAGATAATTTTTCGTTACCTTATATAGACACACTAGTAGAAACACTGCTAAACATTATGTTTTCTCTTTCATGTATGGATTCTCAGGGTATAATCAAATCAAAATGGAAAGGGAGGACAAGAAAAAGACCATCTTCATCACGACCAGGGGAACTCTTTGTGTAACACCCCAATCCCCGCTCGGACGTTATGGCCGGATTCGGCATGTCACATTGAAGTGTTTTAGCGAAAACCATGTTTTCATTGAAAACCTTTTTCAAAATAAAAGAAAATCTTAATTATAAAAAAAAAAACTCCTTTCAATCACTTGTTCAAAACATATGATTTGAGGAAAATAAGTCACTTTAAAAATTTAGTTGCGGAAACATAGAAATGACATTCTATAGTTTAAGAAACCATGTTCAACTTCTTATAATTACATCACATAAAAATAATAATCCAAATAATGACAAAATGGAAGGCCTTTTTACAATCCAGTCTATAGTCACTTAATAATTAGAGACTCATATGCTTTAAAATGAAAAAAAACAAGTCGAAATTGTCTTGCTAGCTGGCCACCCAGAATCCCTCCAAACATTGAACCTCCTACTGAGCATCACTTGAAAATAAAATAAAAGAAGGGTGTGTACAACCCTCAACAAAAAACAAGCATTTAAAAATCATCATACATCAAACATGCAATGTAATCCCATCCCAATAATCCATCTGCTACACACCAGCTCTAGTCCCCGTCACATCATGTGGGGATATAAATATCGACCCACCCAACTGACACATCAATGGTAGCCCAGCTGCAAAACTACCTTCATTTACATATTGGGCTTAAACGTCATCGGTGCATGCACTATTGTCAAGCAACCATGCGATCCTCATATACTTCCTCCATTCTATACTTCCACATCCATATGCAACCTAAGCAGAATATCTTATGTATGCAGCAGATATGCGTGTCACATCCATAAAATATACATTCAACACCTAAGGGTATTTTGGTCATTTTCGTCTTTAGGGGCATTTCGATAATTTTCTCCTTAATACGGTTTCCACTTACCTCGGCCCATTAACAAATCCTGTAAGCTAACATGAACGAATACAATGCACTAGGTAGGATTCTAGAGAAGAGAAGGTGAGTCATTAAGACCGCTTAAGTACCAAGCTCTCCCTAGATCCAATCCTAGACATGCATATACCTATTGCCACACCTTAACCCTATGACTTGTCCACAATCGCAATATACTAATTAATTTTTATGTTGTTTATCATATACTAGGCCCAAAACCCCTACATACATGCATATGGCCCACTTAGCCCAATCTCATTCATATGGCCCATTAGGCCCAAATCATTTTTATAAGGCCAGTTAGGCACAAATCACCTTATATTCATGCTCACACACAAATTTTCTATCACATAGCATCAATTATCAAATTTTACCTATTATGGTCCCAACAGCCCATCAGGCCCATTAAGCCTATTCTGTCCCGGTTGGCCAGATCACAGCCCAAGTCCATGAAATCACCCATTGGCCTCAGACAACCTAACAGTTTCCTCTTCACGAGTGTTCGCACACTTGCAAGACTACTGCAGGCAAACTTTCGGCTTTTCAGCATATTGACTTTTGCTGATCTACTTGTGTGTACAATGTATATACACACCTGGTAAGTAAGCGTGCTGCGATTCCCTTAGTCACCAATCTACAAACGATATCACCCTTCAATTAATCGCATGCTTAATACATATCTTTACTAAAATTGAAACCTCACCTTAACATTACCTTGCGCGATAAGTATAACAGCCCCTTCTTAAATCACTAACAAGGGTCAACTCCTAGATCTGCACCAATCTTAACTATTAAAACCAGAATAATAGGTGACACGTATCCAACACAAGTCCCTTTACCTTAACTATGAAATTCAGCCACCTTAGCCAATGGGAGAGGATTACTTACCAAAACCACAAACACCTAAAAAGAAATTTCGGCAGAGAGCTAAGATCCGAGATCTGATACTAATTCCCTACCACAGTTGATTAGAAAGGGTGAGGAAAGAACAGCGTAATAGATTCTTAGCAAAACTGATTGGAAGAAAAAACACTTACACTAGATTCAGTCGAAGAGTATTTGGCCCTTGGAAGATTCGGCTTTTTCGCTTTTAAACTTAGATGGTGAATAAGATTAGAAGAAGGAATCGACTAAGAGAAACAAAGAAAATTGTGTAGAGAAAGAATAGAAATTAGCACAAAGAAAAGAGAGTAAAACAAAAGGGTTTTCAGCTTTTAGGGAAAATGGTTTTCGGTAACAAGGTGAAAGAAATTCGGCATTAGCCTGGCAACCCTGTATTTGGCACTTATTTATAGCCCTTATAGCCGAATTGCCTGGCCCTCAATTCCCCATTCGGCTCCATCTCTTTCCCCTTCTCATCTCTTCGTTTTTCTCCCTGATAACCCCTTGATCCTTTCCTTAATTTTCTCTTCTGAACACTCCCCTTGGAGTCCATCTTCATGCCACTTCCAACCTTCTAGAAGGCCAAAATTAAACTTCTAAAAACACTAAGCTAGGATTCGAACCTTGGATCTCCTTGCTAGCTACTAACGCCACCTCCCTACACTCTAAGTGACGTCACTTAGCCACTCTTCCACAAGGCTTTTTGTTGCCATTTTCCCTTATCTTTATTTAAAAGCCCAACTACTTGCCAACAATGTCCTTTTAATTATTAAACTATAATTTCTTCTACCCTGAGATTCAAACTCAAACCTTGACTAAGAGCTACTATCATGTAATTAACACTTAACCGGAATTGCTAAGCACAAAATAAAAAAAAAGAATTCAAGATTTCAGGATTTTTAGGTTTCGGGATTTTTGGGGCGTTACAACTCTACCCCCTAAAAGAAATTTCGTCCTCGAAATTTTACCTGGTTTAAAAAGTTGAGGATATTGATGTCGCATCACTTCCTCAGGTTCCCAAGTAGCCTCCTCAACATTGTGATTCCGCCAAAGCACTTTGACTAATGGAACAGACTTCCTACTCAATTCTTTGACATCTCGACCAATTATTTGTATGGGCTCTTCCTCGAAAGTTAGGACTGGCCAAACCTCAATTTCCTCAATCGCCACGACATGTGAAGGATCCGAGCGGTACTGTCTCAGCATGGAAACAAGGAACACGTCATAGATCTGGCTCAGTTCAGGAGGTAAGTCTAGCTGATAAGCAACTGGCCCAATCTGCCTTATAACCCGATATGACCCAATGAACCTTGGGCTTAGCTTACCCTTCCATCAAACCTTAATACCTTCTTCCAATGAGAGACCTTAAGGAAAACTAAGTCCCATACTGCAAACTCTATTTCTCGACTCTTAAGGTCAGCATACGACTTCTGCCTATCCGAGGCCTCCTTCAACCGATCTCAGATCAATTTCACTTTATCCTCAATATCGGCTACTAACTCAGGGCCCAAAACCCTTCGTTCGCTCAACTCTATCCAACATGTTGGAGTTCGACACCTTCGCTCCTACAGTGCTTCGTATGGAGCCATCTCAATGCTTGCTTGATAGCTATTATTGTACGTGAATTCAACTAATGGTAAATAGCCTTCCCAGCTACCTTGGAACTCAATCACGCATCCCCTCAACATATCTTCCAATACTTGGATCACCCTTTCTTACTGTCCATCAGTTTGAGGGTGGAAAACCGTACTGAAGTTCAACCTAGTACCCAACGCCTCTTGCAACTTCTTCCAAAATCGCGAAGTGAAACGTGGGTACCTATTAGATATTATGGATACTGGCAGTCCATGTAATCTTACAATCACCGCCACATACAGCCTAGCCATCTTTTGCAACGAGTAGTCGGTGAGAACCAGTATAAAATGGGTAGACTTGGTTAATCGATCCACTATAACCCATATCAAGTTTTTCCTAGTAGGCGTCAAGGGTAGCCTACTAACAAAGTCCATAGTTATCCTTTCCCACTTCCAGAGTGGAATCTTTACTGGTTGAAGCAACCCTGAGGGCAACTGATCTTCCATCTTCACCTTTTGACAAACCAAGCATTTACCTATGAGCTACATAACATCGTGCTTAAGTCTAAGCCACCAACAAAGCTCACACAAATTTCAATACATCTTGTTTCTGCTAGGATGCATAGTATAGAGACCGTTATGTGCTTCCTACAGAATGGACTTCCTTAGATCATCATCCTTTGGTATACACATTCTCCTATGGAAACACAATACTCCTTCACTATTTATCCCAAAGTCTGATGTCTCCCCACTCTCCACTTGTTTAAAACGGGCACTCAAAGTCTCATCCACTAATTGTTTACTCCTTATCTGCTCGACCTACACCGGCTTTACTTGAAGCTCAGCTAATAAGCTACCATCATCCAACAAGCTTAAATGGGCGAGCATAGCTCTCAAGTCTGACTTAGCCCTACGACCCAACGCTTCGGCTACCACATTTGCTTTGCCAAGGTGGTATTCAATCGTACAATCATAATCCTTCAATAATTCCACCAACCTACGCTGCCTAAGGTTTACCTCCTTTTGGGTAATGAGGTACTTCAAACTCTCGTGGTCTGAATAAATTATGCACTTCTCCCCGTATAAGTAATGCCTCTATAACTTTAGTGCAAAAACCACCGCAGCTAGCTCCAAATCATGGGTTGGTAATTCACCTTGTGAGTCTTAAGTTACCGTGACGCATATGCAACCACCTTTCCTTCTTGAATCAATACACAACCTAAGCCCACATGCAAAGCGTTACTATAAACCGTAAACTCCTTCCCAGGCACTGGCTGAATCAACACAGGGGCCTCCGTTAAAACTTTCTTGAGTTTTCCAAAACTCTCTTGCTGCTTGTCTGTCCAAACAAACGGTACCCCCTTCCTCAACAATTTAGTTAAAGGTGCAGCAATTATTGAAAAGCCCTCAACAAACCGCCTATAGTATCCTGCCAAGCCCAAAAAACTTCAAATTTCCGATACTGACTTAGGTGTTTTCCATTCTAACACTACCTCGATTTTCTGGGGATCCACCTTAATCCCCTCAGCTAACACCACATGTCCTAGAAAAATTACCTCCCTTAGCCATGAATTTGGCATATAGCTGCTTCTCGCTTAAAGTCTGTAGCACAATCTTTAAGTGCGCATCATGCTCATCTTCATCCCTTGAGTACACCAAGATGTCATCTATAAAGACTACCACGAATCAAACAAAGTAGGGTTGGAAAACTTGATTCATGAGATCCATGGAAGCGGCAGGTGCGTTCGTCAGCCCTAATGGCATCACCAAGAACTCGTAGTGCCCATAACGAGTTCTGAAAGCTGTCTTATAAACATCCGCCTCCTTAACCCTCAATTGGTGATACCTTGACCGCAGATCAATCTTCAAGAAAATAGATGCTCCCCTAAACTGATCGAAAAGATCATCGATTCTCGGCAGAGGGTACTTATTTTTAATAGTTAACTTGTTTAACTGTCGATAGTCGATGCACATTCGCAAGGTTCCATCCTTTTTCTTCACGAATAACATCGGTGCTCCTCATGGAGACACACTTGGTCGTATGAATCCTCGATCCAACAATTCCTAAATCTGTGCCTTAAGTTCCACCAACTCCTTTGGTGTTATCCTATAATGAGCGATAAACACCGGAGCCGTCTCAGGTAACAACTTGATTCCAAATTCCACTTCTCTGCTGGGTGGCAACCCAGGCAGCTCCTTGGGAAAAACATCCAAAAATTCCCTAATTGTTCTCAACTCCTTAACAGTAGGGCTCATTGCCTTCATATTACTAATATAAGCCAAAAAGGCTTCGCATCCCTTTGGTACTAACTTCTCAGCCCTTAACGTCAAAATCACATTCGACAGATAGTTTCGACATTTACCAATCACCACCACCTTATTATCCTCCGCCGTTCTTAACACCATTCGCTTTGCAGCGCAATCCAAGGTGGCTCGGTGCTTCACCAACCAATCTATACCCAAGATTAAGTCAAACTAGCTAAACGGCAGCTCCATCAAATCCGCTAAAAAGATAACCCCTTAGACTACTGAGGGTACCTCCCTAAACAACTTATTTACTCCTACTAACTGCCCTAACAAACTTATCATAGTCATTTCGTTCGCAGTAATTTCAAACATATAACCCAAAGATTCAGTCATATTGCATGCAACATATGAATGCGTCGATCCAGTATCAATCAATGCTGTGTAAGGTAATTCATATATAAAGAACATACCTGTAACGCCCCGTTCCCGAGACCGTTGCCGGAGTCGAACACAAGGTGTTAACGGACTTAATTCATTACTTAAACAACTCATACAATTCATTTTAAAATTTTCAAACAAGCTGGCTAACTGCATCACAGTCGTTTTAAGAATCATATCTCGAGTTCCAAAACTCAAAATCCAATTCCGTAAATTTTTCCTGAAACTAGACTCATATATCTATCTATTAACTTTTTTTATAATTTTTGGTTGGGCCAATTAGTACAGTTTATTAGTTAAAGTCTCCCCTATTTCAGGGTTCGACTACTCTGACCTCTATGTATTACAAATCAGATATCTCCCTATACAGAGCTTCAATGACTATGCCGTTTGTCTCTAATAAAATTAGACTCAATAATGAATCTGTACATATAAAACATGACTTCTAATTATCTTTGTAAAATTTATGGTGAATTTCCAAATTCAGAATAGGGGATCCAGAAATTGCTCTGGCCCTGTTTCACAAAAATTTAAACATCTCATAAAATATAGCTCATATACCTGTTTCGCTTCTTCTATATGAAAATAGACTCATCAAGATTCGATTCCATAACTATTCATTATTTAATTCTATTTCTACTATTTTTAGTGATTTTTCAAATTCACGTCTGTAACACCCATAATATACACACCTTTATACACAAGTAAAGCATAACTAAATTATCAAGACCAAACTTACTAAACCTTATAACTAAGCACCCATAAGACCAAATCCAAACATAAATAGCAAGCCATATTCGCATGGCTGAAAGTATACATATCAAAGTTCGAACGAATACTTATTAGCCTATACATGCCGTAATGTTCACTTAAACCATCCAAAAAAGAGGTTACCAAAATGTTGCAAGCTGGTGTGATGACTTCGATGATGGTCCCGAGTACACAAAATGGATCAAAGAGACCTAAATAAGTAACAAGTAAACACACCAAATGAGTATATAACTCAGTAAGTCATAAGCATTACACTACCGTCCATTAATAAAAGATCATAAGAGAAAACATATAATGCAAGATCAATTACTCCAACCATACCAAGCTATGCTATAGTTTCTTAGATTTTTTGTTCAATCTCATGCCGAGTCCTACAATCAAATCAAATACCAAAACAACCCAAATGATTTAGATCCATTTCCTTAAAGTATGGGACAATGATGCACTGGATAAATTTATACATACACATCACACGTCTCAAATTCGATACTTTAGTTAGTAGTTCTATCACTTCGTTCTTTCATGCACATTTTATATTATCAACCGAATTTGCACACGTAGTGCTAATTACACTCGCACACATAGTGCCATAGTAAACCGAACACATAGTGCATTGGATATTCTCTCATGCTTCAACATCCAAATCGGCACACATAGTGCCATTTAATTCCGCACACATAGTGCTATATGTCAGCTCATTATGATAAGGTAATTTACTTAATTCAAATAGCATATACGGTCACATTAATAAATATGAATATCACTCCAAAAGAATACCTAACAAGGAATTCTTTCATGATTCACGAATATTATTTATATACAAACTAATCAACCTTACAAAAATGCTTAAAGACTTACTTTATGTCGAATGAAACGGTTCCAAACGGCTACTCGATACACTTTGTTTTGCCCTTGCTTGATTCTCCTCCTTTGGGTTCTTGAGCTTAAATAAATAAATTAACTAGTTTAATTACCTTGCTAGTTATTTATATCCCATAACATTAATAGTTTCATATCAAAAGAATCATACGGCAACATTTGATTTTTTTTTTTTTTATTCACCTTATGCTTTTACTAACTTTAAGCCATTCGGCTATTGATCGCCTAAGATCCAATTACTATAATTAACCCAATAAATATTTCAATAAAACACACATAAATATTATATACACGGCAACCCTCTCTTATTAATTACTCATATATATTTTAATAATTTTCGTTTCATCTTACAACCATTCTTATTCAAAACATTAGAACCTTAACTAATACTTATAAATTGTCTCAAGGCCGAATGCATTCTTACTTCCAAAGTAACATAGTCTATGATATATTTTATTTCAAGGTACATATTCATAAATCAAATTTAACCATATAAACCAATATCACCCACTTGATCAATTATAGAGAATTAAAGTTAATATCACAATGTGTACCCTATATGGCCCATTATACATAATCAAATTTAACATCATCTATATATTTACTCATATGGCCAAATATACATACCCCCATATAATATCATTTTCATTTCATTTAACACTTAATTTCCACCACATAAACACTTGGCCGAATAATTCTAAACTAGCAAAACTCCACATTTGTTCATACCATCTTTTAAATTCACATGTATCTATATAGGTAGCTCATATTTTCACCTTTCTAATATTTCTATCCAAAACATCAAAACACTATTCTTTTAGCATTTATCCAATAATACCGTATGCATAATTTGTCACCAAAACTAAAGAAAAATCAACATATGGGTTACAATAAGAGCTTGACTACTAACTAGATTCTCATAAAAATCAATAGAAATATCATGAACTCCTACCTTATTTAACCTCCAAGATAGCCGAATGCCCTAGACAAATTCCTTCCTCTTTCCCTTTTGTTTCGGCTTTGCAAGAAGGTAAAGAAGATGAACACACTCTTACCTTTATTTCTTATTTTATTCATCTTTTTCTTATAAATTTATTACATCATTTGCCAATTAAAATTGTTTTTAATTTGACTTAGTGGAATAGCATCATTTCATGGCCGGCCACTACATGCTTTAAGGGTAAATTGGCATGCAAACCCAAGCTTTCTCACCTCATTATTTTTGGATCCTTACAAATTACGTACCAACTTTTCTAAATTTTTCAACTAAGTCCTTTCAAGAAAAATTTACATTCCTAAGACTAAATTGAAACTTTTAATTTTTCCTACATACACTATCACACATAAATATATGCAATTAAAATTAAAATGAATTTTTGTGACTCGATTTTGTGGTCCCGAAACCACATTTCGACTAGGGTCTAATTAGGGTTGTCACAATACCCGTTATCACATCTGGGGCATCCCCGTCTTCTCGGGGACGAGCAGTATAAACCAAAGTTGGCTATCTCGCCTCAGCATGGCCTACATTTCCTCTTGGTGCTCCACGTCCTCGTCCATTACCGTTACCACCCCTGGCCTGCCCACAACCGCTTGGCGGCAGCTGACCACCCCTTGGTGGCTAAAAACCACCTTAGCCCACTACTGGCTTTCGACCTAGCATTCGGGGGCTATCCTTGATCCTATGCTCCATAGACCCACAAGTGAAACAAGCTCCCATCCTCTTCCAACACTCGCCTCTGTGGGTTCTCCCACAATCAGCACAAGGTGGCACCCCTGGATTAGTAGCAGGGGGGCCTGCTCTAGCTGACCTGTTATTTCTGGCCCTAGCCCTAGGCCTCTGTCCAACAACCGGGGTCTCAGCCTCCCTCTTATTCTTACCCCTTTCTTTCTTCTGATTTAAGCGCTCAGTGCACTGTACCTCCTCCACTATCTTTGCTTTCTCCACCAATTCTGAAAAAACTCACTCCCTTTGTGGAGATATCAATACCCTAAGGCTATCTCTCAGTCTGTCCTCAAACCTAACATAACGCTCATAGCCTGTTGCCACCACTACTCTTGCATACCTACTAAGGCGTAGAAACTCCGCCTCATACTCTGCCACTGATTTGTTTCCTTGGGTCAAGTTCAGGAACTCCTTCCTTCTAACATCCACATAGCTTGCACCCACATACTTCCCTTGGAATGCAGCTTTGAAAAACTCCTAAGTGACCCGCTCTGATTAGGTGCCCTCTTTCACCGTCAACCACCACTGGTAGGCTTCTTCCCTAAGTAATGACATGGCTCCTTTTAACTTTTGTTCCGGTGAACAGTTTAGGTCTTCCATTATCCTTTCAGTGGCCTCCAACCAATATTTTACCACGTTAGGAGTGATGCCAGCCACGCCTTTAAAGATCTCAACCCCGTTCGATCGAAGTCACTCCGAAATGGATCCCCGATTTGTAGTGCCATTGTTGGGCCCAGCGACCCTTTACAAAATCCTTAACATTGCCTGCGACAATGTATCATCCCCCGTGGCCTGATCGTACTATCCATTCCCAGCCACAGGTGAGGTCGGAGCCTCTTCTACTCCAACATTGGGCATATAGCCCGATGCCGACAATTCAGCCCTAACACTCCCGCGGCCTCAGTCATGACCTCTTGCACCTCTTCTAGCACTCATCATTGATTCGCGTATTATCTGGATTAAAAATTTTATGAAGTTTTTGTTAGTTTAATAATTAAATTGATGTTTTATGAAGATATTTAAAAAGAAGATTGTTTCCGAAAATCCTCAACAGTTTCAAGTTCCTGCAGGCTTTGGTTCCATTCTAACAAAATCATCTAAAGTAGCCCTTTAACTATCTACGTATAACAATTTAAACAAACTTAAGAATAAGTATACTTACTTGGTTCGACGTCGGAGACTCGGTGTGCCGCACAGCAAGATTATGATTCAAAATATTTTTAAAATCCAAGCAATCAGTAGAAAAAAGAAACCAAATAATAATAAGGCCCACTTCAAAGCCCGAGTTTTGCAACTAGGCTCTGATACCACTAAATGTAACATCTCAATCCTGGCCCGAACGTTATGGCCGAATTCGGCGTGTCACATTGAAGTGTTTTAGCGAAAACCGTGTTTTCATTAAAAATATTTCTTAAAATAAAAGAAAATCTTAATTATCAAAAAAAAAAAACTCATTTCAATCACTTGTTCAAAACATATGATTTGAGGAAAATAAGTCACTTTAAAAATTTAGTTGCGAAAACGTAGAAATGACATACTATAGTTTAAAAAACCATGTTCAACTTCTTATAATTAAGTCACATAAAAATAATAATCCAAATAATAACAAAATGGAAGGCCTTATTACAATCTAGTCTATAATCACTTAATAATCAAAGACTCATATGCTTTAAAATGAAAAAAAAAAGTCCAAATTGTCTTGCTAGCTGGCCATCTAGAATCCCTCCAAACATCAAACCTCCTACTGAGCATCACCTGAAAATAAAATAAAAGAGGGGGTGAGTTTTCACAAACTCAGTGTGTACAACCCTCAACGGAAAACAAGCATTCAAAAATCATCAAACATCAAACATGCAATGCAATCCCATCCCAATACTCCATGTGACAGCCTTAAAACCACCGTAGTCGGAAAGTGGTTTCGGGACCACAAAACCGAAACATAAAAATAATTTAATATTCATTTTGATGCCTATGATATGTGTTAATTCATGTGTGACATTTTTGATGATTTGATCTAGGGTTATAAATGTGAATTTCACTAAAAAGGACCTAGTAGTAAACTTTGAAAGTAGGATAGGGAAATGTGTGATGACTAATTGAAGCATGCATGCAAAACAATGGTTTTGCATGTCAAATACCCCTCTTTTCATAAGTGGTGGCCGGCCATGACAATGGAGGATGGGCAAAACATGTCATAGACATGTTTTGTTGGTGCAATATGGGAGGAAACATTAAACTAAGGTGAGGAATAAAGAAATGAAAAAAAAAAGAAAGAAGGTGTGTGATCCCCCCATTGCCGTGAGTTGAAGAAAGAGAAAAAAAATTTTGTTCATCCTTTCTTTGAGCCAAAACTAGGAAGAAAAAAAGAGAGAAAAGAAAAGCTTCATCCCTTGGTTCTTCTTGGCCGGTTTGAAAGGAGAAAGGTTGTAGATATTCGCCCATATTTTCATCTAAGTTAAGGTATGTTTGATGTTGTGCCATGAAATTCATGCATGTTTTTAGTTGCTAGCTTGATGTTCTTATTAACCCATGGTTCAAATCCTTGCTATGTCATGGGGATGATATTCGGCCAAGGTGGATTTTGTGTTCATGCCATTGCATGCTAAATATGAAGCTTGTTGATGATATATGTGATGGTGGGTTGTGGACTCTTGGATTTTCTTTTAGCATTTTTGAGTGAGACATTAAGTTCTTTGTTTAACCATGACCGAAATTGAAACGGTATAGTGTTGTGGTGTATTCGGCCATGGTATATCCATAAGCATAATTTATGCATATTGCATGGTAGGTAAGATTTGAGCTTTGGATATATGTTTATATTTGGTTATAATCAACTTGAGATTCGGCCCTTGCACATGATGTATTGGTATGACATATATACTATCTCAAGGTATATATTTACTTGTGATGATGTTTCGGTTATGAAGTGAATGTTAGATGTGTATTGAGCTACAATATGTAATGCATTAGTTAGTAAAATGTATGCCATTCATGTGTGGTATTAAACATGTAATTGGCCTCAACACCAACATGCATAATCGGCCACATGAATGAGTACCTAGGTTGATGTGTTGTTCGGCCATGAGTAAGCATGTTGAAGGCTTTATCTTGACTTAGAAAATTCGGCTAAGGAGAGTACTAACTAATATGTTGAGTTTAATTCATGAATTCCGTACATATGTGACTTTAATGTCTAACGAATATATGTGGGCTAAGTACCTTGAATTCCTCTTGTCGATGCTCAAATGATTAAATCAATTTATTTGTTAAATTAAGCTCAAGAGCAAAGGGGGACTAAATCCGATAAAGGGAAGGAAAAAGTGGTCGAATAGCCATCGGAATTGTTCGACAACATCCGAGGTAAGTCTTCGAGTAACGACCCTACTTGAATTATGTTGAAATGATTTGTCATATTATGGCGGATAGCCGAATGTGCGTAGGGACTACGCTGTAATGTCAATTGAAATCATGCTCTTTGTGTGTGGCTATTGAGCCGAAATTGGAAAGGTTTGATAAATGTTTTGTGGTTGAGCCTTAGTAACGAAAATGAAATATGGATGTGTCGTGATTATTGATATATGTGTACATGAGCATTTGAATGATACCCGGGCTAAGTCCCGAAGGCATTTATGCTAATGATTATATCTAGGCTAAGACCCGAAGGCATTCGTGCTAGTTGTTATATCCGGGCTAAGACCCGAAGGCATTCGTGCGAGTTGTTATATCCGGGCTAAGACCCGAAGGCATTTGTGCAAGTTACGAAATCCAGGTTAAGACCCGAAGGCAATTGTGCTTATGGTTATATCCGGCTAAATTCCGAAGAAACTCGGTTTGAAGGTGAGCGTTTTGGTGCTGTAATAAATTCAATTAATACGCTCGAAAAACCCATACGATAAGGTATGTTTACATGTGCATCAGAAAAGTCGATTCGTTTGAAATAGTGTTCGTTCAATCGACTAACGAACTTTCGGCTCTTAGATAGGTTGATACCTTGTGTGTGTATATGTTGATGAAGTGTGAAGTAAGTATGATTATGAGAATGTGATTTATTAAAGTGATTCATTTAGCTATATGAATGTAATACTTTAGTCAAAGCTGATTTCATTACTTGAGACTTACTAAGCATTAAAATGCTTACCCCGTTGCTTTGGCTCTCTGTTTTATAGATTTTGCTCGTTAGCTATCGGATTCGGGATCATCAAGTCAAGTCATCCACACTATCAAAGCCCTTTTGGTACTCTTTTAGTTGAACTCTGGATATGGCATGTATAGGACTACCCTTTGCTGTTTTTCAAACGCTTTTGTGATGTATGTGTGTATGACCATGCGAAAATGGCTCGTAGAAGTGGAGTATGGCATTAGACCATATGTGTTTATGTATATATTTATGGTTTCATGATGTGACTATGGACTGGAATGGAAGTGTTGGGCAATGATCAGCCCTTGGAATGGCTAAATATGATCATAGGTGGACCTATGTATGACAAAACTCTAGATGGTCCATGGAAACCACGAAATAGGTAAAGTTTACCTGAAAACAGATGCTGACAGTAGCAGTGGTGTGGATGTGAAAAATCACTAAAAATATCAGGAATGGTATTAAATAGTGAATAAATTTTGTAAATGAACCTTGATGAATCTACTTTCATATGGAAGAAACGAAACTGTCATATGAGTTGTATGTTAAGAGATATTTAGGTTTTCGTGAAACAGGGCCAGAACAGTTTCTGGATTACCTGTTCCGACTTTGGAAATTCACTGTAAATTAACCAGAGATAATTAGGAGTCATGCCATATATTTATAGATTCCTCCTTGAGTCTAGTTTCTATAGAAACAAACGGCATCAGTATTGAAGCCCTGTACAGGGAGATATCCAATTCGTAGTGCGTGAAGGTCAGTGTAGTCGAACCCTGGATTAGGGGAGACTTTAACTAATAAACTGTACTAATTGGCCCGACCAAAACTTCTAGAAAAAAATATTTTGATGGACATATGAGTCTAGTTTCAGGGAAAAATTACGAAACTGATTTTCGAGCTTTAAAACTCAAGATATGATTTTTAAGGCGACAGTGATGCAGTAACCAGCTAGTCTGGAAAATTTTTTAAATGGACTGTGAAAACAATTAAGTTAAGTCTGTGTGCACCTTGTGTTCGACTCCAGTAACGGACTCGGGTACGGGGTGTTACAATTTTATTGGTATCAGAGCTACGGTTTAGTCGATCCTAGGACTACCGTAATACGTTTGGATCTAGCTATACATGCCATTATGTGATTAATTGATAGTGTGGTGATTTCTGACATTTGAATTTGTGTTTATTTATAGTAATGGATCCCGATCCCAACCGAAAGCGATAGTGATGATGTGGAGAGTGTGGCGCTGGTCCCGACAAGGGACAGCCGGCGGACTCTCAACCTATTGCTAGCAATCCGAATAATGAGGCTAGGCAAGCTTTTTATAGCGTGATGAATGATTGGTTCAACCAATACATTCGAACCAATACGGTGTTCGACAACCTCCATTCCCGACAAATACCACCCCCGCACCTACAATACCTCCGGTAACTAACCAAATAAGGTCAAATAAGCCCCCAGTTGACAGAATCCGAAAACATGGGGCTACTGAATTTAAAGCTACGGATAGCGACGATGCGAGCAAGCTGAATTTTGGTTGGACAACACTATCCCGCACTCGATGAGCTATCTTGTACACCGATGAATGCCTAAAGTGTACTATCTCCTTGCTACGCGATTCGCCTACTATTGGTGGAGTACTCGACTTACAGTGCCCGAGAGCAAGTAACTTGGGAGTTTTTCCAAACCGAGTTTCGGAAAAAGTATATCATCGAGATTTGTTGATCAAAACGGAAGGAATTTCTTGAGCTTAAGCAAGGTTCTATGTCACCACCGATTACGAGCGAAAATTTGTTAGACTTAGTAGATACACTCGGGAATGTATTTCGTCCGAGGCTATCATGTGTAAACGCCGAGGATGGGCTGAATGAAGATATAAAATGTTCGTTGGCATTCTTGAAATACGAGAGTTCGTAGTACTTGTCGAGCGAGCTTGTAAAGCCGAAGAGCTTAGAAAAGAAAAACAAAAAGTTGATGTGGGAACTAGAGAGTTTCGTAAAAGATCCTCAGGAAAAACAGGCATCGAAGAAATTTCGTGATGATGTGGGCCGGTTTAAAGGCACTTCGGGCCTTTTTAGACGAGATCGTGATCGACCCCCTGTGGGTACACGAGGCACTTCGGTCGCCAGTGTTGGGAATGAACGTCGAGACGAACGGAGTGTCGAGATTGTGGCAAATGGCATTCGAAGTTGTAGATTCCGTGACCACTCTGTTACAAGTGTGGATCAGTTGACCACTTCATTAAAGATTGCCCGAGGTTGTCTCGAATGTATGATGTAGATCGAGTGGGAAACCGGGCGCTACCATCGCCGAGGTAGACCATCTAGAAATACGGGCAATGCTAGTGGTGGTCGAGAGGATCTAGAGATGCTACGACCAGATCCGAGGCTCGCGCTCCCGCTAGGGCTTATGCCATACGCGCACGTGAGGATGCTTCCTCGCTAGATGTTATTACGGGTACTTTCACTCTCTTTGATACTAATGTGATTGCTTTGATTGACCCCGGTTCCACTCATTCTTATATATGCAAAACCTTAGCATCCAAAGAAGACTTTACCTATTGAGTCTCATCGAGTTCGTAATTCGGTGTCAAATCCTTGGGTCGTTACGTGCTTGTTGACAAAGTGTGTAAGAAATGCCCCTAGTAATTCGAGGATCCTGCTTTTCTAGCGGACTTGATGCTTTTGCCGTTCGATTTAATTTGATGTTATCCTCGCTTTAGATTGGTTGACCGTGCATGATGCGGTTGTGAATTGCAAAGGCAAGACTATTGATTTGAGATGCGCAAATAACGAGATAATCCGAGTTGAGTCTACGGACTTAAAGGGGTTGCCAGCTGTAATATCATCAATGTTGGCCCAGAAATATGTAAGAAAGGGGTGCGAAGCATACCTTGCGTATGTACTTGATGATAAGGAGTTAGAAATAAAACCCGAATCTATGCCGGTGGTCTGCGAATACCCGGATGTTTTTCCCGAAGAATTACCGGGTTTGCCACCTGTTCGGGAGATAGAGTTTGGTATTGAGCTTGTACCTGGGACTACGCCAATTTCGATAGCTCCGTATCGTATGGCACCAACCGAGTTAAATGAGTTGAAAGCTCAGTTGCAAGAATTGACGGATAGAGGTTTCGCTCAACCAAGTTTCTCACCTTGGGTGCACCAAGATTGTTTGTGAAAAGAAGGACGGAACCATGAGGTTGTGTATTGACTATCGTCGGTGAATAAAGTGACGATAAAGAAAAATATCCGTTATCAGCAGTATTGATGATTTGTTTGATCAACTAAAGGGAGCCTCGGTGTTTTCAAAGATAGATTTGAGATCGGGTTATTATCAATTGAGGATTCGAGATTCGGATGTACCCAAACCGCTTTTAACGAGGTACGGTCACTACGAGTTCTTAGTGATGCTGTTCGGCTCACTAATGCCCCAATGGTATTTATGGATTTGATGAATCGGATCTTGCATGATTTGGACCAGTTCAGTAGTTGTGTTCATTGATGACATCTTGGTCTATTCAAGAGATGAGACCGAACATGCTGAACACCGAGATTAGTGTTGCAAATTTTATGGGATAAGCGGTTATATGCTATGTTCAAGAAGTGTGAGTTCGGTTAAGGGAGGTTAGCTTCTTGGGTCATGTGGTATCTCAGACGGTATTCGAGTCGACCCGAGCAAAATTTCAGCCATACTTAACCGGAAGCCTCCGAGAAATATTACCGAGGTTCGAGCTTTTTAGGACTTGCGGTTACATTACCGACGGTTTGTGAAAGGTTTCTCGATGATAGCCACACCCATGACGGCTACTTTAAAAGATGTTAAGTTGAATGGACGGAAAAATGTCGAAAAGTTTTGATCAACTGAAAACTTATTTGACGGAAGCTCAATTTTAGTGCAGCCCAAATCGTGCAAAGAGTTTGTCATCTATAGTGACGCCTCCCTACTTTGGTTGGGTTGCGATTGATGCAAGAAGGTCGAGTTGTGGCCTATGCGTCGAGACAATTAAAGCCACATGAGAAAAATTATCCGACCCATGATCTCGAACTAGTCGCCATCGTATTCGCTTTGAAAATATGGCGACACTACCTATTTGGGGAGAAGTGCCATGTATTTTCGGATCACAAAAGTCTCAAATATTTGATGACTCAAAGAGACTTGAATCTGCGACAAAGACGTTGGCTCGAGTTGTTAAAAGATTATGAGCTTGTCATTGATTATCACCCGGAAAGGCTAATGTGGTTGCGGACGCCTTAAGCCGTAAATCACCTTTGTTTTACTGACGATGAATGTACACTTGTCTATTCTGCCCGACAATGTGTTAGTAGCCGAGCTAAAGGCCAAACCATTATTGATTCATCAAATTCGTGAAGCTCAGAAAGTCGACGATGAGTTGGTTGCAAAACGGGCTGAATGTGTTCCGAATGTGGAATCGGAGTTTCAAATTGATGATGGCGATTGTTTGAGGTACAGAAATCGGTTGTGTGTTCCAAGAAATTCAAAACTCATTTCGATGATTCTGAACGAAGCTCATTGTAGCCGAATGTCAATTCACCCGGGGAGTACGAAGATGTACAACGATTTGAAACGTCGGTTTTGGTGGCATGGTATGAAACGAGACATCTCCGACTTTGTTTCGAGATGTTTAATATGTCAACAAGTGAAAGCGGAACATCAAGTGCCTTCAGGATTACTTCAGCCGATCAAGATACCTGAGTGGAAGTGGGATCGAGTCACAATGGACTTTGTGTCCGGACTGCCATTATCAGCAAGTAAGAAGGATGCGACTTGGGTTGTTGTTGATAGACTGACTAAATCGGCTCACTTTATCCCCGTGCATACGGATTTTTCATTGGATAAACTAGCTGAATTATACGTTTCTCAGATTGTGAGATTACACGAGGTACCGATTTCTATTGTGTCAGATAGAGATCCGAGATTCACCTCGCGATTTTGGAAGAAATTGCAAGAAGCTTTAGGTACCAAGTTGCATTTCAGCACCGCCTTTCACCCCCAAACCGATGGTCAATCCGAGCGGATAATTTAGATACTTGAGGATATGTTGAGATGTTGCATCCTCGAGTTCAGTGGTTCATGGGAACGGTATTTACCTTTGATTGAATTCACTTACAACAATAGTTTTCAATCAAGTATTAAGATGGCACCTTACGAGGCCTTGTACGGGCGTAAATGCCGTACACCATTGTTCTGGACCGAGCTCATGAAAGTAAAATTTTCGAGTTGATTTGATTAAAGATGCTGAAATGAAAGTAAAAGTAATCCGTGAAAATCAAGATAGCCTCCGATCGTCAAGTCGACGCGGATCTCAAACGAAAAGACATTGAGTATCGTGGGAGATAAAGTGTTTCTTAAAGTTTCGCCTTGGAAAAAGATACTCAGATTTGGCCGTAAGGGCAAGTTGAGCCCGAGATTTATTGGGCCGTACGAAATCTCCGAACGAGTTGGTCCAGTTGCGTATCGTTTGATTTTGCCCCCTGAACTTGAAAAGATTCACGACGTCTTTCATGTTTCGATGCTTCGACACTATAGATCTGATCCATCGCACATAATTAGTCCATCAGAGGTCGAAATTCAAGCCGATATGAGTTATGAAGAAGAACCGATTCGTATCCTAGCATGTGAAGTGAAAGAGTTGCGAAACAAAAGGGTTCCGCTAGTGAAAGTGTTATGGCTCAAGCACGGGATGGAAGAAGCTACTTGGGAACCTGAGAACTCTATGAAAGAGCGATACCCAAAACTATTTACCGGTAAGATTTTCGGGGACGAAAATTTCTTAAGTGGGGGAGAGTTGTGACAGCCTTAAAACGACCCTAGTCGGAAAGTGGTTTCGGGACCACAAAACCGAAGCATAAAAATAATTTAATATTCATTTTGATGCCTATGATATGTGTTAATTCGTGTGTGACATTTTTGATGATTTGATTTAGGGTTATAAATGTGAATTTCACTAAAAGGACCTAGTAGTAAACTTTGAAAGTAGGATAGGAAATGTGATGACTAATTGAAGCATGCATGCAAAACAATGGTTTTGCATGTCAAATACCCTCTTTTATAAGTGGTGGCCGCCATGACAATGGAGGATGGGCAAAACATGTCATAGACATGTTTTGTTGGTGCAATATGGGAGGAAACATTAAACTAAGGTGAGGAATAAGGAAATGAAAAAAAAAAAAGAAAGAAGGTGTGTGATCCCCCCATTGCCGTGAGTTGAAGAAAGAGAAAAAAAATTTTGTTCATCCTTTCTTTGAGCCAAAACTAGGAAGAAAAAAAGAGAGAAAAGAAAAGCTTCATCCCTTGGTTCTTCTTGGCCGGTTTGAAAGGAGAAAGGTTGTAGATATTCGGCCATATTTGCATCTAAGTTAAGGTATGTTTGATGTTGTGCCATGAAATTCATGCATGTTTTTAGTTGCTAGCTTGATGTTCTTATTAGCCCATGGTTCAAATCCTTGCTATGTCATGGGGATGATATTCGGCCAAGGTGGATTTTGTGTTCATGCCATTGCATGCTAAATATGAAGCTTGTTGATGATATATGTGATGGTGGGTTGAGGACTCTTGGATTTTCTTTTAGCATTTTTGAGTGAGACATTAAGTTCTTTGTTTAACCATGACCGAAATTGAAACGGTATGGTGTTGTGGTGTATTCGGCCATGGTATATCCATAAGCATAATTTATGCATATTGCATGGTAGGTAAGATTTGAGCTTTGGATATATGTTTATATTTGGTTATAATCAACTTGAGATTCGGCCCTTGCACATGATGTATTGGTATGACATATATACTATCTCAAGGTATATATTTACTTGTGATGATGTTTCGGTTATGAAGTGAATGTTAGATGTGTATTGAGCTACAATATGTAATGCATTAGTTAGTAAAATGTATGCCATTCATGTGTGGTATTAAACATGTAATTGGCCTCAACACCAACATGCATAATCGGCCACATGAATCAGTACCTAGGTTGATGTGTTGTTCGGCCATGAGTAAGCATGTTGAAGGCTTTATCTTGACTTAGAAAATTCGGCTAAGGAGAGTACTAACTAATGTGTTGAGTTTAATTCATGAATTCCGCACATATGTGACTTTAATGTCTAACGAATATATGTGGGCTAAGTACCTTGAATTCCTCTTGTCGATGCTCAAATGATTAAATCAATTTATTTGTTAAATTAAGCTCAAGAGCAAAGGGGGACTAAATCCGATAAAGGGAAGGAAAAAGTGGTCGAATGGCCATCGGAATTGTTTGACAACATCCGAGGTAAGTCTTCGAGTAACGACCCTACTTGAATTATGTTGAAATGATTTGTCATATTATGGCGGATAGCCGAATGTGCGTAGGGACTACGCTGTAATGTCAATTGAAATCATGCTCTTTGTGTGTGGCTATTGAGCCGAAATTGGAAAGGTTTGATAAATGTTTTGTGGTTGAGCCTTAGTAGCGAAAATGAAATATGGATGTGTCGTGATTATTGATATATGTGTACATGAGCATTTGAATGATACCCGGGCTAAGTCCCGAAGGCATTTATGCTAATGATTATATCCGGGCTAAGACCCGAAGGCATTCGTGCTAGTTGTTATATCCGGGCTAAGACCCGAAGGCATTCGTGCTAGTTGTTATATCCGGCTAAGACCAAGGCATTTGTGCAAGTTACCAAATCGGGTTAAGACCAAGGCAATTGTGCTTGTGGTTATATCCGCTAAATTTCAAGAAACTCGGTTTGAAGGTGAGCGTTTTGGTGCTGTAATAAATTCAATTAATACGCTCGAAAAACCCATACGATAAGGTATGTTTACATGTGCATCGGAAAAGTCGATTCTTTTGAAATAGTGTTCGCTCAATCGACTAACGAACTTTCGCTCTTAGATAGGTTGATACCTTGTGTGTGTATATGTTGATGAAGTGTGAAGTAAGTATGATTATGAGAATGTGCATTATTAAAGTGATTCATTTAGCTATATGAATGTAATACTTTAGTCAAAGCTGATTTCATTACTTGAGACTTACTAAGCATTAAAATGCTTACCCGCTGCTTTGGCTCTCTGTTTTATAGATTTTGCTCGTTAGCTATCGGATTCGGGATCATCAAGTCAAGTCATCCACACTATCAAAGCCCTTTTGGTACTCTTTTAGTTGAACTCTGGATATGGCATGTATAGGACTACCCTTTGCTGTTTTTCAAGTACGCTTTGTGATGTATGTGTGTACACCATGCGAAAATGGCTCGTAGAAGTGGAGTATGGCATTAGACCATATGTGTTTATGTATATATTTATGGTTTCATGATGTGACTATGGACTGGAATGGAAGTGTTGGGCAATGATCAGCCCTTGGAATGGCTAAATATGATCATAGGTGGACCTATGTATGACAAAACTCTAGATGGTCCATGGAAACCACGAAATAGGTAAAGTTTACCTGAAAACAGATGCTGACAGCAGCAGTGGTGTGGATGTGAAAAATCACTAAAAATAGGAGGAATGGTATTAAATAGTGAATAAATTTTTTAAATGAACCTTGATGAATCTACTTTCATATGGAAGAAACGAAACTGTCATATGAGTTGTATGTTAAGAGATATTTAGGTTTTCGTGAAACAGTGCCAGAATGGTTTCTGGATTCCCTGTTCCGACTTTGGAAATTCACTGTAAATTAACCAGAGATAATTAGGAGTCATACCATATATTTATAGATTCCTCCTTGAGTCTAGTTTCTATAGAAACAAACGGCATCAGTATTGAAGCCCTGTACAGGGAGATATCCAATTCGTAATGCGTGAAGGTCAGTGTAGTCGAACCCTGGATTAGGGGAGACTTTAACTAATAAACTGTACTAATTGGCCTGACCAAAAATTCTAGAAAAAAATATGTTGATGGACATATGAGTCTAGTTTCAGGGAAAAATTACAAAACTGATTTTTGAGCTTTAAAACTCAAGATATGATTTTTAAGGCGACAGTGATGCAGTAACCAGCTAGTCTGGAAAATTTTTTAAATGGACTGTGAAAACAATTAAGTTAAGTCTGTGTGCACCTTGTGTTCGACTCCGGTAACGGACTCGGGTACGGGGTGTTACAATCCATCCACTACACACCAGCTCCGTCCCTCGTCACATCATGTGGGGATATAAATATCGACCCATCCAACCGACACATCAATGGTAGCCCGGTTGCGGAACTACCTTCATTTACATATTGGGCTTAAAAGCCGTCGGTAGATCCACGATTGTCAAGAAACCATGCGATCTTCATATACTTTCTTCGTTCCATACTTCCCAACCCATATGCAACCTAAGCAGAATATCTTATGTATGCAGCAGATATGTGTGTCACATCCATAAATTTTACAATCAACACCTAGGGGTATTTTGGTCATTTTCACCATTAGGGGAATTTCGATAATTTTATCTTTAATACAGTTTCCACATACCTCGGCCCATTAACAAATCCCGTGAGCTAAGATGAACGAATACTATGCACCAGGTAGGATTCCAGAGAAGAGGAGGTGAGTCATTAAGACCGCTTAAGTACCAAGCTCTCCCTAGATCCAATACTAGACATGCATATACCCGTTGCCACACCTTAACCCCATGACTTGTCCACGGTCGCAATATATTAATTAAGTTTTATGTAGTTTATCATATACTAGGCCAAAAACCCCTAAATACATGCATATGACCCACTTGGCCCAATCTCATTTATATGGCCCATAAGGCCAAATTCACATTCATATGGCCCATTAGGCCTAATTCCTATTCATATGGCCCATTAGGCCCAAATCACCTTTATATGGCCCGTTAGGCCTAAATCACCTTATATTCATGCTCACACACAAAGTTTCTATCACATAGCATCAATTATCAAATTTTGCCTATTGTGGGCCCAACAGCCCATCTGGCCCATTCAGCCTATTCTGGCCTGGTTGGCCAGATCCCAGCCCAAGTCCATGGAACTGCCCATGGGCCTTAGACAACATATTGGTTTCCTCCTCACAAGTGTTCGCACACTCGCAAGACTACCGCAGCCAAACTTTCAACTTTTCGGTATTTTGACTTTTCGGCATTTCAGCTTTTGTCGATCTACTTGTGTGTGCAGTGTATGTACACACCTGGTAAGCAAGCATGCTATGATTCCCTTGGTCACCAACCTACAAACGATATAACTGTTCAATTAATCGCATGCTTAATACATATCTTTACTAAAACCGAAACCTCACATTAACCTTACTTTGTGCGATAAGTACAACATCCCCTTCTTAAATCATTAACTATGGTCAACTCCTGGATCTACACCAATCTTAACTATTAAAACCAGAATAATAGGTGACTCGTATCCAACACAAGTCCCCTAACCTTAACTATGAACATTCGGCCACCTTAGCCAATGGGAGAGGAATATTTACCAAAACTGCAAACACCTAAAGAGCAATTTTGGCAAAGAGCTAAGATCCGAGATCCGATACTGATTCCCTACCACAGTTGATTAGAAAAAGTGAGGAACGAACAGCGCAATAGATTCTTAGTAAAACCAATTGGAAGAACAAACACTTACACTAGATTCGGTCGAAGAGTATTTGCCCTTTGAAAGATTCGACTTTTCGGCTTTTAAACTTAGTATGGTAATGGACTCCAAGGGGAGTGTTCAGAAGAGAAAATTAAGGAAAGGATCAAGGGGTTATCAGGAAGAAAAACAAGGAGATGAGAAAGGGGAAGAGATGGAGCCGAATGGGGAATTAAGGGCCAGACAGTTCAGCTATAGGGGCTATAAATAAGTGCCTAATGTAAGGTTGCCAGGCTAATGCCGAATTTCCCTAAAAGTCGAAAACCCTTTTGTTTTACTCTGTTTTCTTTGTGCTGATTTCTATTCTTTCACTACACAATTTTCTTTGTTTCACTACACAATTTGAACCTTGGATCTCCTTGCTAGCTACTAACGCCACCTCCCTACACTCTAAGTGGCGTCACTTAGCCACTCTTCCACAAGGCTTTTTGATGCCATTTTCCCTTATCTTTATTTAAAAGCCCAACTACTTGCCAACAAGGTCCTTTTAATTATTAAATTATAATTTATTCTACCCTTAGACTCGAACTCAAACCTTGACCAAGACCTATTATCGTGTAATTAACACTTAACCAAAATTGCTAAGCACAAAAGAAAAAAAAGAATTCAAGATTTTAGGTTTTTTGGGGAGTTACACTTTGTTATAGGGTCATGTCATTTGGTCTAAAAATGATGGGGCCACGTATCAATAAGCAATGGTGACACTGTTTCATGACATGATGCATAAAGAGACTGAAGTTTATGTTGACGATATGATAGCAAAGTCCATTAGGGGGGAAAGTCATGTGGAAAACTTCTGCAAACTATTTGAAAGAATGAGGAAATACAAATTGAGATTGAATCTAGCAAAATGTACTTTTGGGGTAAATTATGGAAAGCTATAGGTTTTGTAAAGAGTGAATGGAGAATTGAAATAGAGCCAGAGAAGGTTCGAGCAATTCAAGATTTGACACCCCTTAAAACTCAAAAGGAGGAAAGAGGTTTTTTGGACGGTTAAATTACATGTCTCGTTTTATCTCATAGTTGACGAATAAATATGATCCTATCTTCCAGCTGTTATGTAAGGATAGTAATTGTGAATGGACTGAAGACTGTCAAAAAGTGTTTGAGAAAGTAAAAGAGTATTTGGCTAAGCCACCAATTTTGATTCCCCTAGTGCAAGGAAGAACTTTGATTTTGTATCTGGTAGTGCTAGATAATTCTATAGGTTGTGTTATGGTACAACGAGATGGTTCAAACAAGAAAGAGCATGCAATCTAGTATTTGAGTAAGAAGTTCACGGAATATGAAGCCAAGTATTCCCATTTGGAAAAGATGTGTTGTGCTTTAGCATGAATCACGTGTCGACTAAGGCAATACATGTTGTATCACACCACCTTCCTCATCGAAAATTTGGACCTTTTGAATTATATTTACAAGAAGCCAGCTTTGTCAGGAAGTGTTGCTCGTTGGCAAGTGGTATTATACAAGTATGACATTGTTGACATGTCCCAAAAGACTATAAAATGAAGCATAGTCGAGAAATTTTTGGCAAATCGCGTGAAAGAGGAATACGAGCCCATGAGTTTTGATTTCTCAGATGAAGAGATCATGTTATATTCGAAGCACAAAGAAAAAATTTGGAGGGTGTATTTCAATAGAGCATCCAACATAATTGGCCATGGGATTGGGGCAACACTAATCTACCCATGTGGCCAGTATTTTCCAGCTGATGTTCACCTACATGAACAACGTAGCTAAATACGAGACATGGATTTTGACACTTTAGATTGCCATTGAGAAAAAGATCAGGGTTTTAAAAGTTTTTGGTGACTTAGCATTAGTTGTTTACCAATTAAGAGGAAAATAAGAAACAAAGGATTCCAAACTAATTCAGTATCAAACATGTGTGCATGGACTAATGAAAGAGTTTAATGATGTCCAATTTTGTCTTTTACTAAGAGAAGAAAACCAGTTAGCAAATGCATTAGCTACTCTAGCCGCCATGTTCAAAGTAGGATCCGAAACAAAAGTTCAACCTATATAGGTAAGGGTCGAAGACTTACTAGCCCACTGTGCGATATTTGCAATACAACCAAAACTCGAATTGCACCTCAAAAAATTATAAACGAATAATTAGGAGGTTGGCTATGGGTTTCTTCTTGGATGAAGAGTTTTTATACAAAAGAAAACATAACCAAATCCTATTAAGATGTGTCGACATAGAAGAGGTGAATCAAATAATGAAGGAAATCCATGATGGAGTATGTGGAGCACATAATAATTTGACATATGATGGTAAGGCAAATCATGAGGGTTGGATATTTCTAGTTGACGCTGGAACTAGAATGTTTAAATTATGCTCGAAAATGTCATAAATGCTAGATTTATGTAATCGGTTTTAAAACTTGAAAATTAATCAAATCATGTCCTGGTGCCTCATCGGCTGTTCTCAATGTGAGGCATAGATGTCATTAGTCCGATCACATCAAAAGCATCAAACGAGTATCCCTTCACCTTTGTAGTGATTGACTATTTTCACCAAGTGGGTCGAAGCCGCTTCATATGCCAATATAACTCGAGCAGTGATATGCAAATTTCTAAAAATAGAGGTCATTTTTCAGTACGGTTTACCAAAAAGAATCGTCTCAAACAATGCCAGGAACTTGAACAATGCCTTGATAGAAAAGGTTTACGCACAATTTAAGATCAAGCATTACAATTTTGTGCCATATCATCCAAAAATGAATGGGGCAGTTGAGGCTGCAAACAAGAATAGTAAAAAGATCATTTCCAAGACAACAGAAACGTATAGGGATTGGCATGAGAAAATCCTTTTTGCTTTCCACACATATCGTACATTAGTGAGGACTTCAACTGGAGCTAATTTGTTTTCATTAATGTATGGCATGGAGGTCGTTCTACCTATTGAGGTGCAAGTCCCATCTCTACGAGTGTTAAAGGAGGTGCGACTAGAGGAGGCTAAATGGGTGCAAGAGAGATATGAGTAGTTGAATCTAATTAAGTAAAAGATATTAGTAGCTTTATGTCATGGCCAGTTGTATCAGTAAAGAATGATGAAGGCCTATAACAAAAATGTGTGACAAGGTAGTTCAGAGAAGGGGACTTGGTACTGAAGAAGATTCTGCCATATGTTCATTATTATCGACAAAAATGGACACCAAAATGGGAGGGACTGTATGTGGTGAAGAAAGCTTTCTTTGGTGAAGTATTGATTCTCACTGAAATGCATAAAGACAATATGTTGAACCCTGTAAATTCTAATGCAGTGAAAAAATACTTTGCTTAAAAACTAAACTTTATTGTTCTTAAAAAGTTATTCACATTAAGTAATATTGGCTTTTTCTGTTTTTAGTTGCTTTGTGCATCACATTTGAGGTTATGTTTTGCTTTGGAACCTTGCATTCTCCTTAAGGCTAATTACTTAATAAGTTGGCTATGTTCAAAGTGACGAGTGGAATTTTTGAAATATCCTTCACTAGAAGAAAATTTCATCCTCTGTTAACCACTTTGGACCATCTTGTTTGTTTAAAATTGACCCTTACTGAGGGATCACCCTTCATGTTGGAAGGCAAATTGTGAGGTTTTGAGTATGGATCGATGATTTTACAACATTGTGAGGCAAACATGAGATTATGTGTAATTCAAATTGAAAATATGGGCGCATTCCCAAGAATGACCTTTGTGATGAGATTAACCATATTTTGAAATGATAAATGGCATCATTTTGTTCTCCTCATAACTTGTAAAAAATTATATCCTTGGCTACCCCATTTTGAGCTTGATGTATTTTCTTTCCAAACCCTAATTAAAGTCATCCATCAAAGATCATGGATTGTCAAGAAAGATCATGAAGAATGAAAGAAAAATTCTAAATTCTTGATCTCATTCTATAAAAAAAAGAAGAAGAAGAAGAAATAGGGAAAGCGAATAAGAAACAAAAAAAGAAAGGAAATAGGAAGGAGTAAGAATGAGGAAAAATGATTGGCAGATGGAAGGAGCAATAAAAAATTCAAAATAACTCCTCATGGTTTTTATTCTCTTTCACATAATATATATATATTTTTACCATGAAAAACCTTTCTATGATTGACCCTTAACCATTAGACCATGTTACAACCCCTAAAAGACCATTTTGATCGAATATGGTCAAATCAAGAAGTTAATCCTTGGAAAATTGTGACATCTTCAAGTGAATAAAAGATAGAGATGAACTCTAGGGTGAAAACTCAGAAATGAGTAGTCTAGAGAGATTTCTAAAAAAAAAAAGATATGACATGCCCTAGAGGATAATGAAGACTTTTAATAGAAATTGATCTTTTGGTACGAGCCCTGAAGCCATCTATTTCAGCCTATTTTAGCTCTTTTTGTGGCACCCAAACTCAAGCTGACACTATAACCTTAGGACAAGTCCATCTTTGATTGCTCATGGCCGGTTTAAATTAGGGAATTAATCTACTTGGAGAATGTAAAAAGTCTATAGAAAGAAGATTTTGCTTAAATCAAGAAAAAAGAAAATAAAAAAAATAGAAAAAGAAACCAAAAAAAGAAGAAAACTTAGATAGAGAGAAAGAGAAAAGAACTATATTGAAGAATGTCTACTTTAAGACGCAATTTTGCAAAAGAGCATGGTACAGGGTTTACAGTCGAAATAGTCCAAAGTCAAGAAAAGGAAATCCGACTTCATGAGAATTAACGAGTTGACTCTCAATGTAAGAAATTTATGCTTCAATGATAGATTTATGAAATCCATAGTACCAAGTTTATTAACTGAATTATCATTTGAATTTAATTTACAGGTCATAAAATTATTTTAAAATTTGTTAAGGTGATATCCCATGGAATTTGATTTTCATGATCTGTTGTGTGTGGATAAGGATTTGATCTTTTTCGACCTAAAAATATGATACTCAAAAAGATGACCTTTTATGAAAATTTCAAGAAAGGAAAAAAGGAAAGCATTCATTGCATTTAGGGGCCTAGGTGTGGAGGTCCATTTACTTTTCATTGCATTTAAAGGCCCAGGTGTGGAGGTCTATTTAATTTTCGTTGCATTTAGAGGCCCAGGGGTGGAGGATCATTTACTTTTCATTGCATTTAGAGGCTCGGGTGTGGAGGTCCATTTATTTTTCATTGTATATGAAAGCACAAGTGTGAGGTCTATTTACATTTTTTCTACATTCTCATTTCAAAGATTTGGTTGTGAAGTCTAAATTTATCTTGTTTCAGTCTTCATGTTTTGATGTTTGGTATCTACCTTTCTAGTTTTGGATAACGTAACATGTTTTGATCTATTTCAGTTTGGTAATTGCAAAATTTGTTATTCCTTGTATTACGATGTTGAGTGGGATTTGATAGTGGTTAGGTGTTTACGTCTTTGTACGCTCCTTGCTACACAAGCCACGAACAAAAAGGGGCAGTTGTAGACACCCAATTTTTTTCGAGCCCAATTGGAAGCCCATTTGTTCCCTTTAAATATTTTTTCTCTATTGGGCCAATTCGAAGCCTACCCGATTTTGGTCAAATGGAGGCCTTTGTTTTTCTTTTCTTTTCTTATCAAGGGCCCAACTTATAATTATTATCATTACTACTACTATTAAATATTATTATCTTTTTTTAGAGCCCAAGGCCCAACCTGTTACAATGGTCAACTAGGATTTCATAAACTCTAGCCTCCCTTTTGCCACACATCACAAATATCCAAAATAGTACCAAACCATTAATCAACAGATCAATGGAAACATAACACAAAAATTACAAATAAACAAGATTGAAAAACAATATATATACATGAAATGAAAGAAAAAAAAAGGGAGGAGGCTTTTCATATTCTTTTTTTAAGGAAATAAAAAAAACTACAACAACAACAATCATGTTATTTCTTTTTATTTTCTTTTTGCCATAGACATGTCATGAGGGATCGGGTTTTGGGCTCTGATGAATGGGACATCACCGGTCGTCGGTCCTCTACCCCTAGGAGCCCCAAAAATCTCATTTTCTCCCTTCCCTTTTCTAAAATAAAGATTTTTTTTAAATGCTTGATCTTGAGAAAAGTTTTAATTTTTTTAAAAATAATATAAAATTTAGTCATTTTAAATGAAAAGTTTAAATTTTTAAAACAAAGTTTAGACCTTTTAACTATTTCAAATAGAGTTTTGATTTTTAAGAAATATAGTGTTTTTTTTTTAAAAAAATAGAGAGAAAGTTTAGATTTTAAAATATAAAAATATTTTTTAGTAATTTTAAAGGAAAATTTTAAATTTTAAAACAAAATTTTCATCTTTTTCAACAATTTCAAATAAAACTTTGGTTTTTAAGAAAAGTAGTGATTTTTTTAAAGAAAACTTTGATTTTCCAAAAAAAATATATTTCTGACCACTGTATGCGGCGGCTCCACCACCAGAAGTCGGAGAGCCGTTGGACTCTCTGGTGATGGAGCCATGGCCAACATAGAAGGAGGAAGAGTTTTTTTTTTTTTTTTTGAATAAAAAATGAGGTTAAAATGAAACAATGAATAGATTTCTCCTATTTATAGGTGTCAAAATGGATAATTTATTCTCACCCCTTACTTTTTAAATTTACAAAAAATACATTGTTTTTTGCAATGCCGCCTTCACTCTCTGGCCTATTTACATCCGTAACCCTTTTGTTTATTCAAACCTTCGATTTAATCCGAAATTTCAAAATTAAAAGAAAATTTATTGCTACATTAGTCATCTATCTTCCACATTTTTTATCTTTTAGTCTCAAAATCAAGCTATGTCCTTTTTTTCCATCTTTAATAAATTATTTACACTTATATCTTCCCTTTCATTTGCATTTATACCTTATATATTTAATGTGAATTATACACATTATTTTAATGTTTTATATTTATTCACACTTGTATAATTTCTATTTATTCTTATTTCGTCTTTAGTTATTTTCATGTCTATTTATATTTATGTTTTTTTTACACATTCCCTTACATACGTTTTAATATTATTTGTTTATGTTACTTTGATTCTTTTATTGTATTATGAATAAGGTGTATTATTGTTATTATTATCATCATCATGTCAAGGTCTTATTTATTTCATTTATTTATGTTTTCTTTTTATTATTGTCCTTTTTGAAAGAGTTTTAACTTTTCATTAACTTTAACCAATTTAATTAATTTTCCTATTTTATTACTATTCATTTTAAAATAATGAACTTTAGGTCATTTTTCCATCCTATAAATGTTGACATGAAGCGTAACACCCTATCCCGTAACCATCGCCGGAAGTAAGGGCATTACCGGACTTGTAACTCATGATGAGCGGTAAATTTTTTTTTTTAGGATTATTCATTTGGATAAACACTAAACACAGTCAGGGATAAAATGTAAACTTCTATAAGTAAACATTCAAAAAATGTCATTTTCGCATGGCTTATATACAATAACCAAATTATTCTTTCGCTACTAGTCTATTCTATACATGCCATAAGATAATCCAATCTCATGGCTACCGTAATGGTAGATAGTGTGATGAAGTGCTGACGGTCCCCAAGCTAGTAGTCAGAATCCACAACCTCTGCACCAAAAACATGAAGCTAACGAGTAAGCTTTCGTAAGCTTAGTAAGTTTTAAGCAAAACAATAATTTTGTTGAATCAATGACGTTTTTCACATATACTTAATCTAGATAAAATCTCATTTGACCCAATATACCTAACCAAAATTTCACATAATTTAATTCGCCTTTCTTTAGCCTTGAGCTTTAAGTCGCAAAGTGTTTTCATTCAATATCTTTGGTCATTCATTTCAACTGTTCGATGAAGTTAATCTAGAGCTTCATCTCGAACTATAATATCAATAAACGCATCACTTAACTCTCACATATATATACTTTCGTACAATAGTGACCTAGATGGTCGAATATTTCCAAAGCACATTCTTCATCAATCAAGATGGATTCACATGGTAAGCCCATTCTTCATCAATTTACAACTTTCAATAATCCTTTCCACTTGTTCATAATCACATCCATATTTTCAAGTATTTCAACATGACAAGTACTAAATTATCAGAGGCACCTAAAGAACCAAACATATTCCTTATTACATATACGTAAGTTTACGAATATAATCCTTACCTTGTATGGCACATCTAGTGAACCCAACCCGTACTCAAATCATAAGGCCTTTGGGCGAATATGCACTAATACATAAGAATATTTCATCCCATACTTCATTATACAAGCATACCATTACCAATTAGATCATTCTCATATTTGAAGTTTTAATATTGATCACATTTACATACCTTTTGATACTAATAATTCACTTTGAAATCAATCCACCTACGAGTAAGTAATACGTACCTGAACATCTTTAAATACGTAATACTTATTTGATGGTAACTTACTACGGATACTCAATATCAAAGTCTTACTTGAATCTTCAGGTCTTCAAAACCCGGATATAGTACGAGCACGAAGCCTACGGACATTAATTCAGAATAATATTCCGCATAAAGCTCGGGATCTTAACCCGGATATAGTACTGGCACAAATGCCCTTCGGGACTTATCACATTTATACACTTTCACATCCATCACATTGGCCATTCGGCCTTATCACATATATACACCTTCACATCCATCACATCGGCCATTAGGTCTTATCTCATATATACACTTTCACATTCATCACATTGGCCATTCGGCCTTATCACATATATACACTTTAACATTCATCACATCGGCCATTAGGCCTTGTCACATATATACACTTTCACATTCATCACATTGGCCATTAGGCTTTATCACATATATACACTTTCACATTCATCACATCGGACATTAGGTCTTATCTCATATATACACTTTCACATTCATCACATTGGCCATTCGGCCTTATCACATATATACACTTTCACATTCATCACATTGGCCATTAGGCCTTGTCACATATATACACTTTCACATTCATCACATTGGCCATTCGGCCTTATCACATATATACACTTTCACATTCATCACATTGGCCATTAGGCTTTATCACATATATACACTTTCACATTCATCACATCGGCCATTAGGTCTTATCTCATATATACACTTTCACATTCATCACATTGGCCATTCGGCCTTATCACATATATATACTTTCACATTCATCATATTGGCCATTAGGCTTTATCACATATATACACTTTCACATTCATCACATTGGCCATTCGGCCTTATCACATATATTCACTTTCACATTCATCACATTGGCCATTAGGCTTTATCACATATATACACTTTCACATTCATCACATTGGTCATTCGGCCTTATCACATATACATATCTTGTACATCAATTTCATCATAACAAAATTGACTAGGTATACTAGTCATTTACGGCTTATAGCTTCACTTTAATACGGATTTGGTACTTTGATTACCAATTTTTGATCGATAGCTTATAAGCAACTCAAATAGTTTTATTAAGGTTTACAACATAATCACAAATTCAGCACAAGTTGTTTTTCCTGAGCAACAGTCATTAAATTATTCGTAAATGGAGCTACGAAACTCCAAATGAAGTGCCGTTAATTTTCCCTGAAAATAGACTCATGTGTATTTTATCCAAAAAATTTTCAGAATTTTTGGTTTGGCCAATCAATACCAGATTTTTCTTAAAGTTTCCCCTATTTCACCGTTTGACTATTCTGACCACTCTTAACTACGAATCAAATTTCTCATTGTACAAAATTCAAAATATGTTCTAGTTTATTTCATTTGAAACTAGACTCACTAAGGCATCTAGAATATAAATTTTGTCTTTTAAAATTTTTTTTACAATTTATAATGATTTTCTAAATACAGAACAGAAGATTACAGTGTCATTCTGCACTGTCTCACACAACTTTAAATATCTCATTATCGGAAATTCCTTTGCTTACACGGTTTCTTTTATAAGAAACTAGACTCATTAAGCTTTAATTTCAAGTTTTATTCAGCCTCTAATTCAAGTCCATAAATTTATGGTGATTTTCTAAAGTCACGTTACTGCTGCTGTCCTAAGCAGATTATTTCAAATTACACTTAAATTTCCAAGCTCAAACACTTAAGAACTTACCATTTGAGCTTAGAATATATCATGGCCCATCATATCTTATTAAATCAACTCAATATGTTCTATTATGATTGAATTTCCTCAATGTTTAATCACTTAAAACTTACCTCGTAAGTGGTCGACGACTAGATATCCACGGCTATTCGTTTACTTTCTCTTTTCCCTTATCCGACTTTGATCCTCTTTGCTCTTAAGCTTAAGTGAAACAATAGATTGACTTAGGTACTTAACTAATATTATTCACTTGACAATCACATTTGGCAATCACATATCATTTTCAATATGTATTAATTAATAAAATATGCCATGACTCGATTTCATGCTTATTTAATCTATATCTAATTCACATTCACAAGCAAAGAGTCACTTAATTTATCATTCTTTCTTATACAAGAATTTAATCATATTGCCAAATGTCCTTATGTGTACATGGTACATACATAAGGCATATATATACATAATTCATATTCATTCAACACTTTCACTAAGTGTAGCCCAATATCTTATTCAACAACTAATTCGGATAACACATAAAGAACATCTCAATTTATATTCATTCAAAATCAAGCTAAAACTAAATTTAATTACTCAACTTAATATGCGGCATTTATCTACCAATTCAAATGACAAGTTGAATTCATGGTCGAATGCAACAATCAACCCAATTACATAATCAATTTATCACTTAGGTGCTAATTTGAATAATTCTCATACAACTATTATCAATACACATTAATTTTTGTATAAGCCCCCACATTGCCGATTTTCACAATCAACATAGTCACAAGGGCTCACCCTATCCACTCAAAGTTCAATTCACCAATTAAGCAAATGCTATTAATGCTAAGAATTTTTTTTTACAATTTATCCTAGTTTGCGAAAGAAATTATGCCCTAATTCATGAACTTAAACAACATTGGCCAACTTTCCAAGCTCATTTGAGCCATCAAGCACATTTAGTTTGTTCATACTCAACTAGAATCAATTATCCTCCCAAAATCATCAAACATACAAAATATACCCCATTAAGCTCATGACCGATTGCTACATGCTTCATGAACACAAAAATTTTCACATGGGTCTTGTTGCAAGCTTCAAAACCAACCAAAATTCACAAATTTTCAAAGAAAATAACATGAATCTTACCTTATTTGAAGCCTTCTTTTTCCCGAATGCCCTAAGCTCAAAGGTTTCTATTTTCTTTCTCAACTCACGGCAAGAAGAAGAAGAAAATGGCCTTGTTATTTTCACCTCAAACATATTTTATTCATTTATTTTATTAACTTTTATTATTTCTATTTTATGAAACCATTTTCTTTAATATAAACAAATATATTATTAACATTATTTACTAACATACAAAGCACAAAATGGCAAAACAAAGTCATCATTACCTTCCACTAACATTAAAAGGGGAAATTTGACATGCAACTCCACTATTTTGCATGCATGAATCAACTAGTCATCACACATTTTCACATCATACTTTCAAAGTTTACTACTAAGCCCTTTTTAGTGAAATTCACATTTATAACTCTAAGTTAAAACATCAAAAATGTCACACATGAATTAACACATATTATAGGCATCAAAATGAATATTAAATTATTTTTATGTCTCGGTTTTGTGGTCCCGAAACCACTTTCTAACTAGGGTCAAATTAGGGATGTCACATGAAGTTAGTTAAGTAGGTGTTAGATTTTAATGGAAGCATAAGTCTTTAAGATCTTATCTACCATTTACCCTAGAAAAATTATAAATAATATGTAGGATTTTTTAAGGTTTTAAACTAATTTTAAATATCATATAGGATTCCTCTTTAGAATCTTAAATTAATATGTAAATATTCTTTAGAACTTTGTTCAAGATTAAAACTAAAGACTTTTGTAGGTGAATTGTAAATCATGAGTAGGTCTTTCTAAGTATTTTATTTTAGAAACTTTTAAGAAAGCTAATAAATGTTATTTAAGACATATTATTTTAGGATTTTAACAATTTAAACCTTAGATCAAGAATTTTTAAGTAAGATAAATCATAAACCCAACATAGGATACGTTCAGTAAGATCTTGATAGGTTCAACGTTATTAATTAAATCTTTTAAATAATAATAATAAAAGATCGAATAAGTTGTAGATGGATTTTAATATTTCTCTTAATTCATTGGTAATTTTAGGGTTTTTTAGAATTCTAAAATAGAATTAATTTTAGGAATTGAAGGTATTTTACTAAAATTATTTAGGTATCCTTTCGTGTTCCCTTTAAAAGTAAAAATCTCTAATTTAAGTTTCAAATTAGATAAGTTTGGTGAACACATCTTAATCGAGTTACACGTAAATCGAAGGCAATTACTTTAGAGTTATTTAAGATTTCCATAAGATTTTAGTCTAGATTAAGACATTAATATGCTTAAATAAAAAAAAAACTAGCTCCTAAGACCCCATAGGACTATCCCCTGGTAGGCGTTGTAGGGTGCTATAACCTTCCCCACACATAACCGTACTCCTGAACCCAAAATTTGGTGATGAGATTGAGTCTAGGCTTTTAGGATTTTTATGTAGTATTAATTCTAGACTTTTAGACGATAGGTGGCTAACCAACCTAACCCTAATTGGTTAGTGGCGATTCTATGGTAATTTAGGCCCCCTTTTTCTAGCATTGCTTACTAGGCCCCCGTACTCTTATGTAGGCAACATTATGACACTTGTGGTCTTGAATTCTCAGTATCACTTGGTAATGCTCCTTGCTGTCATAAGCTTAATGCACTAGCAATTTTCCCGACTTGATTTTCTAAAGCTCGTAAAGATGCAGCTTGACTCTGAATTACGACATCGTTCTTGGCCATGTATTCCTTCAACAGAGCTTCCATAGATGAAGAAGATGATGCTGAACTTTGCTGAATATTTTTCCATGGCACAGGTTGATTATAATCAGGTAGTGCACTGATGGCATTCTTTCGAACAACACTACTAGAATTTCTCAATCCTTGATTACCCCAGCTGAAATTTGGATGTTGTTTCCACCCTGGATTATAGGTATTGGAATATGGGTTGTTGTTCCAATTGAAATTTCCCATGTAATATACTGATGCTGGGTTCAATGGACATTCATTAAAAACATTATCTTCCCTACAATATACACATGTTAGCTCGACTGTTTTCATTTCCTACACTGTAGCTGGTCTCTTCAATGTTTTAATTATAGTAGTTAGGGATGATACCTGAGTTGTTAATGAGGTGATCGCATCAAGTTCCGTAGCTCCAGGAACTCTTCTTTCAGTACCCACTTTTCTAGTTGGATATTAATAATCATTGTTCGCTATCCTCTCCAGAATTTCATATGCATCATTGTAGGATTTATCTAGCAAAGGTCGATTAGCAGATGCATCCACTTGTATGTGCAGTAAATCCATTGTGAAATATTTCCATTTGTGTCCAATTCTAGAAAACATCAAACATTTTCTAAGTAACTCATTGAATCTCTCACATGCTTCATATAATGTCTCATCCTCGGATTGCAAAAAAGATGTAATATCATTCCTCAACTTGGCATTCATGTTTGGAGGATTATATCTTAGCAGAAACCTTTGACATAGTTCATTCCAATATGCCACCATTCTTGATGGTAATGCATTTAACCATGCTCTGGCCCGATCTCGTAATGGATAAGGAAATAACTTGATTTTTAGGGCATCTTCAGGAACACCCTTCTGCCTAAATGAATCGCAGATTACCAAAAAGAGTTGTAAATACAGTTGTGGATCTTCAATTGGTAATCCACTAAACTGTCCTATAATTTGTGGCATTTCAAACATCACAAGCTTTAACTCGAAATGTTGAGCTTGAATATGTGGCCTGACAATTCCTAGATTCAGATCATCTAAAATGGGCACTACATGTTCTCTAATAGGTTTGTCTCTATCATATATCATACAAGGAATATAAACATCCCTATCATTTGGATGTAATAGCTCTTGTCTATCCAGATCATTTCCAATTTTATCCAATTCTCGTAATTTTTTCTCCTTCTTCTTATTGTTCTCTCAACTTCTGGATCAAAAGAATATTCTTCAATTGTAGAATTACATCTACTCATGCACTAACAACAAACCTGAAAAACAAAATTAAAAAAAAAACTAAATAAGCTAAAACTAACAAAATTAAATAGATAATAACAAACCAAATTTCACCAATGTTACCGATCCCCGAAAGTGGCGCCAAAAACTTGTCGTGTGTGAAATGTAATGCGAATGTGCAAGTATACACATTGAATCAAGTAATAAATTGAGAAGTGAGATTGCCTCCACAGGGATCGAAATGGGTAAATATTACTATAAACTATACTAATTAAGCTTATGGAAAAGTAAACAAAATAATGATTTGATGTGAAATACTAATGTATGAAATATAAAAATCAAATAATGAATAAAATGTTGTGGCAATTCTATGAGACAAAGTTAAGAGGATTGATATTGTTGGATGGGAAGGTTGGAATTACTCAAGTTTTATCTTTATAACATAATAATGCCATGGAAAAATCTTGACCAAGCTACTACGCAGAGAATAACTATTGCAGTCTACTTCTTTCGAAGAAAGACTTTAAGCTATCATTTTGAGTCTTTGTATGTCTAAAAGTCTCAATAATGATATCCAAATTGTCCTTCCTTTTCCTGCACAAATCGCAACTTCTATGTCTAGAGTGCTACGAGTATTTTGTCAAGTACTCGCCTATATCAATCGATTACAACCCAACTTATTTAACCTTTTAAGAATTAAATAAAGTTTAATAACATACCATACAGTCATCTATGTCTAGAGTTTGCAAGCATGCATCTAAAATAATCAAATATCGAATGAAATAGTAAATCTACTCAAAATAAGACCATGGGCATTAAAGATAATAAAGATTCACGACGTAATTCCAACCCAAATGAGATTAGTTCATTGGTTGGGATTTAAAATCCAAAATTAGAATAACATTCAACATCATCATCAATAGTTTAGAAATCAAAGAAATTAATTAACAAAATGAAGGTAGAACTACATGAAGCTTTCGCCATTTCAGCTTTGAGTTCGATGCTGTTAAATTGTGCAAGACCTAAGGTTGATTTCTCGTCCTTTCCCTTGCGTCTCTGCTCTTCTCTTAAGCTACTACCCTCTTCGCTTTTCTTTGGAATTTTTCACCACATTTTCTAGAGAGAAAAATACTCCCTAAATCCTTTTCAATTCCTCTCCCCAAAATCCTCTTTTTTTTCTTTTTATTTCTCTTTCCTCTTTTGTAGGGTAGGTCCCTCTCTCTCAACACACATCTTTTGCTCCCTCTTTTTCAAGTAAATTTTTCTAGTATAATTCCAACTGGCTGTGAGTGACATGGACTGAGTGCTGCATAGCATTATCCTAGAATTGCCATGGCATTCATGTTGCTAATCCATCCAACATTTTTCCATGGCAATATTTCACTTCACTCATTCTCTTCCTTTTTTTTTCTCATTTTCTTCATCCTTCCTGTACCTGCTACATGCAACAACCAATTCTCTTCTTTTCAATAGAAAAAGTAACATAAAATGACATTTAAGGCAAAATCCAAGCTTTATTATACAATGTTCTAATAATAACCTAAAAATACAAATATATCTACTTAAGTACAAGCATTTAATCAAGTTTAGAGGCTCAAAATATAACTCTTTTCATGAGTTACAACTAACTTTGCCTGTAAATAGCAAAGTTTAGGTTAACCTATGGGAGGCAACTTAGAAGGTCATTCTTAGGGTTTTAGTTAGTATATTTAGTTTTAGTTAGGCTTTATTGTATTTTCTAAACAACTTTATTTCTTTTTTTTAACTTGGATTTGATTTGAGTCCAGTTCTTCATATTAACTATTTTAGCATTCTTCTTTCACTTCTAACTTGTCAACATCGATATCTTACTTGCTGCTAAAGGAGTTTGTGGAACCAATCACATCCAACTTATCAAACAGATCAATTTCTATCTTCCTCTCGTTTTAATTTAATTTGTGTGTTTTGCATGATTAAATTATTTTTAGGGAAAATGACATTTAGATTCATGAGTGGCTAATTCCTTTAGGAAGATTAATGAGTGGATGTGGGAGTACTTAATGGAAAATAAAGGGTTTATCTTAGAATTAGTTGGCTTAAATTGTGCATGCTTAAACCTTAGGATTGACGACCCTAGGAAGTAATCTAGGTAAATAGGTCAAAAGGATAAGTTTACCGAGCACCTCATAGTTTATCTCAATTTTAAATTACGAGGTCAAAAGATAAGTGAGTTTTTACAAATAATTGACTAATACACTAAAACCCAAGTTTTGAAATTACTTACAACCACTGAAGCGAGTTAATCTTCTGCCTGTTATTTGAGATTTTTTTAATTGTTAATTTCTTTTCAATCAATTTAATTTATTTTATGATCATAAATTTTACTGTTATTTTTTATAATATAATTTTCAGTTATTACAATTTAGACCTCTTACTGTAGAAGATAATATTGAGTTTAATCCATCCTCCCTTGGGTACGATTCTCGGTGTACTTCTTGTACCCCGTTGTACAATACTATATTACAATTTGACTTGTAAACTTGCAAACATTGCTGCTTTATTATTTATCTTTTTGTTGTAGTATTTGTAGTCCAAATGTTTGCATATTTGGCAGTGGTCAGTGAGACCGGGAGGGTATCCTGTTGAGTAAAACTTGTGTCAAGCGGTGAGACTAGAAGGGTATCCATATGCCTAGTTGAGACTTGAAGAGTAGCTTAGGTGGTAATCCTTAGTAAAGATACATGGATTAATGACCCTAATAAGACGTCTAAGAATGGTAAATACTTAATTAAGAGTATTTATTGACGTAGTTAATAATTAGAACACAATTGATTCTAGGCTAAGTAGCTTATGTAGTCAAAACTAGGAATAAGAAAATACGAATAAATTAACCTAGGGTTAGATTTTATCTAAATTAATTTAATTAACTTTATTATGGTTGTTTGATTTGGAGTTTACACTACTAATTCGTGACACTAGTAGATTAGTAATTATTTCAAGTGATTAATTTAATAATAGTTTTCTCTAAATATCAATCCCTTGGGTATGATCCTCGAAACACATACCGATATTCGGTTATAACACTTTTATATTACAACCTAACATTCACTTACATTAAAGTGCGGTCAATAATTTCGCCACCAATTTATATATGAATTCACCATTTATTATTTGAATTGTCATAATAATAAAATAATATTCATGAAAAAAAGATACCATCGCAATATCATATAATATTGTTAGCTAATATTAGGATGAATGCCAATAATACATACTATATCCTGCTTTCAACCCATCCATCTTTTCTTTATACATAATTTACAATAATCGCAATATGTACTTGAAGAAAAAGTTAACAATATGTACCACAATAAAATGTTATTTACACCTATACATTTATTTCAAGCTCTAGATATCTAATTTTGAATTTACACGAAGGGAATTTAACATTTTGGGATCGTTGGACTTCTTTAACAAGTTGGCATTATCTCAGATTGACCTGAGACTTCACCTTCTGACTTTGTGGAAAGTTTGAACACTTGATAGACAATAGATTTAAAAATCGAGATATTCTCGTCGATAGATTATGCTTGGCATCATTGATAGGATTTGAACCTTTAATCTAGAGTATATAGATCACTAGAGAAAGGCATGATACCACTTGATTTAGCCAAAATTCCATTTCGACCCAAGAATAATACCACATGTTTAGGGAGTCCAATGCCCCAAGAGGTTAAAATCCCCAGAAACATAACTAAGTATTTGATGCAATCTAATCTGTATCTCACATTCCTCCTAACAATCTGCACAGATTCCAATTCCCCTGCATCGCATTCTATTTTGTTGATATTGTTCTGTTGATTAAGGACTTAGTTTTCAACGTCCACTAGACATCAACATATCAGAGAACTCCACACCTATCATCAAATCTGAGCAGCTTTCTGGGTATAACCCCTTGGGCGATGACTCGTTCGACTCATTATCCTGGCTCATTTGCAGTCGCTCTAAGCTGTAAAGCACCTCACTCATGGATGGCCGCTTCACCTCTTTCTTTGCCAAGCATTGTTTCGTGATCTTCACAAAGTTCCCAACAGATTCCAATGAGATCTTCCCTTTCAAACTTTGATCCAGGAGTTGATCAACATCTCCCTTCTCAAGGCAATCTGATGCGGGTGGAATAAGACTTTCGTTATCATCGTCACCATTGCTGCCGCTGTTCCCTTCGTTCTCTGTTTTCAGATTCAGCGGCGCCGCCCTTCCGGAGAATACTTCCAACAGAACCAACCCAAATGAATACACATCAGTTTGAGAACCAATGTGGATACTGTAGCCATCACTGTTGTGGGATGCCATGGTAAACCCAAAGCTCAAGATCTTGGCTGTCCAGTTTACATCTAACAAGATACTGGAAGTACTGATATCACCATGAACAATGGGTCGATTTTTGCCGGTATGCAGGTAGTGCAAGCCTCTTGCAGCTCCAACACAAATTTCAAGCCTCTGGTTCCATGACAGATGCTTCGAATGATCATGAAGATGATCAGAAAGGGCACCATTATCCATGTATTCATATACCAGGATCTTCTCAGAGTCCTCTTGACAGTAACCTAAAAGAGAGACGATGTTGTGATGGTGAGTTTGAGAGAGCATTTTTATCCCTTCTTTGAAATCTTGTTCTGATATTTCTTTAACCCCTCGAAGGATAGCTACTGCAGTACCATTTATTTCACCTTTGTAAACCTTCCCCATGTCCAAGTTGTAAATAACCAGTGATTCATCGAAGTTGTTAGTTGCCTTTGTAATATCATCAGCATGAAAATTATTGCAGGGAGATGAATCCTTGGTGTTCTTCATCTTCCATTTTCTCCTTTTTTTGATAAATATTAAAACAAAGAGACATAAAATAAATAGTAAACCCCCGCTAATTGAGTACTTAATCCCATTTTGCAATCCTTTCTTGGACTTTTTTGATAGTGCAGGAGAAGAAGCTTGTTGAATATTAGACTCATCTAAGGGAGGGTTAAATCCAGCAAGGTTGCCATCATAGTTGCTGATCTTGAATATCTCCAATCCATTTAAGATCGCATCATAGTACTCTGGCTTTACTTGGATGTTGGGGTGTAGCTCGAGCCATAAGTCCTGCTTTCGGGCAGCTTGCGACGGAACCATCACGATGTAGTCTCGATAGACAGCAACACCATGCCCTTTACTCCATACAATCACATCTGCCTGTGTTTCAGCTGTTTGATTATTGATGAATATGAAAAACACCCTCTGGTTCCCCAAGGTCAAATCGGGCACAATCTCACAGAAATGGAGCCTTACTAGATACAAAAAACCAGTATCAACCGGAAAGAACCAGCTTAAGTTATAGTTCATGTTGATCTCGTTGTACTGACCCATTGATCGGGCAGTTCGATAGACATCTTCGGGTGCTGTATAAGCCGGAACCGTCTTGGGATATTGAATTGAAACAGTGGTATCATAATCAAGCTGGCCGAAAGCAGCTCCGAATATGTAACTGGCATCATCGTTCCAAGTTCGGAACATCCCCGTATCTTGATCCGGAGAAATGGTTTGGCCTCCTACGTTTGCTCTGTAAACCATTTCCAGGGCAAACTTCTTGTCAATTGCAAGCATGTTATTATGGAAGCCAACGAAAGGAAGGGGCACGTCATCGCCAGGAATGTAAAGCTGAAGCGGCATCGAAACAACTTCGATTCCGTTTACGAAGCCATAAGCATTAGGAGGATTTGAAGTTGGGCTGAACATCAACTCCAGTGTATGATTTTCAACATAAACGATGTATTCCTTGAAAAAGTGATCGGTTTTCAAGTATTTGGCAGTAAGGTAGCAACTGAAGTTTCTCAAGAGTGTGTAGCGACCGGCTGTGACAGTGAGAAAAGATTGAGAAGCATTGAGACCCTGATAAGAATCTGAATAGAAGTGGAGACGAATGAACTTTGGGCCTGGGGTGACATTAAAGGTGTAAGAAAATTTGGTGTAGAAAAGCCTTGCAGTGATGTAAGGGACTGTCATTCCTTTAGAGGCAGTGGTGATAATGGAGTCGCTATCTGATTTAGAAGCAATGAACTGTGAGCCGATGTCAGATGACCAGTTCCTTCCCAATGATAGGCTTTGCTTTGCTGAAGAACCACAGTCGAGAAATATGCTTTCTGTTGGAAGATAAGCTAAGCTTTCTGCAGACACAAACGTTCTTCGACGAATGTGGAAACTTAAACCCAGAAATATCAAACAGAAATATGCCCAAAATTGACTCAACCTCGTAACATGGTAGGCTTTGCTGCAACAAAAGAGCCATAGTTTAGAACAATATTTTCCAATGGAACATGCTAATTCTGCAGAATTATGCATAGATACCTGTTGGTAATCATCCTTTATCTGATTCAGTTTAACTCAGCAAATTTTGATAGGTAGAGGGATTACTGATCACGTCTGCAATTACAGTAAGAATTACATTATATTAAACTAAGCAAAAACACCACTTGTTTTATAAGATTACTAGCATCTCCTTAGAAGAATTATCGAACACCTGCAGCTCCTCTTTCTTGTCCAAGACCATTTTAGTTATATGGTCAACAGTTCGGTTATCCTCTCTTGAAACGTATTGCAAATTCTAGTGCCCAACATGCATCAAAAATTATTGAATACACCTAATTAAAACCGAACTCAGTGTTGCCAATAAAATTAATAGAAGACCACATGTATAAATAAGATAAAGATTTTCGTCTTATTGTTTGAATCCACATGCTTGAAATTTTACATGAAAATTAAGTTTTAACTAATTTTATACAAAACATTATAATTAATACAAAAATGATATGTTTATTAATATATAAATAGTAGTAGGTGTTAGTTGAATGATTAACTAATGGTATCCTAAATTTCAATTAAAAATGACTACAACAACCAATAAGGTTAAGGCTTTGTTTAATATTTTTTCCAAAAAAATGTTAAGATCGAAACCACTTTTGCGACAAAGGCAAACCATATTTTTTTTTTAACCTTTGGGTTTGGAAAAATTGTTTTAGAAACAAATTATATTTTTAAGCTTTATTTTTAATTTAAAGTATTTAATATAATATTTATATTGGATATAAAAATTTATTGAAATTTATTTTAAATATATAATTTATATATTTAAAATTGTAAAGTTTTATTTTATTATTTAAAATATAATTTATATATTCAAATTAAATTTTATAAATAATTAATATCAAATACTTGAGAATATTTAAAATTTATATTTTATATATCAAAATATTAATAATGAGTTATAATAATTTATTTTTATTTTTAATTTTATTGTAATATATCATAATATTAATTAATCGAACATTATTTCTACAAGACAACATCATATATAAAATAAACATTTTATTTCTCAAAACACTTTTTATAAATAATATTAAACACTTCTCTTTTAAACAAAACTTTTCAAAATACAACATCATATATAAAATAAACATTTTATTTCTCAAAAACACTTTTTATAAATAATATTAAACACTTCTCTTTTAAACAAAACTTTTCAAAAATATTTTTCACTGACACTTTTCATAAGAAATTTTTAGAGACAATATTAAATTAGCCCAAATTTTTTTTAGTGCAATTAGTCATTATTGTTGTCATATTTTCTATTAAAAATTTTGGATTTATTCTTTTATAACTCATAAGGATTTTAAGAAGCAATTAATTGGATCAGATCTTCTTGAATATTAATCAAGGACTCTTTTAAAGACTTTTGTGTGATGAATTTTTCTTAAATAAATAGATTCAATTTTTAAAAATAGTCTACCCTTAGAAAATCTCAGTATAATCGATTATTTCTTGAAGACTTGAACACAATTCAAGGGGATTCAAGTTCATACTAATGGAAGTTTCACATGCCATTAATGCCTATTTAAAAAAAAAAAAATACTTGTTTATATGTTTTAGAATGAAAGGAAGAGAGCAATTATTTTGTTCATTGAGAGAACTTTTTTTAGTATATATTCATCGTAAACAAGTTGTTCTTCTCCATTAATGCTTAAGGGCTCTTTTGGATGTGCGGCATGTTTACTTGCAGTTAATGTGAAAATAGTAGGGTAGCGATACTGTAGCGTGAAACAATAAGAAAGCTAAATGTATGGCACCAGAAATAAACACCCATCCAACTCTTATAAAGGCTAGATAAATCAGATTTGATATAGTCCATGATTAGAGTTGTCATGGGTAGAGTCTATTAGAACATTTTCAAATATTTATAGTGTTCAATAATTATAAATAAAATGGTGTAAAAGTTAAATCTTTTGATTATTGATCAAGAGTCATATCACTTGATTTTTGAAAAATTATAATTATTCAAACAATATTATTTGAATAGTTATAATATTAAATGAATAATTATGTGTCTTTTTAAAGCCATTATTATTCAGAAAAGATACCTTTTGAAAGATGTCTCCATAAAGAGACATGAAAATTCTTATAAATAGGAATGAGATTTCATTTGGAAATCACACCAATAGGTTCTAATTTTTTTTCTATCCTTACTCATTTTCTAATATAATTAGATTATTCTATAAAGAATTACTGCAGAAATTCTTTATAGAAATTGAGTTTCGTGTTCTACGTTGCTCAGTACTTAGTGGACTATTCTCGTTAGTGCAAAACGCAAATAGTCATCGGCTTTATTGTATTATCGAGGTTAATTTGCTTGAAACTCTTTTACACACCGAATATAGGTGGGGACGACTATAACCTTAAAGATAGTGGCTTGATGCACGCCTTGGAGCCTTGTGCTATTTCTTCATTTTATATTCGAGTTTCATTCATGTGTTCAAGAGTTTCCTCACTGGAGATTTGTACTAACAATTTTAAGGTTGTACTTCACGATGACTATTACAACACATGAAAGTGGAACACTAAGGGAGTTGGCTTCCAAATTTATCAAACCCGATCAGTTTGATGGTGGCAATTTCCAACGATGACAGAAAAATATGCACATTTTATTATCAACTTGAAGATTGCCTATGTTTTGGATACTCCAAGACTGGAAGAGAATGAAAATGAATCTGTTGCTGCAACATAATAAAGGCAAAAATGAGACAATACTGATTACATGTGCATAGGCCACATATCAAATGGTTTATCCGATGGTTTGTTCGACACCTACCAGAATGAGGTCAACGCTAAAAAATTATGGGACAAATTGGAAATGAGATACAAGACTAAAGATGTTACAAGTAAGGAATTTCTTGCCAATCATTTCAATAATTATCAAATGGTTTATGGTCGTTTTGTTAGAAACAATTTCGTGATATTGAAAAAATGTTGAATTAGTTTAAGTAATATGATATGAAAATGAATGAAATGATTGTTGTATAACCCATTATAGACAAACTTCCTCTGTAACACCCCTTACCCGTTACCGTCGCCGGAACAGGATACAAGGTATTACCAGAACATAACACATACCATTAAACATAACCGAGATATAAATATGTCATCCAATTTGATAGTGCATCGTATAACATATGTCTTGAACAATATTAGCCAACTTTAATGGCTTGTACAAAGTAGCTGGTCGAGTACTGTAACTAATATTTTAAATCTAGACAAATATGACACGTAACAAAATAATTAAGCCTACTATACATGCCATAATTCAAAACGTTTAGTTCAAATACCCTAAAGTATGATAGTGCGGGTAGATCTTCACGATCCTTAACTCCTGAGCAAGCCGGAGGACACTATAAGACAAAAGAGAGAAACAAAGTAAGCTTATAGCTTAGTAAGTAAGTATGTAAATACTAATTAAAGAATCTAACATGTTTACACAACAATTCAAGTATATCTACTTTAACTTCACTATTCATTCCACTTTGATTAAGCTGTCTCTGTTGCATCATATTCACTAAATAAATCATAACTCGAGTTACAAAACTCGAAATTCAAATCCGTAAAATTTCCTGAATCTAGACTCATAAATCTTTTGCTAATTTTTTCTATAATTTTGGTTCAGCCGATTAGTACAGTTTATTAGTTAAAGTTTCCCTATTACACAGCTCGACTGATCTGAGCTCTGTTCACTACGAATTGAATTTCTCTCAGTACACAATTCAAAAAACCCTGAAGTCTGTTTCATTTAAAACTAGTCTCAATAAGGAATTTAGGCATGTAAACTATATTTCTTAATTTGCTTTGTACAATTTTTAATGATTTTTCAAAGTTGGAACAGGGGATCACGTATTCATCCTGAGCAAGTCACATACAATTGTAAATATCTCAAAATATAGAATTCCTTTGCTTGCTCTGTTTCTTTTACATGAAAGTAGACTCATTAAACTTTAATTTCACATCTCATTCAACTTCTAATTATATTCCTCCTATTTTGGTGATTTTCAAAATCACGTCACTGCCACCATCTAAAAACAGTTTTAATGCTAATTTCACTCTTTCACACATTCTTTATCCTAACCTCATTTTATCTTATATATGTATATACCACAAATCATTTTCACCACATTTCATTCACCAAAAGTGTAGGTCCAAACCACAATATCACCACAAAACCATCCCGTTGAACAATTCGGATCAATCCTCGATATTTAATGGTTTCAGCACACATCCCCACCATCATACTTCATTTAGTTCGGTTCTCTTGTACACATGGTGAACACTTAGTACCACTCATGCGACCTAGCCGATTTGTCTCGTAGCTCTCTTGTCTACATGGTGTCCTTCACTTGGAATCACGCATGCGACCTAGCTACATTTATCTTTCACGTAGCTCTCTTGTCTACATGGGATACATCTCGTATCACACATGTGACCTAGCTACTACTGTGGTGTCTCGTAGCTTTCTTGTACACATGATGTGCACTCAAGATCATACATGTGACCTAGCTACGCCCTCTATTTCATTCGATCTCTCCAATGTTCAACCGGATCTCTCTCTATATTTATTTCCATTCTTCCAATAGTCGATTTATATTTTAACATCAGCTAGTATATTTATATAATAGGCTGAAATATAAGAATGTACATGAAATTATTTTAATATTTACATACAAACTTACCTTGGTGCAAAATGTGGAAATTTTGCAATTTAGTCCAAAACTTTTCCTTCCCTGCTCGAGATCAATTCGCGTCTTTCTTGATCTATAATAACACATTTAGCTCATTTAATACTCATACTATTTATTTCAATCCAAAATCACATCATGGAAAAATTACATTTTGCCCCTAACTTTACAAAATTACAATTTTGCCCCTAGGCTCGGAATTTAATTTCAGCCCTTATTCTTATGTTTTATGATATGCTGAACATTTTCTCTTCTACAACAACATCAAATTCTCACTCTATCATATAGTTATGAACAATAGGTATTTTACCGATTATCTGCTTTTACTCGTTTTCACTTAAAACCGAGTAGCACAAGTTATTTAACATAATTTAAAACCTCATATTCTATCATAAAACATCAAAATACACAAATTTCACCTATGGGTATTTTTCCCAATATGAACTCTAGATTAAATTATTACTAGCATAAGCTTAATCGAGCTTCGGGATTCCAAAACGTAAAGAACATTAAAACGGGCTTGAAATCACTTACTATGGAGCTTGAAAATTGAAGAAACCCTAGCTATGGAGAGAGGGAGAATTCGGTAGCAACTAAGGAGGATGATGATCAATTTTGTGTTATTTTTCCCATTTTATTTCATTTAATAACCAAATGACCAAAATGCCCTCCTTACTAAACTTTCAAAATTCCTTCCATGTCCTAATTTTGTCCATGAACTTAAAATTGGTCAAATTGCTATTTAAGACCTCCTAATTAATATTCCAAAACAATTTCATACTAAAAACTTCCGGGATGCAAATTTTGCAACTTATTCGATTTAGTCCCTACTTTCAATTTAAGCACTTTAGGCATAGAATTTCATCACAAAATTTTCACACAATCATGCAATCATATCATAAACCCCAAAATAATTATAAAACAATTATTTCTATCTCGGATTTGTGGTCACGAAACCACTATTTCGATTAGGCCCTAATTCGGGTTGTCATATCCTCCATCTTGAAAAGACTTTAAAAGAAGTCTAAAACATAATAAAAAGGAAATATATCTTAAGCCTTTAGCAAATCATCTTCGTATTAAAGAAGAATATCAAAAGCAAGATCAGAACTTAGATTATGAAAATGCCAAAGTGCATGTTATGGATGAAATGCAGACTACTAAACCATCCAAAAGAAAGTTTAAACAGACTGATAGAGCACTTAAGTTCAAAAATAAACAAAAGGTGATAATGTATGGTGGATTGAGCATCCAAGAGAAAGTTTGTTGCAATAATATCTGAAATTAATATAACACAAGATGATAATGCATGGTGGATTGATATTCGAGCAACCAAACATGTGTGCAAAGGCAAAAGCATATTCATAAAGTTCACACGATGTGAAAATGACAATGACTTTTACATGGGAAATTCTTCCACCGCAACAATCAAAGGCAAAGGATCTGTTGAACTACAACTCACTTCTGGAAAGGTGTTAACCTTGAATTATGTATATTATGTATCAGAAGTTAGGAAGAATTTAGTGTCTGGAAGTTTGTGGAATAAGTTTGGGTTTTCAAACTTGTTTTTGAGGCAGATAAGTTTATTCTATCTAAGGAAGGAATTTTTGTAGGGAATGGGTATATATGTATGAGAGCATGTTCAAACTCAATATTATTAATAAGAATAAAAATATTATTTTTGCTTATATGGTTGAATCTTATTGTTTATGGCATTATAGATTAGGTCATTTGAATTATAAAAATTGAATGACATGCATAAGTTAGATTTAATTCCTATTTTTAATAATAATATTGAAAATGTAATACATGTATGTTGACTAAAATTACAATAAACCCTTTCCATAAGGTTAAAAGGAAAACAAAGTTGCTTGATTTGATACATAGTGATTTATGTGACATGTATAATACTCCTACATTAGGTGGAAATAAATATTTTGTTACCTTTACTGATGATTGTTCTAGATATTATTATGTATATTTATTCCATTCAAAAGACAAGCGCTTGATAAATTTGAACTTTAAAAATCTAAAGTTGAACTTCAGTATGAATTATTTATCAAGTGCTTAAAATCAGATAGAGGAGGAGAATACTATAGTTCAAGTTATTTTCAATCTATTGGGATTGTCCATCAAGTTTCAACCCCTTACACATCACACCAAAACAGTGTAGCTGAAAGGAAAAATAGAGTCTTAACTTAAATGGTAAATTCAATAGTATCATATTCAGGAATTGGCCAAGGTTTTTGGGGAGAAGCTATTCTAACTGCTTGTCATATATTGAATATAGTTCCTAATAAGGAAACTAAAATAACCACCTATGAACAATGGAACAAAAGGAAACCAAACCTTAATTGTTTAAAAGTTTGGGGCTATAAAGCTATTGTCAAAGTTCCAACACCTAAACGTAAAAAGTTAGGTGAAAGAGGAATTGAATGCATACTTATAGGATATGCACATAATAGAAAGGCTTATAGGGTCATGGTAATTGAACCAAATGATTCAATTTCAATTAACACTGTTTTGAATAAAGAGATGTCATTTTTGGTAAAAATAGATTTAATCCTATTTCAAGACAATTATAGCCACCATAACGCCCCAAAATATGAATATTTGATTTGTTATATTTTGTCAAGTAATCTGATTCACTTAAATGGTTAAGTGCTTGCATGTGGGTTCGGGGTTTGGAGTTTGAACTCCTGTGTAAGCAAGGGAGCAATATTTTTGCAATCTCCTGCTTATGTTTCCCTTGTAATGGAATTTGATTGGAATTTTTTTCTTTTGATTACCTGGAATATTTCCCTAATTTTTGACTTGTGTTGTCTCTTTTTACATTTCTTTATCACTTTTTTTTAATTCTTTCATTCTTTCCATTATTTTCTTCTTTTCTTTCTCTTTGCTTTGTGGCTTTATTTCGCAATCAATTAGCTTCTTGGTGCCTTTGTTTCATCTTGTGAATATTCTTTAAGTGTTGTGTTCAAATGATTTGGTGGTAAGTATTCGGGTTCTGAATTGTTAAATTTTGTTATTCATGTTGTAACTCTGGCTGGAAGATTTTGACTTCTGGTTTATTTTAGGTATCATTGTAATGGTGTTGGTTTCTTAGGTAGAGAATCTAAGCTGTGGACACTTTTGCCGACCTAGACTACTATTGAGTTGCTTTTTTTTAAAGTAAGCCGTCAATTGGGAATTTGAGGTCATAATTTTGTTAGACTATAACCACAAACATTGTTTAATTTTTACAAATCGGATTTGGTAAATAGTCTTAATGGATGTTTGTTTGACGTGTTTAAGCTTTAGAATTCTTGTGAGTGATTTTGCATAAAAAATGAACCAACTGTGTAATGAGATACTTGAAAAATAGCAAACGGCGAAGGCAAAAAAATTATACTGTCAATGCCACATGATCATGTGCCAGGCCATGTGGCAGGTCATGTGTGACACACGACCATGTGACAAGCCGTGTGTTGGATTGTGTGTGTAACAGCCCGTTTTTAGTCAAACCAGAATAGTGGTTTTGAGAACACAAATCCAAAGTCAAAATATTTATTTTATTACTATTTTAATGTCTACGACATGATAATCTGATTGTGTGAAAGTTTCGTTAAGAAATTTTATCGTTTTGGTTGGTTAATTCGGTAAAAAGGACTAAATCACGTAAAGTGTAAAAGTGATGTTCTATTAGTTAAAGGTCTCAAATGCCTATGAAATTGAATAGTGGAAGTCTAAGTGATTTTTAATGGTTTAAAACAAGGTTAATATGGTAATTTTACAAATAACTTAAGTAAAATAACTAAAAAACAAAGCCATCATCATTGTTTGTTCATCTTTGACTGAAAATTAACCTTGAAAACTCCATGGAAAGGGTTTAAAGCTTTCAGCCATAACAATCCATGTATATAAGTGTTTACTTGCTCGGTTTTTAATGATTTTTATGTTTTTGAGATCGTTGCAACTAGATCTAGCTAGCTCAAGGACTATTTTGCAAAACTGTTAAATATTTTGAATGTTGCCATTGATGAATAAGCATGTTTTTTGATGTTTGATGATAGATTATGAAGTTTGTTGTGAAATATACAAGTTTTGTTTAGTGATTTTTAGTGAAAATGCAAAATAGGGATTTAATTGTGAAGATGTGAAAATGTGTGGTTAAATGTATGAAAAGTTGATAAATATGGGCTGATAGGGGCATTATGGTAATTCAGCTATCATGGGTATTGAAGAAATTTCATGAACTTGTGATTTTGTGTAATAAGGACGAAATTGTAAAAATATGAAAGTTTAAGGGCAAAAGTGTAAAATGGCCCTAATGTATTTTGGATTGAATTGAATAAATAGATGATTAAATAAGTTAAATTTGAATATATTTAGATCAAGAAAAGTAGAATTCAGATCTAGATTGGGGGAAAACTAAAGTTATCGACTAATCGATTTATTTTGCCATTTCCACATTCGAGGTAAGTTCGTATGTGATAAATTTCAATGCAAATGTATTTCATATGCTTCGATATTGCATAAATTCCAAATACAAGACTGTGGATATAAATGATGGTGATTCGATGACGATTCGATATTCGAAATCCCTGTTGAACCATAGGAATAGTTTAGGATGCTAGTGACATGTCATTAGGAGATATATTGAGTTGGCTTTGGGCCATGATATAGCACTTCAGGTACGAGTTATACAGATTTGGCTTCGAGCCATGCATATCGACTAATTTGGCTTTGAGCCATGATATCAGTACTTCAGAGATAAGTTACCTTGATTTGGCTACGGGCCATGGTATGGGTACTTATCGTGTGAGACCCTTAGCATCTTACTTCTATTTCAAATGGTTCAACGGGTATATGAAAGAGGTGGATGATTATGAGATTGATGTTAAATGATACAGGTATGTACATGAATTATAAGTTTCAAATTGAAGAAACTTGTGAAGGTAGTGTATAATCTCATAATTGAGAATTGGAAAGGTTTGTTATCTAATGTAAGCTACATATTGTTGTATTCAAATTATTGAGTTATATTAATGTGATTACATTGATTTTATTTCATACGAGCTTACTAAGCTTTATAGCTTACATTATTTATTTTTCTATGTTTTATAGTGAATACAAAGCTAGCTCGGATTTGGGGATTGTCGGAGATCGCTTCACAGTATCCACCTATTTCTCGCTACATATGAACTTTGGTATATTAAGTATATGGCATGTATAGGAACTTGGTCTTTTTGGTATATGTGTTGTTATGAATTTGGCCATTTGTGTTGGCTTATAAAAGTTGTGTTTATAATGTTGTAAATGGCTATGTAAGTTGACTTAATTGGCTTGGTTGGTGATGTATGTATATAGTTGTGCTATTGCCTCTTAGTGATGTGGTTAATGTTTGATTTGGGAATGGCTTGTTGAATGCAACTTTCATGGTAGCTAATGGTTGAAAAATTGAGAATTTTTGTGCTTGTGATTTTAGGCTAAGAAATGCTTAGTTGATATTGTATATATATATGAATGTTTTGGAAATATGAATTGGCATGATTTGAGTAGGCAAAATATGGTGTTAAAAGTATGTTAGTTGTTGATATTGAAATGGTACATTTTAGTCTTGGTTGTGGTTGATTTGGATATCTATATATGCTATGAATGTGTACCAATTGGATTGTGTACGTGTGTGCAATTTGGGGTGGCAAATTAACTTGGTAAATAGCCTATTTTTGTCCACACGGGCAGAGATATAGGCGTGTGTCTCAGCCATGTGCGACACATGGTCATATTACACGGTCGTGTGTCCCCTGATGTTGAATTTGAAATCAAGTCAGTATGCTCTACACTGCCTCACACATGGGCGCGTAACTTGGCTGTGTGGCATAAGTCAATATACCTTACAGGTTTGGCACGGCTTAGCACACGGCATGGCACACGGATGTGTATGGCCATTTTTAGGGCACATGGGCTAGCCAAACGGGCGTTTATGTTGGCCGTGTGACCTAAATCAGAGAGTTACACGGGATCGAACACGGGCTGGGACACGGGCTAAGACACGGCTATGTGCTCCCATTTCGAATGATGACACGACCTATGACACTGGTGTGTCTGGTGGCCATGTGAGACACACGGCCTGGCCACACGGGCGTGTGTCCCCTATTTTGAGAAAAAATTTTCAAAGTTTCGTGAAAGTTTCTTAAGTTATCGGTTTAGTCCCGAACCACTCCTAATGTATGTTTAGGGCCTAGTAGGCTCGTATTAGGGACAAATTGATTGAGATTGAATGATGATTGTATGTATTAATTAAATGTATGGGAAAAGTATGTTTAAATGTGTTGTAAGTCTAGTAATGCTCCGTAACCATATTCTGGTATTGAATACGGGTGAGGGGTGTTACAGCGTGAGACACACGGTCTAGCTATTTAGACCATGTGGGCCATACGGGCGTATGGGCCCAAAATTTTACATTTTTCCTTAGGGCCGTAAACATCGTTTGGATTGATCGTAGGCCTTCCGTAGGGTTGATATGTTATTAATTAAGCTACAAAACTTGAGTTTTGACCATCTATTAGCGAAAAAATTGATATAAATACGTACGTTTGAATTGATATAAGATAGGTAAAATCTGTAATAAGTTGCGTATAATCTGAAAAATGTTATATATGTTCTGTATCTCTCATTATAAACATGTACTCGTAAACTTATCTAATATCTGTTAGTACTACATTTGCATCGGGATGAGATTTGCTATATGGAGGAAGTGTTGGTAGTTTAATAACCTGTCGTATTTGGTGACATTGCCTCATATAGTTCTATAAACGGCAATAAATCACCTAATACACTGATAGATTAATTGCAAATATTTTGAGAAGTGTTATACCGACACTATGTGATGTGTAAGGTTGGATGGGTACATGTACCCTATATGGTGTGTTGGGATGGTCAGAGATGGTGTGTAGCAAATGAGGGTAGGATTATATATATGCATCTGTTGTGTTCTGATAAGCTCTATTTATGATATTTGTATATATCTTTCTGATTGATTTGCACACTAAGAAAACTCACTTTCTGTTTGTCTGTCACTTTCAGGTAACCCTCAAACTTAAGGTGGGTCAATGCAATGGAGCTTAGTTAAAATTAATTAGTTAATCCTTCTAATTTTGATCTTATGGTGTTTTGTTATTTTTGGACTGTTTGGATATTTTGGGACTATTTGGTTTTGGGTTTTGTTTTTGGCTTTCACTAGAAATTGTTTAAACATTTTCATCGACAACATACGTTTTACCTATAAAATGTCAGATTTTCAAACAACAAATTGTGTTTTCCCACAATTTTACATTCTAAAGAATTCCACTACAAACTTATATATTTTGGAAAGTGTAAACTAACAACATTTTTGTTAAATAAGTTAAGTAATATATGTTTTCTAATAAACTAGATTTTTACTTATTAAAAGCTAACAACGACTTTTCAAAACAATGAACTCCAGGTTTTCAAATGATTGATGGTAACATCTCTGAATCTGGCCATAACATCTAGGTCGGGTTTGGGGTGTTATAGCCACAATAATTGATTCATTTTTCAAATGAGAATGAGATTCCATTGGAACAATTTGATAATAATGATGAATTTTGCCAAGAATTTAGAAGTAAAATGATTAAAAAAGGTCAAAGATTTTGGACCAAATTTCATTATGTTCCTTGTAGAAGGAAAAGGTGAAAGTATAATACCATACAGAATCTTATCTTATTATATTTGAAGAGGCAATGAAATCTCAAGACTCTTCTTTGATGAGATGGATTCAATAATGAGAAATCAAACTTGGATCTTAGTTGATCTTCCATTGGGTTCCAAACCAATAGTTGTAAATGGATCTTCGAAAAAAAAATTAAGGTCAATGAAACCATTGATAAATTTAAAGCAAGGTTGGTAGCCAAAAGTTTTACACAAAAACAAGGTATTGATTACTTTAATACCTATGCTCGAGTAGCAAGAATTGTAACAATTAGACTCTTAATATCACTTACCTCAATGTATAATTTGGTTGTTCACCAAACGGATATTAAAACTACATTTTTAAATAATAAATTGGGAGAAGAAGTGTACATGGAACAACCAGAAGGATTTGTTGATCTAGGACAAAAACATAAGGTATGTAAGCTTCTTAAATCTCTATATGGACATAAACAAAAACCAAAGCAATGGAGCCAAAAGCTTGACATTGTTGTTCTAGCTAATGATTATAAAATAAATAAATCTGATAAGTGCATATATAGCAAGTTTGAAAATGGAAAAGGTGTCATAATTTGCTTATATGTAGATGACATGCTCATATTTGGCACGGATTTGGAATTAATAGAAAACACAACGAAATTCTTGTCAAGCAAATTTTCTATGAAAGATATATATGCAGCAAACGTTATTCTTGGGATTAAAATAACCCGAGATGAAAGCACTATAGCTTTATCACAATTACATTACATTGAAAAGGTGCTTAAAAATTTTGATCATTTCAATTGTATACCAACATCTACACCCATGGGTCCTCAAATAAAATTAGTATCTAATATTGGTAGGAAATTTGATCAATTGAAATATGCAAAGTCTAATTGGTTGTCTTATGTACATAATGACTTGTACAAGACTAGATATGTAACACCCTTGTCCGTACCCGAGAACGGGACAAGGTATAAGGTGTTACCAGATACATACTAGGACACTTTTGGAAAATACAGGTTATAAAATTTCATTCTAATTTAAAACCGACTAAACAACATCATGTGCCCCAATTCTGGACCTATAAGGTCCAAAACATACATTAAAAGTGACCCGGGACTAAACCGAGAACTATAGAAAATTTTAGAAAAATTACTAGGGTTATGCCGCCCATGCTCGCGTGGAGGCAAAGCACACGCCCGTGTGCTTAGGGACACGCCCGTGTGTCCCACCTGTGTTGAATTATTTGGATTTATTTTTCATTTCGAACCTATAGGGATTTTCACACGGCCAAGCACACGCCCATGTCCCTAGCCCGTGCCCCTCACACGGCCTAGACACTCCCGTGTTATCACTGGTGTCCAAAAACCCGGACATTCTGTTTATGACGTCATCATTCATTTTGAGGCACACGGTCGTGGCACACACCCGTGTGCTAGGCCTGTCCTCCACACTGTTGAGACACACGGCCATGTCTCTACCCGTGTGTTTACTACCATGCAAAATAACCTAAAATTTTAAGTGCAAGGGACACATGACCGAGCAACACGCCCATGGGGCTGACCGTGTGTCACACACAGCCTAGACACATGCCCGTGTATCTACCTGTGTGGACCTTTTTAGGGATATTTTCCAAGCCTTTAGTCACCCTCTATCATTCATACACACTTAGAGACTTAATGGTATTTAACATGGCCTAATTATACTCTTAAACAACCTTGACATAACTCATTGCATGTTAACCTCATCTCATCGGTTTAATACATGCTAAATTATCCTTTCTGTGTTAGGGATTAACATAGCACATTTTACTTTTTACATAGCACATTTTACTTTTTACACTTAGGCAATATTATAACCATGTACCATTATATGCTATGTCCACTCTCAAATTATTAAGTTCCATTTCAATCATCCAATCATGATAAACCTCATCATCATATCTCATGAAACATTTAAACATAGACATGCATCATTGGTAGGTTTACTGCCTACATCAATATAAGCCATATCTCATGGCTATATACAAAAGAATAAGTATACCATTTAGGCCCTTACATTAGCTAGCCAAATGACACATATAATAGAATAACCAAAAATCCTATACATGCCATTAAACAAAATGGAAGTATCTATATACCAAAGCAGGAGGAGTCGATAGTGTGTTGATTCTCCAACCATCTTCCAATGTTCATGAGTCCACGAGCTCTGTAAGATAGGGAAAAGAGAAAGGGGTAAGCATTTATATGCTTAGTAAGTTTGGATAACTAGAAAGTAAACTTACCGGTCAATTAGCATACAACCATATTAGGCACTAATTCCAACAAGCATGAAATAGTTTCCCTATCATATGCACTCATTCATCAAGTTAGTCTCATAACAATACATCATGTCATTAGTCTTAGATGAGCTCATCAATTCAATATTTCCATTCTTTATTTCTCATGTTAATCCCGTTGAATTTCTCAAAAATCTTGATGGATAGCCCAATAACCGTCAAGTCATACAAGTGATCATCTCAAGAACGCACTCTCGCGAACCTCACATCTTACGGCGGGATTACCAGTCCAGGCTAAATCAACTGTAGTAATAACTCATAGAGCATTGTCGGGATTACTAGTCTAGGCTAAATCCCTTTTTACGACAATTTCTCCCATAAGCTCGGATCTGAATTACCAGTCCAGTCTAAATTCAGTCCTCAATTGGATTACCTGTCTAGGCTAAATCCTTAATGCACCCATATTCTTTCGAGAGGCTCGATCACTCAAGAAACACCTGTCCAGTCTAGATCCTTTCTATTTTGAGATCATCGGATTACCCATCCGGGCTAAATCTTTTTCTGCAACACATGTAGGATCTCATGTCATGTAAGCCATAATTTATCCGTCAGATTTCCCTTTCTATTTCAACCGGGACATTTATCATCCTTCATTCACACAAACACATTACATAAGTTATCATGCAATGAATATCTAAATTTTCATACATTCAAAAACACGTATATTTAAGTATATTAATAGTTTACTTCGGGTTATACGAACTTACTTGGTAATTGCTTCGGTTTCGTATTTTGGCTATTTCGAAACCTTTCATTTTCCACGGTCGACCTCCAGAATTGGTTCCTTGGGGTCTATATCAATAAAATTTGACCATTAATACATCATATTTTTCATTTTAGGATTAAAAACTCACCCCCAGGCAAAATGACCAATTTGCCCCTAAGCTTTCACACTTTTACAATTTAGTCCTAAGGCTCGTATAATGAAATGCATGAAATTTCTAAGTTACCCAAGCCTAGCTGAATATTTTTCTTGCCTATAGCAACCCACATTTTCTTTCATTTCACATTCTTCTACCCATTTTCACAACTTTTATAAAATGGTCCCTTAAGCCATTTCCATGAAAAACTACTTAGTAAAAGTTGTTTATTATCCTTTAAACTCTCATATTCCTCCATAAATCATCAAAATACAAACATCTCATGCATGGTAAATTTTTTAACATGGACCCTAGCTTGAAATATGGGTAGAAATAGAGAGAGCATGTTACGAGGATCTCAAAAATACGAAGAGCGTTAAAAACGGGGTTAGGGAGCACTTACTATTGAGCTTGAAAATGTTGAAAAGCTAGCTATGGAGACCCTTAGAATTTTGGCAGCATGGAGAAGAAAATGAGCTGATTTTAGCTTGATTTTTCCCTTTTTATTTAGTTTATTACCAAATGACCAAAATGCCCTTCCTTACTAAACTTCCAAAATTTTCCATGCATGCCCATTTTTGTCCAAAAACATAGAAATTGGGAAAATTACTCTTTAAGGACCTCTAATTAATAATCCATATCAATTTCATACTAACTGCTTCTAGAACCCAAGTTTTGCAATTTATTCAATTTGGTCCTTAATTTCCAATTGGATACCTTACACATAGAATTTCTTCATGAAACTTTAAAACATGTTTATTTTCATATCCTAGACCTCATAACGATCATAAAATAATTATTTTAATGTTGGATTTGTGGTCCCAAAAGCATTATTCCGACTAGGCCCTAATTCGGGATGTTACAAGATATTGCATAGGTTGTTGGGAATTTGAGTAGGTACATAAGTAATCCAAGTATTTTGCATTCGTAAGCTTTGAATAGAGTACTTAGGTACTTAAAGAAAATTATTAACTATGGATTGTGTTATAATGGATATCATTCAGTTTTAGAAGGGTATTCGGATGCTAGTTGCTTTACAAGATTGGAAGATCATGCATCTACTAGTGGATGGATCTTCATTTTTGGTGGAGGAGTCATTTCTTAGGGCTCCAAGAAACAAAAATGTATTACTGATTCCACCATGGCAGCAAATTTTATTGCATTAGCCACTACATTTAAAGAAACAAAATGGTTAAAAAATTTGCTTTATGATGTACCTCTATGGCCTAAACTAATTTCACCTATTTCTATTAGTTGTGATTGTGAGGCTACTCTAGCAAAGGCATAACAATTAATCTCTGATAGAGTGTTCACTATTAACTATGTGAAGTCAAGTGAAAATTTGACAGATCCTTTGACAAAAGGTCTTGCTAGAGATGTAGTCAACAAGACCTCAAAAGGGATGGAGTCAAGCCCATTAATTAGAGTCACCCATGATGGAAACTCGACTAAACACTTGGTATAACGTCAAGTCTTGAGTTCAATGAGACAAAGTACGTCATTAGTATGTGACTGTTAGAACTAGAAATAAATCCATCCTAAGATTAAAGAGCTAGATACCCATAATGATAAGGGAAGGATGAGTAATGTACTCCTAATGGACCCATAACATAAATATGTTAGAGTGTTATAATTACAAGAACACTCTTGATGGGATCTACCTATTTGAGTGGAAATGTGGTTGCTTTTAAGAGCTCAAGGGCTTGGCTCTAACAGCACTCATGAAAAAAGGACACAAACACATGGTTATAATATTATCCCTAGATACTATGCATTAACCGATGTTGGAATCATTGTGTAAGATGTGTTCGGTTAATCAAATGGAATAGTTGGTTCAAGGCTTAGTCTACCATGCAATTTTGATTAACTTTAACATGTTTTCACTAAGTGAAGGTTCATCGTAAGGCACCTTCATTTATGCAAATTGATTTCCAAGAATATCATAATCTATAATATTTTGAAAATTGGGGGAGATTGTTGGAATATTTCTAAATATTTATAGTATTCCAATAATTATAAATGAAATGGTGTAATTAATCAAAGGTTAAATCTTTTGATTATTGGTCAAAAGTCATATCACTTGAGTTTTGAAAAAATTGTAACTATTCGAACAATATTATTTGAATAGTTATAATATTAAATGAATAATTATGTGTCTTTTTAAAGATATTCTTATTCGTAAAAGACACCTATTGAAAGATGTCTCTATGTAGAGACGTGAAAATTCCTATAAATAGGAATGAGATTTCATTTGGAAATCACACCAACAACTAAAAATTCTTTCTATCCTTTCTCATTTTCTAATATTATTAGATTGTTCTATAAAAAGTTAGTACATAAATTTTTTTTGGAAATTGAGTTTTTTGTTATACATTGCTCAGTACTTAGTGAACTATTCTCGTCAGTGCAAAACGCAAATAGTCATCGGCTTCATTGTATCCTTGAAGCTAATTTGCTTGAAATTCTTTTGCACACCGAATATAGGTTGGGGCGAATATAACCTTAAAAATAGTAGCTTGATATACACCTTGGAGCCTTGTCATATTTTTTCATTTTATGTTCGAGTTTCATTCGTGTATTCGAGATTTTATTTACCGAAAATTTGTACTAACAGAGTCATGCCCAGGACTTTTGCAAAGTAGCATGAAAAATAAAAAGGGAAATTAATTGTTGCGAAAATAATAAAACAATGGAAAAATGAAGAATATAAAAAACGATATTTCAAATTAAATGTGAGTGAATAAATAAGGTGAAATGTCAGCTTCACTATCAAAATCAATCATGAATTGTATTTTTTTTTTACTTAATGATAAATCGATTAAAATAGTCGAGGAATAGCTTCAAACCATCAATTTTTTCATAGTTACAAGTTAATTGGGAGAATAGCTCAACTATCAATTTTTGTCAATTAAACAATCCTAAAAGATATTTCTAGGATTTAATTGTTAACAGTTTTACTATTTAGAAAAACCCAACCTTAATTAATAGATTCAATTGGGTGGTTATTTAAATTAAATTGTTCACCCTCGTAACATAACCTAATCACTCCTTCACTTAAACTAAGTTAATTTGTTCATGTTATTCAAATAAATCAATAATTATGAATTAATTTATTTTGATTAATGGTGTATTATTCTAAATATCCGACTACGAGTCCTACTTAGAAGGACACTAAGAATAACACTTAAGAGATGATCTATCTCTTGAATCAGATGATTTAAACCTCACAATCCCATGAACTGGTTTTGATTTACCCTTTAGCTAGAAATATAAAATTAATTGCTCATAATAAAGAAGAAACAAAAAATTTATTGAAAGAAAATAAAGTAATGTGTATAAAAATTAAGGATTTCAAAATCGATTGATGGTAGAATTGGTCTGATTTGATTAAAATTAATTAAAATTAAAAATTAAAAATAAAATAAATTGAATTAATTGTTCATTTAAGTTTTATTCAATTAATTTGTACAATTCATGGGTCAATTGGCCCAACCTTATTTTTTGAATTTATATCCAATAATTTTTAGTTCAACTGATTGATTCAATCTGATTCTCAAAGCAATATAAAATTATCTCTCCCCTCCCATTGTCGAAATTCTATCTATACATAGAGGGGAAGTTATATTCCACTTAAATTTTCTAGAGATAATATAAGAAAAAACCAATAATATCTAATTTTAATGAAAACAAAACCTAAGCTTAGTCTTTAAGTAAATTAAATCTCCTAATAAAATATCTTTAAAAGAGAAATATTTCCATAAAAATAATTTTAATCTAGAAGTAATATTGATCCACAAGTCTTTTCTAAGTTGTCACCTTCACTTGAGGCCAAAATAATTCTTCCTTTGTAAAATTCATGAAATTAGTTTTAATTCTAACATCTCCACGACATAAACCGCACTTGTTAAAAGTAAGAAAATTTACCAAAATTAGTTACAATCATATCAAAATATTATTAGAATTAATAACTAAAATTATGCTAAATATGCACATTATCAAATTGCCAATTTTGTCGATACTTGTCCTCAAAACATTTCATACATTCACAATCATATATAAGCCAAAATCATCTCATTTCAGTCCCTTTTTATGATCCTCAATCAAATTGAGGAATATGCTTTCTATTACAAGAATAGGAAAAGTTACCCAGTCGGTCACTTAATTTTAAGGATATTTTTCTTTTGGGTGAATTTTTATAATTTTATCATCTAAATTTTAAAGTGTTTTCATTTTAATTATTTAAGTAAATCTCTAGTGACGGGTTGATTATACATATCACATTATACTTATACATTCTTTTTGTCACCCAATTTCTATGTCATTTTCATTTTGTCACTAAAATTATTCTTTTCTAAGTTATTTATAGGGGTAAAAAATTTTAAGGATGAAAGTGAAATATGGTAAAATTAAAATAATGCATTAAAATTTATCAAATTGTACTTGTTTATCTCATTGCCAAAACTTCTAATTTTTTTAATATTTAAAGTTTTAAATTTCAAAACATTAAAATCAATTAAATAAATTGTTGAAAAATTATATCACTTAATAGTGTCAATCGATTCGTTGTTATAATGTTGAAATTAATTAAATTAATTAATTTAATCCCTTATATAATTTAAAATTTTATTTTATGTTTCCAGATTAAAATCAACTCAAATAACTTATGTTAATAATTATTTATGAAACCAAAATTTCTTTTGATTATATGATCTTAAATTTTCCATACTAAGCTAAAAGTAAATAAAAGTTCTTGTAATTAATTTAATTAATTAATTTTATCTTCCATGCCAAACAAAACTTACAATTTTTTCCATTATTTTTTACCCAAACAAAGAATAAGAAATTAATATCTTGATGTCCACGGAACCAACTAAAATTTTGACTAAGGCAACTTCACCTATCAATTAATAATATAGTTACAGTGAGTAAAGATATCGTTTCCACGAAGACTAAAAGTACTAGTAATTATCATCTTTCTATTATTTAACAAATAAATTCGAGTGATTGATTAAAACTAAAATTAACTAAATTCATTAACTACGAACATGAAAAATAACAAATCAGGAAAATAATCGATTAACAATCAAGAAGCAAAACAATACTCAGGAAAGAATTCACTTAGACTTCATCTGTCACAATCAATCTAAATTAAGCAATTTTTTCACTTAGTATCTTAATCCGTAAAAATCCCTGAATTATGCTAATATCTGTTTCGAAAGTAAGAGCAACTGACTATAGGTTCATTAATTAAAATTTCTTTCTAATTAAAACCCCTAATATTGCATTAACTTGACCTATGGATTCTCTTATTAGATTTGACTCTAATCCGATAGATTTATGTCATCCTATTCCTAGGATTGTATGCAACTCTACTTAATTACTCTAGATTTACTCTTAAATAGAGTCTATTTCTCCTCTTATTTAAATGCATCAAACATGGATCAATAATCTAAAAATATAAACCACGAATTAAGCACACATAATTGAGAACAAGATCCAAGTCTTTATTGCATAAAAGAAAAATCAAAAGATAGAATTCATCACAGGGTTCATCTCCCTAGGTATTTAGAAAATTAGTCTCCCTATGTATTTAGAAAATTAGTTCATGCTTGTAAATAAAAACATCCCAAAGATAGTATATCCGAAAGAAATAAGGAAACTCATTATAATCTCCTAAGAAATCAACTGGGAGTCTTTCATCTTGATGGAAATTTTCTTCAAAATCAGCTTCAATGGTGTTTTTCGAGATATTTTCTTAAATATTCTATGACGGTTCCCTCCTATCTTCTTATATTTGCCGTATATATGTTTTAGAATACACGAAAAACCTAAATATCAAGTTTTTGCGAAGTTTGGTGTGTAATCTCGTGTAAATGACATGACCTACCACATGGTTGTGTGGAAAGGGTCAGCCCATGTGGCTCCTGTAATTCACTCTGATTTTTTGATTTTCGCTCATTTTGCTCTCAAATGCTCTCCTAAATAAATAAATAAATAAACATGAATTTATAGGACTAGGAGTAAAAAATTCACCATTATCATCGAATAATAACCCCAAAACGCATTAAGAATGACATTAAAACATGTTACTTTTAGCACTTATCACAGGGTAAAAAAATTTAAGGATGAAAGTGAAAAATGGTAAAAACTAAAATAACGCATTAAAAATTATCAAATTGTACTTGTTTATCTCTTTGCCAAAACTTCTAAATTTTGTTTTTTAATATTTAAAGTTTTAAATTTCAAAACATCAAAATTAATTAAATAAATTATTGAAAAAATTTATCCATTAATAGTGTCACCCGATTTATTGTTATAATGTTGAAATTAATTTAATCCCTTATAAAATATAAAATTTAATTTTATGCTTCCATATTAAAAACAACTCAAATAACTTATGTTAATAATTATTTATGAAACCCAAATTTCTTTTGAGTATATGATCTTGAATATTTCATACTAAGCTAAAAGCAAAGAAAAGTTCTTACAATTAATTTAATTAATTAATTTTATCTTCCATGCCAAACAAAACCTAGAAATTTTTTCCGTTATTTCTTTACCCAAACAAAGAACAGGAATTAATTTAATTAATTGCAAAGATATTTTTCTTTACTTTTAGCTTAGCATGGAAGATCCAAGATCATACAATCAAAAGAAATTTAAGTTTTGTATACAATTATTAAATATGTATTAATTGAGTTAATTTCATTAATAATAATCTAGAAATATAAAATAAAATTTTAAAATTTAGAAGTAGATTAAATTAATTAATTTTAATATTATAGTAACAAATCGATTGACATTATCAATAGATAATTGTTTTAACGAACCATTTAGTTGATTTTAATGTCTTTAAATTAAAAATTTTAATAGTGAAAAATATTTGAGTTTTTAGAAATGGTATAAAAATACAATATGACAAATTTTTAATGTGTAATTTTAATTTCTAGTGCCTTCTCACTTTAATCCTTAATTTTTTTATCCCAATCAATACTTAAAAAAGATATTTTTGGATCCAAAATGAAAACGACTTGAAAGTTGGGTGATCAAAATAAAAGTATAAATATCATATGATATGTACAATTAACCGCTATTATATATTTAACGCTTGAGTGATTAAAATAAAAATACTAAATTAAATGATGAATTTGCAAAAAAAATATTTTGAGTAATGAAAATAAATACATTCTAAAAGTTGAATGATGAACCAGGAATATTAAGTTTTCTACACAAACAAACGTTCTTGGACGAATATTGAAACTGAAACCCAAAAATATAAATATGAAACACACCCAAAAGTGACTCAAATTCATTACATGATAGGCGTTTCTGCAACAAAAGAGCTGTAGTTTAGAATAATATTTTCCAATGGAGCATGTTAATTCTGCAGAGTTAATATTTATTGAATGGGTTTTAGAAAATATCATCAACCAGCTTTCTCGTTAACATAAATAAATTCAAGATACCTTTTTCAATAAAATTTATTTAATAAATGAGTTTGCAGTGTTCATGACTTAATTTAAATATAAACATGATATTAATACATTTTATATTAGTTCAAATTTAATTTAGTCTAAAGTATAGAAATAAAATATTTCTCAAATCTGTCTATATTTATAAATTTATTTTAAATTTATTAAAATTTTATATATAATGTTTTTAATATTTTTTATAGTAGTATTATATACCACTATAGATTTAAAATTTATGTATTATAAATTGTATAATATAAAAAATAACATATTAAAAACATTATAAATTTAAAATGGGCTGGACATGGACCTTGAATGTTTAAGTTCAAGTCTAATTTATGTTTTAAATGATTTTATTTTTTTACTCAAACTCATTTTTCAAGCCTAATATTTTTCTCCAAACTATTCCAAATTTTGGGTAAGGTTTTGGATTTGAACGAATAATTCGACCATGAAAAAGTCTACAGTGCATGTCACGTCTAGAAGGTTAATTGAAATAATTAATTAAAAAGTTGAATAGGCTTGGTGGTTAAGTAGTTGAACCTAAGATCTTAGGTTCAAGCTACAATTCTCCCATTTTCTTTTCATTTTTTTTTTCAGCAACTTTGAATAAAAACCATGTCAAAATAAATACAATCAAAGATAAAACTTAACAAGAAATAGGTTTAGGCCTCATGATTAAACGCTAGTCTCCTCCTTTATTTACACAAGTTTGAGCTACTCCATCCCCAAATTTTTTTTTGACTCAAAATTTTGGGAAATTTACCCTTGCCGCCCTAAGGTTTCAAATCCTAGACTATTTAATCTATCTTTTCCGAATAAGATTTGAATTTTGCCTTTTTTTCAAATCCCTTTAGGATCTTGCCATTTTCTTCTTATTTCTTCTCCCTTTTCTTTTCTTTCCTCTCTTTTACATCAAATTAAATATATATTTTTCTGTTGATGAGTATGTTGCTTTCCTGAATTAAAACATCCTCCATTCAATCATTTTTTCCATCGATTTTAGAGTTATCGTCAATAAAATCCCGATCTTTGTTAAGAAACGGAAAATGCATCTTGTTTCAAAAATTATATCTCAAATTTTCGTAATACTTCTATACGAAACTAATCCTTCATTCAATCTAATCAATCTTTTACTGTTCTTGTTGTAACTTTCGATGATCTTGATAAATCTTGAAATAAAGTATTAACTCTTGAATAAATCTCGTTTGAAGAACCTATTTTAGGTGTATAGGGTCAAATTTGATTGTAGGGAACATCGATCAAGCTCTCGGTGAAAGGTGTGTGTTTTTATTCACTCAATTGAGGCCCTAATATTTTGAACATGCTAGAATATGTGATTTGATTATTGAACTGCTATTGAATAATTATGATATGTGAATATTACATGTCTATTGTCTTTGTCTCTTTGATGAATTGACACTGTTATTCTTACCTCTGTATTACAGATTGCATGCCTACTGTTACGGTTAAATCGGATACATGTTAAACATGTCTACTATTACTGATGAACTGAATACATGTTAAACATGTCATTGTTTCTGTGTTGTATTGTTACTAGCATGTTATACTGCATTTCACAAGGTGGGACGATTGAAAGGAGGGAGTATTGGCAGTTTAATAATCTGAAACACTAGTGGTTTATCCATGAATTTACTGTCAACTTTTATCTACAAATATGTTGTACATTCACAACCTACTGTTGTTTATCTACAAACACTAGTGGTTCATCCACAAACTAAAGTGTCTGGGTTAAAAGAGTTCTGGGGAACTCTTACTATGGAGTGTAGCGGCGGGGTAAGATCTTTCCTGTTAAACTAAAACTACATTGCATTGACACTCATAAGCGTGCACGAATGAACTATTAACTTATGTTATACTGTACGAATGTTATTGTACTGAAAACTGTTATTATGTATGTTTGGTTTATTATTTTGCACTGATTTTCTTGAGATGGAACTTAGACTAAGCTTCATAGCTCACTCCTCTCTTATTTTCATCTCTACAAATAATCCACCAGGTTAGGACACAGACACGATATCCGAAGGGTCGGGGCTTGGATTTATTTTTAGTAAAGTAATTTAGATTTATTATTTGATATTTTTGTTATTCAGAGATTGTATTGTTTTCTTTTCAAACTGTGGCATGGGGCTTAGTTTTTGGGTTTATATTGCATGCATGACATTCAATTTGAATATAGGATATTGAAATATGGATATTAGTTAATTATGCATGAAATTTGGTGTTGATTAAAAAAATATGAATAGATATAACTTTTTTGCTGCTAGGTTATAGTTAAATTCTGAATACTTGTAACAACACGATTTTGGGCCTAGTCGGAACAGTGGTTTCGGGACCACGAATCGACATAGTAAAACTTGTTTTTATTATATTTTTATGGTCTAAAATTTTATGGAATGATTTCGTGAAAATTTCGTTCGAAAATTTTGACGTTTGAGCACTTAATTTAGCAAAAAGGACTAAATTGTAAAAAGTGTAAAAGTTAAGTTCTACATGCTAGAGGTGTCTAATTGCTATGAAATTTTAAATTTAAGGTCCTTATATGGTAATTAGACCATTTTAATTTAAGTTGGACAAAAATAGACATGAGGGAAGAGAATTTTAGTGTTTTGAGAAAAGGTCATTTTGGTCATTTGGTAATTAAATGAATTAAAAAGCAAAAATCAAGCCAAAATCCTTGTCCATCTTCTCCCCCTTGTGCCAAAATTTAGAAGGGAAGCCATATCTAGGGTTTGGCCACTTTCAAGCTTGATTGTAAGTCCGTTCTTGCCCCGTTTTTAATGCTCTTTTCATTTTTGAAGTCATTATCACATGATATATCTATTTCTACCATTAATTTGAGAAATAAAGGTTTGAACCATGTTAGATATGTATGTATTTTGGTGTATAATGGTAGAAAGTGTGTGTTTGGTGTATGATAAACAACTTTTGCTAGGTGATTTTTGATGAAAATGTTAAAAGGACCAATTTGTAAAAAGGTTATAAAATGTGTGTAAAAGTGTTATTAAATGAAAATTTGGGCTTTTCTAAGCATGAAATAGGTTTTTGTAGGCTTGGGTCTTGAATAAATTGAATAGATTTCAATTTACGAGCCTAGGGACCAAAGTGTAAAAATATCAAAGTTTAGGGGCAAGAACGTAATTTTTTCATAATATAATTTTTGGACTGAATTGAATAATGTAAATGATAAATAATTTAAATTTACTATTATAGATCAAGAGAAACAAGGTTCGGACCTAGATCGGGGGAAAAACAAAGTGTTTGACGATTAGGTCCCATTTCTACTATTTTGTACCGAGGTAAGTTCGTATGTAAATAATTCATTGTTTGTAACACCCCGAACCCGAGACCATCGCCGGTGTTGGACACGAGGGGTTAACAAGCCAAGTTCACATGTTTTGCCCACCAATTTGGCATTTCCAGTCAGCTGGAAGACTGCGCCACCGTCGCTTTAAAATCATATCTCGAGTTTCAAAACTCGAAACTGGTTTCGTAAATTTTCCTGAATTTAGACTCATATATCCATCCATGGATTTATTTCTAAAATTTTTGGTCGGGCCAATTGGTACAGTTTATTAGTTAAAGTCACCCATGTTACAGGGATCGACTGCTCTGACCTTCTCGCGGTATAACTTGAATATCTCTCCGTACAGGGCTTTAATGCTGGTGCCGTTTGTTTCTAATGAAACTAGACTCAAAATTGAATCTGTACATATAAGGTATGTCTCCTAATTCTTTCTGGATAATTTATAGTTAATTTTTAAAGTTGCAACAGGGGACCCAGAAACCATTCTGGCCCTGTTTCACAATAGCTTCAATATCTCTTAACATGTAACTCCTATGATCATTTCGCTTCTTCCATATGAAAATAGACTCATCAAGGTTCATTTACATAGCTTATTCACTATTTAATACCATTCCTACAATTTTTGGTGATTTTTCACATTCACGTCACTGCAGCTGGCAGCATCTGTTTTAAGGTAGGTCTTATCTATTTTGTAGTCTCCATCAACCAACTAGTCTTGCCATACATAGGTTCACATATGATCATTTTAACCATACCAATGGCTGATCATGTGACCAACACTCCCATTTCCGATCCATAATCACATCATGACACCATATATATACATTCAAACCATAAATAGTCTAAGTTCATGCTTCCTTTTACGAGCCATTTTCGCATGGCCGTATACATATACATCGCCACATTTTTAAACCAACAAGGGTAGTCCTATACATGCCATTTCAAAGTTCAACCAAAATTTATACCAAAATAGAGGCGTGGATAGTGTGGATGACTTCGACTTTATTGATCCCGAATCCGTTTGCTATCGAGCGAAATCTATAAAACAGAGAGCCAAGGCAACGGGGTAAGCATTTTTATGCTTAGTAAGTCTCAAGGAATATAATCAGCTTTAATTAAAGCAATACATTCACATAACCAAATGCATCATTTCATTAATGCACATTCACATAATCGTACTTACTTCACCATCCCAACACTTATGTTCATACACAAATAACGGCTTCATTAAGGCCGATAACTCGCTCCGTCATAGGAGCGGATATTCATACGCTCTTACTCCTAGCGCGCAAAGCACACACCGCACTTACCTTGTCATTGGGAAATTTCACAAGTGCATTAGCTGAAATTTTCCAGCAAGCTTATAATTTTCAAATCACATACCTTCGAGTTTAACCGACGTCGCTACTCGCTCAATCGCCTTGGGACATAGCCCGGTTATGGTAACCCGCACCAAGGCTCACGGGACTTAACCCGGATATCACGATTTGCACAAATGCCTTGGTCTTAGCCCGGATTTAACAACTTGCACGAATGCCTTCGGGTCTTGGCCCGGATATAGCTACTAGCACAATTGCCTTCGGGTCTTAACCCGGATGTAATTTTCAGCATAATTGTCTTCGGGGCTTAGCCCGGATATCATTCAATTTCTCATGCACACATACATCAATAATCATTGGACATACATATTTCATTTTCGTTACTAAGGCTCAAACACAATTATAATCATTAGCATATTCGCCCGGGACTTAGCCCGGTGGAATTCAAATACTCATACACACATAATCAATAATCATACACATCCATATTTCATCTCACATAATTCAAGTAAGGTCACTTCTTGAGGACTTACCTCGGTTGTTGTCGAACGGCTTTTACGGCTATTCGATCACTTTTTCCTTCCCTTGTCCAATTATGGACCTCTTAGCTCTTGAGCTAATTCAAACAAATTCAATTTATTAAAACCTCATTGTGCTAGCTTATGGCCGAATATGACAAGGAATTTAAATGGTCATATGGCCACTCTTTAGCTTGAATACACAATGGTCATGCACATTTTATACTACATCAAGCAATTCAATACAATTTATTTGAGCATCAAGGAAATGCTAAGGCCTTCAATAGGCTACCCAAAGTCGAATATTCATGTACATGTTGAGGCCAATCATGCACTTAATACCTCACAAAAACAGCATGCCTTTTTACTAGTTAATGCTTTGCATATTGTGGCTCAAAACTTATAATATAGCATCAAGCACTTATATGTGTGCTAGGTCAATTGTGCTTGCAATTTCACAATTATTCTTCAACATCTTCTTCTTTAAACAAACTTATTCATCACTTCCTTCATAACCAAAACATCATGTGCAAACATATATATACATATATGAGCATGGTCAATTTCAAGGTGTCCATAGCCATCCAAAACACAAATTTTAACTAACATGCAAGAAGCATGAACCATGCTCATGAATGCATCATGGCGAATATGGCAATCATGCTCCTTTTCAACTTCAATCATGATAAAACAACAAGAAGACTCAAAATCTTACTCAAGAGTAGGCAATCCATCATTGCATGCATCATCATCAAGCTTCACACTTAGCATGCAATGGCTTTATCACCATAACAACTTTGGCCAAACACCATTTCCATGGCATAACAAAGATTTGAGCCATGGCTAACATGCACATCAAGTTAGCAACCAAAACATGCATGAAACTCCCAACACAACCTCATACATACCTTAATCTTGATGCAAATTTAGCCAAATCTCCTTCTTGTTCTCTTCCAAACCAAGCATGAAGCAAAACTCCTATCTCCTCCTTAGTATTTTCGGCCAAAAGGAAAGAACAAGGATGAACAATTTTTTCTTGTTTTTCTTTCACTTGCACGGCAATGGGGGAGGATGAGCTATTTTCTTGATTTTTTGTTTCTCCTCCAACATCATTAATTATTTTATCATTTAATTCATCATGCATTAACAAAACATGTTTCAACATGTTTTCTTTGCCCATAAACCATGTCATGGCGGCCACTAGCTTCTTTTGGGGAAATTTGACATGCAAATCCTTTATTTTTGCATGCATGAGCAACTAGTCATCACACATTTCCCCATCATACTTTCAAAGTTCACTACTAGGTCCTTTCTAGTGAAATTCACCTTTATAACACTAAATCAATCATCAAAAAATGTCATACATGGATACACACATATTATAGGCATCGAAATAAATTTTAAATTATTTTTATGCCTCGGTTTTGTGGTCCCGAGACCACCTTCCGACTAGGGTCAATTTTGGGCTGTCACAACTCTCCCCCACTTAAGAAATTTTCGTCCCCGAAAATCTTACCGGTAAATAGGTTTGGATATCGCTCTTTCATAGAGTTCTCGGTCTCCCAAGTAGCTTCTTTTATCCCGTGCTTGAGCCATAACACTTTTACTAGCGGAACCCGCTTGTTTCGCAACTCTTTCACTTCTCGTGATAGGATACGAATCGGTTCTTCCTCATAACTCATATTAGCTTGAATTTCAATTTCGATGGACTAATCACGTGCGATGGATCGGATCTATAGCGTCAAGCATCGAAACGCGAAAGACATCGTGAACCTTTTCGAGTTCGGGGCAAAATCAAACGATATGCCATGGACCGACTCGCCGGATATCTCAGATGGTCCGATGAACCTCGGGCTCAACTTGCCCTTACGGCTGAATCGAGTATCTTTTCCAAGGCGATACCTTGAGAAACACTTTATCACCCACCGATACTCGATATGCTTACGCTTCAGTTCGCTGCACGACTTTCGACGATCGAGGCTATCTTCAGACTTTCACGGATTACTTTCACTTTCTGTTCAGCATCTCTAATCAAATCCACCGAAAATCTTGCTTTCACCAAGCTCGGTCTAAAACAATGGTGTACAAGATTTACGACCGTACAAGGCCTCGAGGGTGCCATCTTAATACTTGATTGAAAGTCGTTGTTGTAAGCGAATTCAATCAACGGCAAATACCGCTCCCATGAACCACTAAACTCGAGGACGCAACATCTTAACATATCCTCAAGTATCTGAATTATCCGCCGGATTGACCATCATTTGGGGTGAAAGGCGGTCTTTGAAATGCAACTTGGTACCCAAAGCCTCTTGCAATTTCTTCCAAAATCGCGATGTAATCTTGGGTCTCTATCCGACACGATAGAAATAGGCACCCCATGCAATCGAATAATTTGGGAGACGATAATTCGCCAATTTATCGAGCTTAAAAATCCGTATGACAGGATAAATGAGCGACTTGGTCACCTATCAACAATGACCCAAATCGCATCTTTCTTACTTACCGACACCGGTAATCCGGATATAAAATCCATTGTCACCGATCCCATTTCTATTCGGTATCATGATTGGTCAAGTAATCCCGATGGCACTTGATGTTCCGCTTTCACTTGTTGACATATCGACACCTTGAAACAAATTCGTAAATGTCTCATTTCATACCGGCCACCAAAATTGGCGTTTGGTCATTGTACATTTTAGTACTACCCGGTGGATTGACATTCGACTCATCGTGAGCCTCGCTCAAAATCATCGAAACAAGTTCAATTCCTTGAATACATAATCGACCCTTGAACGTCAAGGTCATTGTCGTCAATCTGAAATTCGATTCTTCATCCGAAACACATTCGCTCGCTTAGCGACCAATTCAGCGTCGACCTTCGAGATTCAAGTATTTGATGAATCAATAACGGTTTGGCCTCTAATTCGACTACTAGCACCTCCTGGGTGAAACGGATAAATGAGCATCCATCGCTCTCAAAGCGCATGGTGCCTTGCGACTTAAAGCATCGGCCACCATGTTGGCCTTTCCCGTGATAATCAATGATGAGTTCATAGTCTTTCAACAACTCAAGCCAACGCCTTTGTCGCAGGTTTAAATCTTTTCGAGTCATCAAATATTTTAGACTCTTGTGGTCCGGATAAATATGACACCTTTCTTCAAACAAGTAATGCCGCCATATCTTCAAGGCGAACACTATGGTCTGCTAGTTCAAGGTCATGGGTTGGATAGTTTCTCTCATGCGGCTTTAGTTGTCTCGACAGCGTAAGCCACAACTCGACCTTCTTGCATCAACACACAACCTAACCCAAGCAAGGATGCGTCATTGTATATGACAAACTCTTTACCGGACTCTACTTTGTACTAGCACTGGGCCTCGGTTAAACAAGTTTTAGTCGATCAAAACTTTCTTGACAGCGTTCGACCACTCGAACTCAACATCCTTTTTGGAGTAGTTTCGTCATCGGCAAGCAGCTATCATCGAAAAACCTTTCACAAATCGTCGATAGTATCCGCAAGCCCCAAAAGCTCCTAACTTCGGTAACATTCCTTGGAGGTTTCCAATTGACTATGGTCGAAATTTTGTTCGGGTCCACCCGACACCGATGCGGACACCACGTGCCCCAAAAAACTAACCTCTTTCACCAAAATTCACATTTACCGAACTTATGCGATAATCGCTTATCTCGTAAGATTTGCAACACTAGCCTCGTGTGTTCAAAGATGTTCGGTTTCATCTCTCGAATTGACCTAAATGTCATCGATAAATACAACTACGAACCGATCCAAGTATGGCCTGAAAATTCTATTCATTAAATCCATAAACACCGTAGGGCATTAGTGAGCCCAAACGGCATCACCAAGAATTCGTAGTGACCGTACTCGCTCTAAAAGCGGTTTTGGGTATGTCCGATTCTCGGACCTCAACCGATAGTACCCCAACCTTTAATCTATCTTTGAAAACACCGAGGCTCCCTTTAATTGATCAAACAAATCGTCAATTCGTGGCAACAGATATTTATTCTTTATCGTCACTTTATTGAGTTGACGATAGTCGATGCAAAACCTCATGCTTCCGTCCTTCTTTTTCACAAACAATACCGGTGCGCCCATGGAGAAAAAACTCTACGAGCGAAACCTCTATCCGTCAATTCTTGCAATTGACCTTCGCCTTTAACTCGTTAATGCCATACGATACGGAGCTATCGAAATTGAGTGGTACCGGTACCAATTCGATGCCAAATTCTACTTCCGAACAGTGGTAAGTCCGCAATTCTTCTGGGAAAACATCCGGTATTCACAAACCACGGCACAGATTCGGGTTTCTTTTCTAATTCCTTGTCATCGAGCACATACGCAAGGTACGCTTCGCACCCTTTTCTTACATATTTCTGGGCCAACATCGCTGATATTACAGCTGGCAACTCCTTTAAGTCCGTAGACTCAACCCTTATTATCTTGTTATTCGCGCTCCTCAAATCGATAGTCTTGCTCTTGCAATTTACAACCACATCGCATGGTCAACCAACCTGCACCAAGAATAACGTCGAACTCATCGAACAAGAAAAGCATCAAGTCCGCCGGAAAACAAGAACCTCGGAACACTAGGGGACTTTTCTTGCACACTTTGTTGACAAGCACGTAATGACCCAAAGGGTTTGATACCCGAATTACAAACTCAGTAGACTCAATAGGCAAGTCTTACTGGATGCTAAGGTTTCACATATATATGAATGAGTAGAATCGTGGTCAATCAAAGCAATCACATTTGTATTGAAAAGAGTGAAAGTACCGTAATGACATCCGGAGAGGCAGATCCTCGGCGCGCTGCAGATGGCATAAGTCCTCGCAGAGCACGAGCCTCAGATCTGATGGTAGCATCTCTAGATCCTCTCGACCGCCAATCGACATTGCCCATTTATCTAGGTGGCCTACCTCGAGCATGCAGTAGCACCCGGTTTCCACTCGACTCATATTCTGCTCAAGCATCCTCGGCAATCCTTCATAAAGTGGTCGGCCGCTCCACACTTATAACAGAGCGATCACGAAACCAACAGCTCCCGAATGCCATTTGCCACAATGTGGACACTCCGCCCTCTCGGCGATCATTTCCACCATGGCGATCAAGTGACTCGTGTGGTCACAGGGGTCGATCGCGTCTTCGTCTAGAAAAGCCCAAACGCCTCTAGACCGGCTTACATCATCTCAAATCTCTTCGATGCTTGTTGAAGAGACTTTCCGAGGACCTCTTTCGAATTCTCCGGTTCCCACATCAACTTTTTGTTTCTCCTTTCTAAGCTCTTCGCTTTACAAGCTCGCTCAACAAGTACTACGAACTCTCGATCTCGAGAATGCCAACGAACATCCTTATATCATCATTCAGCCCATCCTCAAGCGTTTACACATAATAGCTTCGGACGAAATGCATTCTCACAGATCGGCTAAGCCTCACAAACTTTCGCTCGTAGTCGGTAAACGGACATAGAACCTTGCTTAAGATCAAGAAATTCCTTCGCTTTTGGTCGATGAATCTCTGACTAATATACTTTTTTCGGAACTCGGTTTGAAAGAATTCCCAAGTCACTTGCTCTCTAGGCACCACAGAAGTCAGAGTACTCCACCAATAGTAGGCGGATTCACGTAGCAAGGAGATGGTACACTTTAAGCACTCATCGGGTGTACAGGATAGCTCATCGAGCACCCGGATAGTGTTATCCAACCAAAATTCAGCTCGCTCGGCATCATCATCATCCGTAGCCTTAAATTCAGTGGCCCCATGTTTTCAATCCTATCGACCGGGGCTTACTTGACCTTATTTGGTCACCACCGGAGGTATTGTGGGTGCGGGGTTGCATTTGTCGGGAATGGAGGTTGTGGAACAGCCGTGTTAGTTCGAATGTATTGATTAAACCATTCGCTCATCACACTATAAAAGGCTTGCCTAGCCTCATCATTCGGATTGCTGGCCATAGGTTGAGAGTCCACCGCGCTGTCCCTTATGCGGGAGCAGCGCCACACTCTCCACACCATCAGCTATCACTCGGTTGGGATCGGGATCCATTGCTAATAACAAACACAAAGTCAAATTGTCGAAATCACCACACTATCGATTCATCATTTAATGGCATGTATAGCTAGACCCCAAACACATCACGGTAGTCCTAGAATCGACTAAACCGTGGCTCGATACCAATAAAATTGTAACACCCGAACCCGAGACCATCGCCGTGTTGGACACGAGGGTTAACAAGCCAAGTTCACATGTTTTGCCCACCAATTTGGCATTTCCAGTCAGGCTGGAAGACTGCGTCACCGTCGCCTTAAAATCATATCTCGAGTTTCAAAACTCGGAAACTGGTTTCGTAAATTTTCCCTGAATTTAGACTCATATATCCATCCATGGATTTATTTCTAAAATTTTTGGTTGGGCCAATTGGTACAGTTTATTAGTTAAAGTCACCCATGTTACAGGGATCGACTGCTCTGACCTTCTCGCGGTATAACTTGAATATCTCTCCGTACAGGGCTTTAATGCTGGTGCCGTTTGTTTCTAATGAAACTAGACTCAAAATTGAATCTGTACATATAAGGTATGTCTCCTAATTCTTTCTGGATAATTTATAGTTAATTTTAAAGTTGCAACAGGGGACCCAGAAACCATTCTGGCCCTGTTTCACAATAGCTTCAATATCTCTTAACATGTAACTCCTATGATCATTTCGCTTCTTCCATATGAAAATAGACTCATCAAGGTTCATTTACATAGCTTATTCACTATTTAATACCATTCCTACAATTTTTGGTGATTTTTCACATTCACGTCACTGCAGCTGGCAGCATCTGTTTTAAGGTAGGTCTTATCTATTTTTGTAGTCTCCATCAACCAACTAGTCTTGCCATACATAGGTTCACATATGATCATTTTAACCATACCAATGGCTGATCATGTGACCAACACTCCCATTTCCGATCCATAATCACATCATGACACCATATATATACATTCAAACCATAAATAGTCTAAGTTCATGCTTCCTTTTACGAGCCATTTTCGCATGGTCAGTATACATATACATCGCCACATTTTTAAACCAACAAGGGGTAGTCCTATACATGCCATTTCAAAGTTCAACCAAAATTTATACCAAAATAGAGGCGTGGATAGTGTGGATGACTTCGACTTTATTGATCCCGAATCCGCTTGCTATCGAAATAAATCTATAAAACAGAGAGCCAAGGCAACGGGTAAGCATTTTATGCTTAGTAAGTCTCAAGGAATATAATCAGCTTTAATTAAAGCAATACATTCACATAACCAAATGCATCATTTCATTAATGCACATTCACATAATCGCACTTACTTCACCATCCCAACACTTATGTTCATACACAAATAACGGCTTCATTAAGGCCGATAACTCGCTCCGTCATAGGAGCGGATATTCATACGCTTACTCCTAGCGCAAAGCACACACCGCACTTACCTTGTCATTGGGAAATTTCACAAGTGCATTAGCTGAAATTTTCCAGCAAGCTTATAATTTTCAAATCACATACCTTCGAGTTTAACGGACGTCGCTACTCGCTCAATCGCCTTCGGGACATAGCCCGTTATGGTAACCCGCACCAAGGCCTCACGGACTTAACCCGGATATCACGATTTGCACAAATGCCTTCGGGTCTTAGCCCGGATTTAACAACTTGCACGAATGCCTTCGGGTCTTGGCCCGGATATAGCTACTAGCACAATTGCCTTCGGGTCTTAACCCGGATGTAATTTTCAGCATAATTGTCTTCGGGGCTTAGCCCGGATATCATTCAATTTCTCATGCACACATACATCAATAATCATTGGACATACATATTTCATTTTCGTTACTAAGGCTCAAACACAATTATAATCATTAGCATATTCGCCGGGACTTAGCCCGGGTGGAATTCAAATACTCATACACACATAATCAATAATCATACACATCCATATTTCATCTCACATAATTCAAGTAAGGTCACTTCTTGAGGACTTACCTCGGTTGTTGTCGAACGGCTTTTACGGCTATTCGATCACTTTTTCCTTCCCTTGTCCAATTATGGACCTCTTAGCTCTTGAGCTAATTCAAACAAATTCAATTTATTAAAACCTCATTGTGCTAGCTTATGGCGAATATGACAAGGAATTTAAATGGTCATATGGCCACTCTTTAGCTTGAATACACAATGGTCATGCACATTTTATACTACATCAAGCAATTCAATACAATTTATTTGAGCATCAAGGAAATGCTAAGGCCTTCAATAGGCTACCCAAAGTCGAATATTCATGTACATGTTGAGGCCAATCATGCACTTAATACCTCACAAAAACAGCATGCCTTTTACTAGTTAATGCTTTGCATATTGTGGCTCAAAACTTATAATATAGCATCAAGCACTTATATGTGTGCTAGGCAATTGTGCTTGCAATTTCACAATTATTCTTCAACATCTTCTTCTTTAAACAAACTTATTCATCACTTCCTTCATAACCAAAACATCATGTGCAAACATATATATACATATATGAGCATGGCCAATTTCAAGGTGTCCATAGCCATCCAAAACACAAATTTTAACTAACATGCAAGAAGCATGAACCATGCTCATGAATGCATCATGGCGAATATGGCAATCATGCTCCTTTTCAACTTCAATCATGATAAAACAACAAGAAGACTCAAAATCTTACTCAAGAGTAGGCAATCCATCATTGCATGCATCATCATCAAGCTTCACACTTAGCATGCAATGGCTTTATCACCATAACAACTTTGGCCAAACACCATTTCCATGGCATAACAAAGATTTGAGCCATGGCTAACATGCACATCAAGTTAGCAACCAAAACATGCATGAAACTCCCAACACAACCTCATACATACCTTAATCTTGATGCAAATTTAGCCAAATCTCCTTCTTGTTCTCTTCCAAACCAAGCATGAAGCAAAACTCCTATCTCCTCCCTTAGTATTTTCGCCAAAAGGAAAGAACAAGGATGAACAATTTTTTCTTGTTTTTCTTTCACTTGCACGGCAATGGGGGAGGATGAGCTATTTTCTTGATTTTTTGTTTCTCCTCCAACATCATTAATTATTTTATCATTTAATTCATCATGCATTAACAAAACATGTTTCAACATGTTTTCTTTGCCCATAAACCATGTCATGGCCGGCCACTAGCTTCTTTTGGGGAAATTTGACATGCAAATCCTTTATTTTTGCATGCATGAGCAACTAGTCATCACACATTTCCCCATCATACTTTCAAAGTTCACTACTAGGTCCTTTCTAGTGAAATTCACCTTTATAACACTAAATCAATCATCAAAAAATGTCATACATGGATACACACATATTATAGGCATCGAAATAAATTTTAAATTATTTTTATGCCTCGGTTTTGTGGTCCCGAGACCACCTTCCGACTAGGGTCAATTTTGGGCTGTCACATTGTTTTAATCATGTTTAAATACTTTATAATTGTATGAATTGTGATTGAACTTTGGACATATTAGACAAAGTTACGACAAGCGTGAAATCCCGGTTGAACCTTAAGAATAGATAGGATACAAATGTCATGATGTTAGGGTTACTGAGACTTTATGTAAGACTATATCTTGGATATGACATCAATATGAGACTTCGTGTAAGACCACATATGGGATATTGGCATCGATACGAGATTACATGTAAGACCATATCTTGGATATGGCATTGGTATGATATCGTGTGTACGGAGGAACTCCCAAGTATCCTTTAGTATTCCAAGTGGTTCAACGAGTAATTTAACAAGTATGTCAAAGATTAATTGTGTGTAAATCCAATTCGAGATGACTCAGGTATGTATGCAAAACTCATACATAATGAGCTCGTTATGTGATGAACCCTCGGTAAGGTTATGATTAAGTAAGTTTGACTATGAGATTTATAATAACATTTATGTTAACTTACCCTATATTAATTGTATGTTAAATGTGTGTTTATGATGCTTATCATTTGCATAGGAACTTACTAAGCTTTAGAGCTTACTCCCATTTCCTTTCCCTTGTCTTATAGTGTCACCAAGCTAGCTCGGGGATCAAAGGCTGTCAGAGATCCACTCACACTATCAACTTATTATTTTGGGTATCAATGAATTCAACATTTTGAGTTATGGCATGTATAGGGACTTGGTCATTTTGTTATGTGTCATAATTAATTTAGCCAAATGTGTTGGCTTATGTTGGTTGATAATTCATTTTGTAAATGGCCATTAAAATTGGCTAATATTGGTTTAAGTATATATGCATATGATTATGTTTTCATGGATGTGGAAGTTTGCATGGTTTAAGTTGATAAGTATGTGATGTTCGTATGTGATAAATGGTAGCATGTGAATGATGTGTGGATGTCTTTATTTTGGCTGAATTGGTTGAATGTAATTACTTGGATTGGTGTTATGTTTTGTTGTGTAGGTGTGTGCATTAAGGGGTGACACAATGACTTGGTAAATAGCCTTGTTTTTGTCCATATAAGTAGACACATGGGCGTGTGTCTAGGCTGTGTGTGACACACGGCTTGCCCCATTGGCGTGTGATCCTGCTGTGTGTCCTCTGCACCTTAAATCTTGCAAAACAGAATGCTCAGAATTGAGCACACAGGCAGAGACACGGGCGTATGTCTCAGCTGTGTGGATGGCACAGCCTTAGGCATAGGCGTGTGCCCGAGGCATGTGAAGTCTGCACCTATTTTATGAAAAATCATAAATTTTAAATCGACCACACAGCCTAGCACACAGGTGTGTGACTTGGCCGTGTGACTTCAATTTTGTTCTTGGGTGACAAACAGAGAGTTACACGGGTTAGGGACACGGGCGTATGAGACCACACAGCCTGCCAACACGGGCATGTCCTAAGCCAGACGGGCGTGTGGCTCTTAAAATATGAAAAGTTTTATAAATGTTGTGGAATTTTCTAAAGTTCTTGGTTTAGTCTCGAACCGCTTCCAATGTATGTTTTGGGCCTCGTAGGCTCATTTTAGGGACAATATGAAAGTATATGAAAAGTTTTAAATTTGAATGGAAATTTACGTCTTGGTTTTGTATGATTGCTTGTGTATAAGTCCAGTAATGCCTCGTACCTTAATCCAGCGTTGGATATGAGTAAGGGGTGTTACAATACTAATTAAATAGAAAAATTAATTAAGTTTTCAAAAATAGTCACTATTATAAGGAAAATGTTAATATTAATCAGTTTTTGGTTAAACTCATGAATTTTTTGAAAATAGGCTAAGTTTTTTTTTTAAATATAAACAAATATTTTTAAATGATTATTTAATATAAATTGAATAGTTTACTGGGTCATTTCAGTGGCTAATATAATCTCCCAATTTCGAACCCAATATCTAGGTTAGATTGAAGAGATTACAGTGCAACTGTTTATTAAATGCTATATAAAACTCTGACAAAAAATTCTTTATAAGTATTGCTATATAAATTAGGGTGTAACACCCCTAACCCACATCCATCGGCGGAATAGGGTTTCAGAGCATTACCGATTAAACAGACATAATTTCAAAACATTTCATATCATATAATATTAAAGTCAAAACCAATCAAACTCATACATATTGTTCCTCATTTGAGCCATCGAGGCCCAAAATACGTGATAGAAACAAGTCGAGACTAATTCGGAAACTCAAAGAATTTTTCATGAAATATTCAAAATTTTCAAAGCTGCAGGGTTCACACGGCCATGTGGTCAGGCCGTGTGACTCACACGGTCAGGAGACACTCCGTGTTTCAGGTCGTGTGGGTATTCAAAATAGGGACACATGGCCGTGTCCCAACCCGTGTCTATACCCGTGTAACTCTCTAACTTGGGTCACACGGCCAAGCCACAAGCCCGTATGCCAAACCGTGTGCCCTTTCGAAATGGCCTTGCACGCTCGTGTGCTAGCCGTATGTCTCACACGGTCCAGTCACACGCCCGTGTATCTAGCCATGTGGACTCAAAATGAACGTTAAACAACAAGTTTACCATTCCTTGCAAGCTTGGACAATAATCAACTCAAAAATCATTCATTTAACCAATTCAAAACACGATAAAAAACATCCAAATTATATCAAAACATACATCCTAGGTGCCACTGGTACCACAATTATATCATTAAATCATATCATCAAAGTATCATTCAAGTCTAAATTATAAACGTACCTAATTTAATTCATTTTACCTAACTTGTGAACATTTAAACATGAAATTAACATGCCATAATAAAACTTCAAAACAAACACATGTATATATATACCAAACCAATATTAAGTTTATAACATCATTTATATTTAATCCACAAAATAAATATTAATTTGACACTCTAGGTACATGCCGACACAAAAGGATAAACATCACCACGTTTGAGATCGGGATTGTTGTTGGATGCTAAATCGATGATCAAATTAAGTACCTAACCTGCGCACGGAAAACAAACCGTACACTGAGTAAAACTCAGTGGTATTTATATATTTTGAATATTTAAAGATAAGAATTTACAATATACGATTGCAATATATACACATATTTCACAAATATCTCAATTCACATACTTGCTATATAAATAGCTTTTTCACAATTTATTTTCAATTCACTATTTCACTTCTATTTCTCATACCATGCCATGTCAATATCAATCATTAAACTTTATTATTCATTTACCTTATTAACACGACTCAGACTCGGACGGATACACGGATCCAACCAAAACACACCAATTTGACACCTAGTGCCTTATTGGATAATTTGAAGTAATAATTTGACACCCTGTGTCTCATTGGCTAAACCGGAGTAAATTGACACCCAGTGCCTCATCGAATTAATCCGAAGTAGTAAATTGACACCCAGTGTCTCATCACTCAAAGTCGAAGAAATCCCTAAACTCTTTCAATCTTGTGGCATGCTTTCTATATTCGACTTAGTCTGATACAATTAATAGGGTTTAATTTCACATTTCAGATATAATCAATACCCAATACTGATTTTTCATATAATCACATAATTACACATATATTCATTTCAATTCAAAAATCAATCTATTTAATATATATATATATATATCTACTAATTCAATTCATTCAATCAATTATAGAAATATCAATTACTCATCTCAACACTTACCATATACATTAAATAAAAATTACAACAATTAATAACTAGCTTCGGATTATAGATATACAAATCAGAAATTCTGAGCTATTCCTCGTCGACTTTATCTTTTCCCTTTTTAGTCGAGGATTCTGGTACGACGTCAGCTACGAAATTAAAACAATTAAAAATCATCAATACAACACAATTCAATTTCATATTGAATATTATTGAATATTTTATTTTTTTCACTCAAATATTGCCTAATTTCCAATTTAGTCCCTAAACCGAGACTAACTTTTATTCTTCACATTTAATTCTTTATTTTCATGTAAATTCCACTTTAGACTAAATTCAACTCCTTATTTTCACATAAATTCCTAAATTTCAAAATTTTCATAATTTAGTCCCTATTACACAAAATTTACTGTTTGTTGTACAATTTAATCCTTTTTCATTTTTAAATTAAAAATCTATCAATTTAATCGCTAATACTAAAATTATTCAACATAACAACACTTAAAAACTCAATAATTTCTAAAATTTTGACATGGGTTAGGTAATATTTAATATCGGGATTCCAAATACATAAAAATTACAAGAAAAAAGGACTAAATTGACTAACCAATTGAACTTGGACTTTGAAACCCCTCAGCCTTATCTTTCTCCTTCCTTCATTCTTTTCTTTCTTTCCTTTTTGTTTCGTTTCTACATTTCTTTCTCTTTTCTTTATTTATTTGTTTTATTATACATTAATATATTATTATAATATATATACGTTAAGGAAATATATTTTATTATAATATATATTAAAATTTACATATATTTTTATTATGGCGCCTCAATTAAGAAAAATGAAATAATTTTTCTTTAATCCCTTTAAATTTTTCTTTAATTATAATTCAACTTTTACCCTATATACAATTTAGTCCTTTTAACTAATTACTCTTAATTCATGCAAATTCACCTAACCAAAACCTAATTAACCACACAACTAACTTCGTAAATATTTCTAATAAATATTTATAAGTCTAATTTACGAAAACGGAGTCTCGAAAATACATTTTTCGACACACGTAACTATCGGGTTGTTACATAGGGCAACAGAAAGCTTCTATGTACATAATTTGCCAAAGAAAACATCTACAAATGAATAAAGGATTCCATGAAACAAGTAGGCGACATTATTTTATATTGCCACATCAAATAATGTAATACCCCAGACCCGGCCCAGACGTTATGGCCGAATCCGGAGATGTCACTAAGTAGGGTTTTGAAAACAGCATCGCCTCATCAAATCATTCAAGTTTCTTAATTCAAATTCGTTTATAACCGTTTTCAAAAGTGATAATTAATTCATTTATTTGACAAAACATAATTTTCATTGGAAGCCTTAAAAACCCTTATAATTTAGAAATTCAGTTCGTGTTTTCAGAAAAAACCTTTGTTTTTGCAAAAGTGTGTTTTCCGTCATGTATAGCAAAAAGAGTCAAAAAATTCCTCTAAAACCCAATTAAAAACCAACAGTCTAGAGAGTCCCAAATTGTAACACCCCTCACCTGTATCCAACGTCGAGACAGGGTTCGAGGCGTTACCTGACTTAAACATTCACAACATGCAAAACTAGGCTACAAAATTTTGTCCAAAATTAAAACATCTTAAGCACATACATATCGTCCCTTATACAGGCCTTCGAAGCCTATAACATACATTGGGGTGGTTCGGGACTAAACCAAGAACTTTGAAAATCTATGGGCAACTTAACTAATTTTCTTACTTCGGAGAGTCACACGCCCGTGTGGATTGGGCTGTGTGGTCACACACGTCCGTGTAGCTTGGGACATGCCCATGTCCTGTGCCCATGGAGCTCTCTGTCCATTTGGTCATGAACAAGTTAGGGTCACACGGCCAAGGCACACGCTCGTGTGCTTAAGCCGTGTGTCACACATGGCCTAGACACACACCCGTGTATCTATCCGTGTGGACAATTTCAAGGCTATTTTCTAAGCCAATTATCACTCTTAATTACCTACATACACTTATACATTTTCATAGCAATTGACATGGCATATTTGAGTAATTCTATATTCACAATCAAGACACAAGCATGACATTCTCATAACAACACATAACAAATTACCAACCATGCATGGCACACAAGCATATGCACATCACCAATATCAGACATAACATGAATAGCTAGATTTATAAGTTAAAATCATTAGCTCACTAAAGACCAATATATTTGGTCAAATTATAATAACACATGTTATAAAACTAGATCCATATACATGACACTCACTTGATAATTCTAGCATATGTGTTTATACTCTCAAGATGTTGACTTGATAGTATGATGCTGCCTCCGACGATCTCCAACCCTGAGCTAACCTGACAGCACTAAAAGAAATGGAAAGGAGGGGGTAAGCTTTACGCTTAGTAAGCTCGCATGAAATAATAATAAGAAATTTACTAACATGCTTTCCATAGTAAAACTAACCCAATTGTAAATTTACACATGTTCTGGTTAAGCTGCTTTCTTGAGTCACAGTCACTAAATCATTTATATATAGAGTTATGAAACTCCAAATTAATATCCGTAAATTTTACCAGAAACTAGACTCATATATCTTTCGGGCATAAAATTTTCAGAGTTTTTAGTCCAGATAATAAGCACAGTTTATTATTCAAAGTCTCCCCTATTTCTCTGTTTGACAACTTCGACCTTTCTTCACTAAAATTTATTTATCTCATAGTACAAGACTCAGATAATGTTTTCGTCTATTTCTTCTGAAATTAGGCTCATTAAGGATTTTATTCATATGATTTTTAACTCATAATTATTTTTGTATAATTTCTAGTGATTTTCCCAATTCAAAACAGGGGATTTCAAACTCATTCTGACTCTGTCTAACAAGAATTCAACTATCTCATAATAAAAAATTATTTTTCTTACACCGTTTCTTTTATGTGAAACTAGGCTCATTAAGATTTAATTTCATATATTATTCAGCCTCTAATTCGACTTCCACCATTTATGGTGATTTTTAAAATTCGAGCTACTGCTATTGTTCAACACTGTTTCAGTGCAAAAATCACAATAGCTATCATAATTCCATTGTCACGTTGATCATGGACTGATTGTTTCATAAATCTCATATTCAATTACACAATGTAAGTTAACATGATATTGCAACACATTTCATAATCATAAGCATGAGGATGATTCATCTTTCAAATCTTTTCACTTGTTCATCATGTATACACACATATATATATATGCATGAATTCGCTTACTCATCATTTATCACATTTCAATAAGGCATCACTTATGAGTATATTGTACGTGCCTGTACATATCCATAGCATATCAATTAACTTTACCTTTATCACCACACCCATCTCGGGACTTTCATCGCATCATTCATTATGATACCCGTTGAATTTTCGATGGACCTTTTCTTTTCCAGTTGTACACTCGAGATATACCTTTCTTTCCGAGTGGTACACACAAGGTATACCTTTCCTTTTCATATGATATACACAAAGTATACCTTTCCTTTTCATATGGTATACACAAAGTATACCTAACCTTTTCAAATGTTATACACAAAGTATACATTTCCTTTTCAAATGATATACACAAAGTATACCTTTCCTTTCCAAATTTGAGAGTCGAAGCTATCCCTTTTCACATTCAGTAGCCGAAGCTATCCCTTTTCACATTCGATAGCCGAAGCTATCCCTTTTCACATTTGATAGCCGAAGCTATCCCTTTTCACACTCGATAGCCGAAGCTATCACTATTTACTGATCAAGTACCTGGAGCTACCACTTTTCACTAATCAGGTAGCCGAAGCTACTACTTTTCACTGATCAGGTAGCCGAAGCTACCGCTTTTCACATTGTACACATAAGGCGTACATTTCCTTTTTATAATGAGATCAAAAGATTATCCTTTAGGGACAACCTTTATTGCAACATATGCAAGATATCATATTCTCGGTAATCACCAATTTCTTTTAAATATCATATCCCATCAAATTTCTATTAACATCAAATTCAATACAATTATAACAAATTATATTTCATGTATATCAATAATATCATGAATAATAGGCTTATTAAATCACGCGAACTTACCTCGGATCTAGAAATGACAATTTACCATTCTAGTCTATAACCTTGTATTTTCCCGATTTAAGCCCAAATCTTGATTTCATTAATCTATAATATCACATTTAGCCTACTAATTAGTCACACTATTCATATTGGTCTAAAAATCATATTTTTACAAATTTTTATTTTGACCCCTAAACTTTTGCATATTTTCACTTTTGCCCCAATGTTCAGAAATTAAAATTCTTCCTATTTTCTTATGTTTTATGACATGCTGATCATTTTTCCCTTCTATGGAAATATAAAATTCTCACTCTAACATGTACTTATGAACATTAGGTATATTTTATCGATTATGTCGTTTTACTCGTTTTCACGTAAAATCGCTTAGCAAAAGTTGTTTAACACAACTTCAAGCTTCATATTATACCATTAAACATCAAAATACATGCATATCATTCATGGGTAAATTTTTAAACATAAATCCTAGCTCAAAATAATGGTAGAAATGAGAATATCATGTTATCGAGATTTCAAAAATACATAGAACATTAAAAACGGAGCTCAGAATCACTTACTATTAAGCTTGGAAGCTTGGACAAACCCTAACCATGGCTGCTCTTGGTACATTCTTCTGTAGCAAGAAGAAAGGGACACATTTGGGGTTTAAAATTTGTTTTTTCATTTTACCCCTAAATGACCAAAATGCCCTTTTTACTATTCTTTCAAATTTTACCCAACCAAGGTCATTTTTGTCCAACAAGTTATACAATGGTTTAATTATCATTTAAGGACCTTCCATTTAATATTTCATGACAATTAGACACCTCTAACATGTAAAACTCAACTTTTTCACTTTTTACAATTTAGTCCTTTTTACTAAATTGAGTGTCCAAACGTCGAAATTTTCGAACGAAATTTTCACGAAATCATTTCGTGAAATCGTAGACCATAAAAATATAAGAAAAATGAAATTTTTCTCATCGGATTTGTGGTCCCGAAACTACTGTTCCAACTAAGCCCAAAATCGGGATGTTACACAAATATTACAAACTCTCTAATAAAATCGAAATTATAATAAAAACTGTAATTTACTAAGTAAAAATAGTTCTCGATCAAGTGATCAATGCTGAGCCTCCGCTGCACCAACTCGTTTAAGTCTATGGATTACCTGAACAGAACAGACAGATAGATGTGAGTTTTCATAAACTCAATGTGTAACCCAATAGAAATAGACATGCTTTTCATACAGATAACACATGCACAGTCAGTTTCAGATTCATATTCAGACTAAAGTCCTTTACAAATACAGATACAAATAAGCAGAACATATACAGTGAGTCCTACCCCCATCCTCTACACACCATCTCCGACCATACCTATAGCAACCCGATTTCGGGTCTAGTCAGAATAGTGGTTTCGGGACCACAAATCTGACGTAGAAAAAATTATTTTTATTATGTTTTTATTGTCTAGAATTTTATGGAATGATTTCGTGAAAATTTTGTTAAAAAATTTTGACATTTGGACACTCAATTTAGTCAAAAGGACTAAATTATAAAAAGTACAAAAGTTGATTTCTACATGTTAGAGTTTTCTAATTGCTATAAAATTTTAAAGTGGAGGTCTTTAAAGGGTAATTAGACCATTGGTTAAGTTGGTGGAAAAAATGGACATGTTTAGGTATGTTTTCTAAAGTTTTTCATTAAGGGCATTTTGGTAATTTGGTAATTAAATGAATTAAAAAGCCAAATTAAAAGCCAATTTTTGTCCGTCTTCTTCCCATGGCTGAATTTTATAAGAAGAAACCATAGCTAGGGTTTTTCAAGCTTTCAAGCTCGATTATTAAGAAAAACAATGTTCGGAATCAGAATGGAGGAAAAACGTGTATTTGACGGTTTGGTCCTTTTCACCATTTTTATACCGAGGTAAGTTTGTATGTTTAATAAGCATTAAATTATATATGTATAAATGCTTAATTGATATAATTGTTTATATGATATATTTTTGAAATAAAATGTGAATGCTATTGAGTACGATACTACGAAATTAATTGACAGAGATTCAATACAGCGAAAGTCCCGGTTGAACCTTAGGAATAGATAGGATACAAATGTCATGACATTAGGGTTATTGAGATTTATGTGTAAGACCATATCTGAGATATGGCATCGATATGAGACTTCGTGTAAGACCATATCTAGGATATGGCATCGATATGAGACTTCGTGTAATATCATAGCTGGGCTATTGGCATCGATATGAGATTACATGTAAGACCATATATGGGATATGGCATTGGAACGGTATTATGTGTACGAGATTCCCGAGTATCCTTTAGTATTCCAAGTGGTTCAACGGGTAATTTAATGGGTATGTCAAAGAAGAGAAAGAGCATGTAAGTATTACGAATTAGTACAGATATGTACATAAAGTTTATAAGCATTGACTTCATGATATTGTGAATTCATGGTTTCCATGAGAATTTTTTTGTGAAAGCCTTATGATTATTGGTCTACATTTTTGATGTATGAAATACATGATAAATTCGATTGGCAATTGTGTAATTGGTTTTCGGGCCAAATTGAGTTATGATATAGCATGTATTATTCACACATATTGTGATCTATTAGATATGAGAAAAAGGAAAGATTGGTATAATTGCCTATTAAAATGATTATGGATGTAACACCCCGAACCCGAGACCATCGCCGGTGTCGGACACGAGGGGTTAACAAGCCAAGTTCACATGTTTTGCCCACCAATTTGACATTTCCAGTCAGGCTGGAAAACTGCGTCACTGTCGCCTTAAAATCATATCTCGAGTTTCAAAACTCGAAACTGGTTTCGTAAATTTTCCTGAATTTAGACTCATATATCCATCCATGGATTTATTTCTAGAATTTTGGTCGGGCCAATTGGTACAGTTTATTAGTTAAAGTCACCCATGTTACAGGGATCGACTGCTCTGACCTTCGCGCGTTATAACTTAAATATCTCTCTGTAAAGGGCTTTAACACTGGTGCCGTTTGTTTCTAATGAAACTATACTCAAAATGGAATCTGTACATATAAGGCATGACTCCTAATTCTTTCTGGATAATTTATAGTAAATTTTTAAAGTTGCGACAGGGGACCCAGAAACCGTTCTGGCCCTGTCTCACAATAGCCTTAATATCTCTTAACATGTAACTCCTATGACCATTTCGTTTCTTCCATATGAAAATAGACTCATCAAGGTTCATTTACATAGCTTATTCACTATTTAATACCATTCCTACAAATTTTGGTGATTTTCACATTCACGTCACTGCAGCTGGCAGCATCTGTTTTAAGGTAGGTCTTACCTATTTGGTAGTCTCCATGAACCAACTAGTCTTGCCATACATAGGTTCATATATGATCATTTTAACCATGCCAATGGCTGATCATGTGACCAACATTCCCATTTCCAATCCATAGCCACATCATGACACCAAATATATACATACAAACCACAAATAGTCTAAGTTCATGCTTCCTTTTTCGAGCTATTTTCGCATGGCCGTATATATATACATCACAACATATTTAACCAACAAGGGTAGTCCTATACATGCCATCTCAAGTTCAACCAAAAATTTATACCAAAATGGAGGCTTGATAGTGTGGATGACTTCGACTTCAACGATCCCAAATCCGATTGCTTGAGCGAAATCTAGAAAAGCGAGAGCCAAAGCAACGGGTAAGCATTTTATGCTTAGTAAGTCTCAAGGAATATAATCAACTCTAATTACAGCAATACATTCACATAGCCAAATGCATCATTTCATTAATACACATTCTTACTTCACACTTCATCATTATATAATTTCACAAAGTATCAATCAATTCAATAACTGAAATTCATTAGTCGATTGAGCGAATGTTGCTCAAACATGTCGACTTTCCGATGCACATATAAACGTACCTCATTCTTTGGGCTTTTGAGTGTACTCATTGAATTTATTACAGCAACCAACACTCACCTCCAGCCCAGGATTCTTCGGAATATAACCGGATATAACCACGTGCACAAATGCCTTGGTCTTAGCCCGGATAGAATGTCTCGCACGAATGCCTTCGGTCTTAGCCCGGATGTAGCCACTAGCACAATTGCCTTGGTCTTAACCGGATATAATTTCCAGCATAATTGTCTTGGATTTAGCCGGATATCATTCAATTTCCCATGAACACATACATCAATTATCATTGGACATACATATTTCATTTTCGTTACTAAGGCTCAAACGCAATTATAGTCACAAGCATATTCGCCTTCGGGACTTAGCCCGGTAGAATTCAAATACTCATGCACACATAATCAATAATCAATACACATCCATACTTTATTTCACATAATTCAAGTAGGGTCACTTCTTGAGGACTTACCTCGGATGTTGTCGAACGGCTTTTTCGGCTATTCGATCACTTTCTCCTTCCCTTGTCCAATTGTGGCCCTCTAAGCTCTTGAGCTAATTCAAACAAATTCAATTTATTAAAACCTCATTGTGCTAGCTTATGGCGAATATGACAAGGAGTTTAAATGGTCATATGGCCACCCTTTAGCTTGAATACACAATGGTCATGCACATTTTATACTACATCAAGCAATTCAATACAATTTATTCGAGCATCAAGGAAATGCTAAGGCCTTCAATAGGCTACCCAAGGCCGAATATTCATGTACATGTTGAGGCCAATTATGCACTTAATACCTCACAAAAACAGCATGCATTTTACTAGTTAATGCTTTGCATATTGTGGCTCAAAACTTATAATATAGCAGCAAGCACTTATATGTGTGCTAGGCCGAATTGTGCTTGCAAATTTCACAATTATTCTTCAACATCTTCTTCTTTAAACAAACTTATTCATCACTTCCTTCATAACCAAAACATCATGTGCAAACATATATATACATATATGAGCATGGCCGAATTTCAAGGTGTCCATAGCCATCCAAAACACAAATTTTAATTAACATGCAAGAAGCATGAACCATGCTCATGAATGCATCATGGCGAATATGACAATCATGCTCCTTTTCAACTTCAATCATGATAAAACAAAAGAAAGCTCAAAATCTTACTCAAGAGTAGACAATCCATCATTGCATGCATCATCATCAAGCTTCACACTTAGCATGCAATGGCTTTATCACCATAACAACTTTGGCCAAATACCATTTCCATGGCTTAACAAAGATTTGAGCCATGGCTAACATGCACATCAAGTTAGCAACCAAAACATGCATGAAACTCCTAACACAACCTCATACATACCTTAATCTTGATGCAAACTTAGCCAAATCTCCTTCTAGATCTCTTCCAAACCAAGCATGAAGCAAAAATCCTCCTTCTTCCTTAGTTTTGGCTCAAAGAAAGGATGAACAAAATTTTTTTCTTTCCTTCTCTACAACTCACGGCAATGGGGGGGAATACCTCACTCACACACATTTTTTTTCATTCTTTTCTTACCCATACACCTTTGTTTATTATTTCTCCCTAATGCACCAACAAAACATGTTTCATGACATGTTTTGCCCATCCTCTTGCCATGGCCGGCCACTTCATGTTGGGGGAAATTTGACATGCAAATCCCTTATTTTTGCATGCATGAGCAACTAGTCATCACACATTTCCCCATCATACTTTCAAAGTTCACTACTAGGTCCTTTCTAGTGAAATTCGCATTTATAACACTAAATCGAAACATCAAAAATGTCACACACAAATTAACACATATCATAGGCATCAAAATAAATTTTAAATTATTTTTATGCCTCGGTTTTGTGGTCCCGAAACCACATCCCGACTAGGGTCAATTTTGGGCTGTCACAACTCTCCCCCACTTAAGAAATTTTCGTCCCCGAAAATCTTACCGGTAAATAGGTTTGGATATCGCTCTTTCATAGAGTTCTCGGTCTCCCAAGTAGCTTCTTCTATCCCGTGCTTGAGCCATAACACTTTCACCAGCGGAACCCGCTTGTTTCGCAACTCTTTCACTTCTCGTGATAGGATACGAATCGGTTCTTCCTCATAACTCATATTAGCTTGAATTTCAATTTCTGATGGACTAATCACGTGCGATGGATCGGATCTATAGCGTCGAAGCATCGAAACGTGAAAGACATCGTGAACCTTTTTGAGTTCAGGGGGAAAAATCAAACGATATGCCACTGGACCGACTCGCTCGGATATCTCATATGGCCCAATGAACCTCGGGCTCAGCTTGCCCTTACGGCCGAATCTGAGTATCTTTTTCCAAGGCGATACCTTGAGAAACACTTTATCACCCACGATACTCGATATCCTTACGCTTCAGATTCGCGTCACGACTTTCGACGATCGGAGGCTATCTTCGACTTTCACGGATTACTTTCACTTTCATTCAGCATCTCTAATCAAATCCACCCGAAAATCTTGTTTTCACCAAGCTCGATCCAAAACAATGGTGTACGGCATTTACGACCGTACAAAGCCTCGTAGGGTGCCATTTTAATACTTGATTGAAAGTGTTGTTATAAGCGAATTCAATCAACGGCAAATACCGCTCCCATGAACCACTAAACTCGAGGACGCAACATCTTAACATATCCTCAAGTATCCGAATTATCCACTCGGATTGACCATCGGTTTGGGGTGAAAGGCGGTCTGAAATGCAACTTGGTACCCAAAGCTTCTTGCAACTTTTTCCAAAATCGTGAGGTAAATCTCGGATCTCTATCCGACACGATGGAAATAGGCACCCGTGTAATCTCACAATCTGAGAACGAACAATTCGCTAATTTGTCCATTGAAAAATCCGTGCGCGACGGGGACAAAGTGAGCCGACTTAGTCAATCTATCAACCACGACCCAAACCGCATCCTTCTTACTTGCTAACAATGGCAGTCCGGATACAAAGTCCATTGTGACTCGATCCCATTTCCACTCGGTATCGTGATTGGTGAAGTAATCTGAAGGCACCGATGTTCCGCTTTCACTTGTTGACATATTAAACATCTCAAACAAAGTCGGAGATGTCTCGCTTCATACCATGCCACCAAACCGACGTTTCAAATCATTGTACATCTTCGTACTCCCGGGTGGATTGCCATTCGGCTACAATGGGCTTCATTCTGAATTATCGAAATGAGTTCAATTCTTTGGAACACACAGACGACTTTTGAACCTCAAACAATCGTCATCGTCGATTTGAAATTCGAGTCCTTGTTCGAACACACTCAGCCCGTTTTGCGCCAACTCGTCGTCGACTTTTCGAGCTTCTCGAATTTGATGTATCAATAGTGGTTTGGCTTTCAATTCAGCTACTAACACACTATCGGATTGGATGACAAGTGCACGTTCATCGCTCGAAGCGAATAATGATTTACGACTCAAGGCATCCGCAACCACATTCGCCTTTCGGGTGATAGTCAATGATCAGCTCATAATCCTTTAATGGCTCGAGCCAACGTCTTTTTCGCAGATTTAAGTCTCTTTGGGTCATCGATATTTGAGACTCTTGTGATCCGAGTACACATGGCACCTTTCACCAAATAAGTAATGTCGCCATATCTTTAAGGCGAACACGATGGCGGCCAATTCGAGATCATGAGTCGGATAATTTTTCTTATGTGGCTTTAATTGCCTCGACGCATAGGCCACAACTCGACCCTCTTGCATCAATACACAACCTAATCCAAGTAGGGAGGCATCGCTATAGATGACAAACTCTTTGCCGGACTCGGGTTGCACTAGAATTGGGGCTTCAGTCAGATAAGTTTTCAGTTGATCGAAACTTTTTTGACATTTCTCCGTCCATTCGAACTTAACATCCTTTTGGAGTAGCCGTCATCGCGTGGCTATCGTTGAGAATCCTTTACAAATCGTCGGTAATAACAAGCAAGCCCCAAAAAGCTCGAACCTCAAGAATATTTCTCGGAGGATTCCAATTAAGTATGGCTGAAATTTTATTGGTCGACTCGAATACTCGATCGCGATACCACATGACCCAAGAAGCTAACCTCTCTTAACCGTAACTCACACTTGCTGAACTTAGCATATAATTGCTTATCCCGTAAAATTTGCAGACTAACCGCAGGTGTTCAAGATGTTCGGTCTCATTTCTTGAATAGACCAAGATGTCATCAATAAACACGACTACGAATCGATCCAAATATGGTCTAAAGATCCGATTCATCAAATCCATAAATACCGCAGGGGCATTAGTGAGCCCAAACGGCATCACTAGGAACTCATAGTGACCATATCTCGCTCAAGGCGTCTTGGGCACGTCCGAATCTCGGATTCGCAATTGATAATAGCCCGATCTCAAATCTATTTTCGAGAACACCGAGGCTCCCTTCAGTTGATCGAACAAGTCATCAATACGTGGCAATGGATACTTGTTCTTTATCGTCGCTTTATTAAGCTGACGATAGTCGATGCACAGCCGCATGGTTCCATCCTTCTTCTTCACGAACAACACTGGCGCACCCCAAGGTGAAAAACTCGGCGAGCAAAACCTCTATCCACCAATTCTTGCAATCGAGCTTTCAACTCCTTTAATTCCGTTGGTGCCATACGATACGGAGCTATCAAAATTGAGTGGTACCGGTACCAATTCGATGCCAAATTCTATTTCCGAACGGTGGTAAACCCAGCAATTCTTGGGAAAACATCCGGTATTCACAAACCACGGGCACAGATTCGGGTTTCTTTTCGATTCCTTGTCATCGAAAGCACGATGCAAGGTACGCCGCACCCTTTTCTTACATATTTCGGGCCAACATCGCGATATTACATTTGGTAACCCTTTAAGTCCGTAGACTCAACCCGAATTATTTCATTATTCGCGCACCTCAAATCGATAGTCTTGCTCTTGCAATTTACAACCGCATCGTGCATGGTCAACCAATCCAAACCAAGAATAACGTCGAACTTATCGAAGCGGCAAAAGCATCAAGTCCGCCGGAAAACAAGAACCTCGGAACACTAGGGGACTTTTCTTGCACACTTTGTTGACAAGCACGTAATGACCCAAGGGTTTGACACCGAATTACAAACTCGATGAGACTCAATAGGCAAAGTCTTCTTTGGATGCTAAGGTTTCACATATATATGAATGAGTAGAACCGGGGTCAATCAAAGCAATCACATTTGTATTGAAAAGAGTGAAAGTACCGGTAATGACATCCGGAGAGGCAAGATCCTCACGCGTGCGCAGATGGCATAAGTCCTTGCAGAGCACGAGCCTCAGATCCGATGGTAGCATCTCTAGATCCTCTCGACCGCCAATCGACATTGCCCATATTTCTAGGTGGCCTACCTCGGCAAGTGGTAGCACCCGGTTTCCACTCGACTCACATTCTTTCAAGCATCCTCGGGCAATCCTTCATAAAGTGGTCGGCCGATCCACACTTATAGCAGAGCGATCACGAAACCAACAGCTCCCGAATGCCATTTGCCACAATGTGGACACTCGCCTCTCTCGGCGATCATTTCCACCATGGCGATCGAAGTGACTCGTGTGGTCACGGGGGTCGATCGCGTCCTCGTCTAGAAAAGCCCAAACGCCTCTAGACCGGCTCGCATCATCTCGAAATCTCTTCGATGCTTGTTGAAGAGGCTTTCCGAGGACCTCTTTCGAATTCTCCAGTTCCCACATCAGCTTTTTGTTTCTCCTTTCTAAGCTCTTGACTTTACAAGCTCGCTCAACAAGTACTACGAACTCTCGTATCTCGAGAATGCCAACAAACATCCTTATATCATCATTCAGCCCATCCTCAAGCGTTTACATAATAGCTTCGGACGAAATGCATTCTCGCAGCGACGGCTAAGCCTCACAAACTTTCGTTCAGTAGTCGATAGCGGACATAGAACCTTGCTTAAGATCAAGAAATTCCCTCCGCTTTTGGTCGATGAATCTCTGACTGATATACTTTTTTCGGAACTCGGTTTGAAAGAATTCCCAAGTCACTTGCTCTCTAGGCACCACAGAAGTCAGAGTACTCCACCAATAGTAGGCGGACTCACGTAGCAAGGAGATGGTACACTTTAAGCACTCATCGGGTGTACAGGATAGCTCATCGAGCACCCGGATAGTGTTATCCAACCAAAATTCAGCTCGCTCGGCATCATCATCATCCGTAGCCTTAAATTCAGTGGCCCCATGTTTTCGAATCCTATCGACTGGGGGCTTACTTGACCTTATTTGGTCAGTCACCGGAGGTATTGTAGGTGCGGGGGTTGCATTTGTCGGGAATGGAGGTTGTGGAACAGCCGTGTTAGTTCGAATGTATTGATTAAACCATTCGTTCATCACACTATAAAAGGCTTACCTAGCCTCGTCATTCGGATTGCTGGCCATAGGTTGAGAGTCCGCCGGCGCTGTCCCTTGCGCGGAGCAGCGCCACACTCTCCACATCATCAGCTATCGCTTCGGTTGGGATCGGATCTATTGCTATAAACAAACACAAAGTCAAATTGTCAGAAATCACCACACTATCGATTCATCATTTAATGGCATGTATAGCTAGACCCCAAACACATCACGGTAGTCCTAGAATCGACTAAACCGTGGCTCTGATACCAATAAAATTGTAACACCCCGAACCCGAGACCATCGCCGATTGTCGGACACGAGGGTTAACAAGCCAAGTTCACATGTTTTGCCCACCAATTTGACATTTCCAGTCAGGCTGGAAAACTGCGTCACTATCGCCTTAAAATCATATCTCGAGTTTCAAAACTCGGAAACTGGTTTCATAAATTTTCCCTGAATTTAGACTCATATATCCATCCATGGATTTATTTCTAGAATTTTTGGTCGGGCCAATTGGTACAGTTTATTAGTTAAAATCACCCATGTTACAGGGATCGACTGCTCTGACCTTCGCGCGTTATAACTTGAATATCTCTCTGTACAGGGCTTTAACACTGGTTCCGTTTGTTTCTAATGAAACTAGACTAAAAATGGAATCTGTACATATAAGGCATGACTCCTAATTCTTTCTGGATAATTTATAGTAAATTTTAAAGTTGCGACAGGGGACCCAGAAACCGTTCTGGCCCTGTCTCACAATAGCCTTAATATCTCTTAACATGTAACTCCTATGACCATTTCGTTTCTTCCATATGAAAATAGACTCATCAAGGTTCATTTACATAGCTTATTCACTATTTAATACCATTCCTACAAATTTTGGTGATTTTTCACATTCACGTCACTGCAGCTGGCAGCATCTGTTTTAAGGTAGGTCTTACCTATTTGGTAGTCTCCATGAACCAACTAGTCTTGCCATACATAGGTTCATATATGATCATTTTAACCATGCCAATGGCTGATCATGTGACCAACATTCCCATTTCCAATCCATAGCCACATCATGACACCAAATATATACATACAAACCACAAATAGTCTAAGTTCATGCTTCCTTTTTCGAGCCATTTTCGCATGGCCGTATATATATACATCACAACATATTTAACCAACAAGGGTAGTCCTATACATGCCATCTCAAGTTCAACCAAAATTTATACCAAAATGGAGGCTTGATAGTGTGGATGACTTGACTTCAACGATCCCAAATCCGATTACTTGAGCGAAATCTAGAAAACCGAGAGCCAAAGCAACGGGTAAGCATTTTTATGCTTAGTAAGTCTCAAGGAATATAATCAACTCTAATTACAGCAATACATTCACATAGCCAAATGCATCATTTCATTAATACACATTCTTACTTCACACTTCATCATTATATAATTTCACAAAGTATCAATCAATTCAATAACTGAAATTCATTAGTCGATTGAGCGAATGTTGCTCAAACATGTCGACTTTCCGATGCACATATAAACGTACCTCATTCTTTGGGCTTTTGAGTGTACTCATTGAATTTATTACAGCAACCAACACTCACCTCCAGCCCAAGATTCTTCGAATATAACCGGATATAACCACGTGCACAAATGCCTTGGTCTTAGCCCGGATAGAATGTCTCGCACGAATGCCTTGGTCTTAGCCGGATGTAGCCACTAGCACAATTGCCTTCGGTCTTAACCGGATATAATTTCCAGCATAATTGTCTTGATTTAGCCCGGATATCATTCAATTTCCCATGAACACATACATCAATTATCATTGGACATACATATTTCATTTTCAGTTACTAAGGCTCAAACGCAATTATAGTCACAAGCATATTCGCCGGGACTTAGCCCGGTAGAATTCAAATACTCATGCACACATAATCAATAATCAATACACATCCATACTTTATTTCACATAATTCAAGTAGGGTCACTTCTTGAGGACTTACCTCGGATGTTGTCGAACGGCTTTTTCGGCTATTCGATCACTTTCTCCTTCCCTTGTCCAATTGTGGCCCTCTAAGCTCTTGAGCTAATTCAAACAAATTCAATTTATTAAAACCTCATTGTGCTAGCTTATGGCGAATATGACAAGGAGTTTAAATGGTCATATGGCCACCCTTTAGCTTGAATACACAATGGTCATGCACATTTTATACTACATCAAGCAATTCAATACAATTTATTCGAGCATCAAGGAAATGCTAAGGCCTTCAATAGGCTACCCAAGGCCGAATATTCATGTACATGTTGAGGCCAATTATGCACTTAATACCTCACAAAAACAGCATGCATTTTACTAGTTAATGCTTTGCATATTGTGGCTCAAAACTTATAATATAGCATCAAGCACTTATATGTGTGCTAGGCAATTGTGCTTGCAAATTTCACAATTATTCTTCAACATCTGCTTCTTTAAACAAACTTATTCATCACTTCCTTCATAACCAAAACATCATGTGCAAACATATATATACATATATGAGCATGGCGAATTTCAAGGTGTCCATAGCCATCCAAAACACAAATTTTAATTAACATGCAAGAAGCATGAACCATGCTCATGAATGCATCATGGCGAATATGACAATCATGCTCCTTTTCAACTTCAATCATGATAAAACAAAAGAAAGCTCAAAATCTTACTCAAGAGTAGACAATCCATCATTGCATGCATCATCATCAAGCTTCACACTTAGCATGCAATGGCTTTATCACCATAACAACTTTGGCCAAATACCATTTCCATGGCTTAACAAAGATTTGAGCCATGGCTAACATGCACATCAAGTTAGCAACCAAAACATGCATGAAACTCCTAACACAACCTCATACATACCTTAATCTTGATGCAAACTTAGCCAAATCTCCTTCTAGATCTCTTCCAAACCAAGCATGAAGCAAAAATCCTCCTTCTTCCTTAGTTTTGGCTCAAAGAAAGGATGAACAAATTTTTTCTTTCCTTCTCTACAACTCACGGCAATGGGGGGAATACCTCACCACACACATTTTTTTCATTCTTTTCTTACCCATACACCTTTGTTTATTATTTCTCCCTAATGCACCAACAAAACATGTTTCATGACATGTTTTGCCCATCCTCTCTTGCCATGGCCGGCCACTTCATGTTGGGGGAATTTGACATGCAAATCCTTATTTTTGCATGCATGAGCAACTAGTCATCACACATTTCCCCATCATACTTTCAAAGTTCACTACTAGGTCCTTTCTAGTGAAATTCGCATTTATAACACTAAATCGAAACATCAAAAATGTCACACAAAAATTAACACATATCATAGGCATCAAAATAAATTTTAAATTATTTTTATGCCTCGGTTTTGTGGTCCCGAAACCACATCCCGACTAGGGTCAATTTTGGGCTGTCACAATGGAAGTATGAGAAGATATGAACTTGGAACAATTGGAAGATGTTAAAATATATGCTTGAAATGAAAATACTCATAATTCATGTGCATGTTTACTTTGAGGTTTGAAATGACTCTTTAATTGTTGTAATTGTTACAAAGGAGAGGTTACGGTTGTTAAGCTAATGACAAGATATGTTAAATTACGCTTAGGAGTTAATAAAGTAAACATTGTGACTGAATAAAATTATAACTATAAAATTCATGGCTATTAGTACTATCTTGTGTTTAAATTGTTGGACTTGATAAAAGATTAATAAGAGTTTGTTATTATTTTCATACAGACTTACTAAGCTATATAGCTTACCCCCTTCTTTTCCCATGTTTTAGAGTGCTGTCAAGCTAACTCGAGTTGGAGATTGCCGGAGATCCTATCACACTATTAAGCTATCATTTTGGGTATTGATGAATTCAAGTATTTTGAGTTATGGCATGTATATAGACTTGGTCATTTTGTTATATGCGTCATATGAGTTTAGCTAATGTAATGGCTTGTAATCTTCAAAAGCTTGTTTTGCTATTTGGCTATGTAAGTTGGCTTATATTGGCACCATGGTTGTAAGCCTAAGTATAGTCATATATGTGTCAATTTCTATGGTGATATGATCATGATATGCTTGGTGAATGTGAATTGTTTGGAAATGTGATATATGGCATGAATGTGAAATGTTTGGTAATGTAGTCTATTGATGAGATCATAAATTTGTGTGTATAATAAGGTACCTAGAAAGTAGTTAAATGAAGCCTAATGAAGGTGAAATCAACATGAATGATTTATGGCAGAATAAATATTGTGTGTATTATAAATGTTGATATGGAATTGGTATGTGACGTTCATCATTTTGAATGGTTTGGTTGATCTTATATGCTTGAATTTGTGCATGTGATTAGTGTATGTATGAATAAGGGTGACAAATGGTTTGTTAAATAGCCTTATTATTGTCCACATGGGTAGACACATGGGCGTGTGTCTAGGCTGTGTGTGACACACGGTCAGCCCCATCAATGCTGTCTAATATTCAACTCCTTCTAGGTAAGGAGGTACTTGAGGCTCTTGTGATAGGTGTAGATGAGACACCTCTCACCGTACAAATAATGCCTCCAGATCTTCAACGCAAAAACCACGGCAACTAATTCGAGATCATATATCAAATAATTCCCTTTGTGTGTCTTAAGCAGACGAGATGCATAAACCACAACTTTTCCATCTTACATCAATACACATTCCAAACTGACATGCGACGCATCATTGTACACCACAAACTCTTTACCAAATTCAGGCTGTATCAGAATAGAAGCCTGAGTCAGAACAAACTTTAGCTTCTCGAAGATCGATTGTTGCACATCAGTCCATACAAAAGGAACATCTTTACGCAGAAGCTTAGTCAAAGAAGCTGTAATATGAGAGAACTCCTCAAAAAATTGCCGATAATAACCCATAATACCTAGAAAATTGTGTATTTCAGATACATTCTTAGGTTGTTTCCAATCAAGAACAACCTCGATCTTTCTCAGATCAACACGGGTCCCCTCAACAGAAACTATGTGTCCCAGAAAAGTTACCTCTTGTAACCAGAACTCACACTTGCTCTACTTAGTGTAGAGCTATTTTTTACGAAGAATCTGAAGAACTACTCTAACATGCTCATCATGCTCATCATAGGTCTTAGAGTAAACTAAAATATCATCGATGAAGACCACAAAGAACTGATCTAGATATGGTTGAAAGACTCAGTTCATTAGATCTATGAATGCAGCCGAAGTATTCGTCAGTTCAAAAGGCATAACTAGGAACTCGTAATGTCTATAATGAGTCCTAAATGTAGTCTTATGTACATTGGCTTCCTTTACCCTCAACTGATGATACCCAAAATGAATATCAATCTTCAAGAACATAGAAGCCCTCGAAATTGATCAAACAAATCGCCGATCCTCAGAAGTGGATACTTATTCTTCACAGTCAGCTTATTCAGTTGCCGATGATCGACACACATCTTCATGGTCCCATACTTCTTCTTTACAAACAGAACCGGTGCCCCCCACAGAGAGACACTAGGGTGAATGAAACCATGATCTAGAAGCTCTTGAAGTTGAGCCTTAAGCTCTGTAAGCTCATTCGGTGTCATTCGGTATAGAGCGATGGACACCAGAGCTGTACCCGGTAGAAGCTTAATACCGAACTCAACCTCCCGGCTCAGAGGTAAACCTGGTAACTCCTCCAGAAAGACATTCGAAAAATCCCTCATTGTTTTGATATTCCCGATAGAAGAGTTCCCAAAAATAGAAACACTGACGTAAGCTAGAAACACATCACACCCTTTCCGAACTAGTTTTTCAACCACAAGAGCGGAGATCACATTGGACAGATAATCTCGATGCTCACCAATCTCAACCACTTCCTTATCATTCTCAGTCCTTAGAACGACCCTCTTAGATGTGCAATCCAAACTAACTCAATGCTCAACCAACCAATCCATACCCAGAATCAAGTCAAACTCTCCAAATAGAAGCTCTATTAGATTTGCTAGAAAAACAGTCCCTTACACCATTAATGGAACACTCCTATAAAGTTTATTAACTCTAACAGACTACCCTAACAGACTCAGTACAGTAACCTCACTAGAAGTTCTCTCAACAAAAATCCCCAAATTTTCAGAAACACAACTAGCTGCATAGGAGTGTGTAGAACCTATGTCTATCAGAGCAGTATAAGGTACATCAAAAATAAGGAATGTACTAGTAATAACATCAGGGGCATCTCTATCCTCTCAACGATGAGCAGTATAAACCAAAGCACGCTATCTCGCCTCAGTCTGACTAGCACCTTTTCCCGGTGCTCTCTGTCCACGACCCATACCATTAGCACCCCTAGCCAGTCCATAACCCCTAGGTGGCTGCTGAACTACCCTCTAAGGCTGTACAGGACCCAGTCTTGAAGTTTGCATCTAATCGGCCCACTGTGGACACTCTCTAACATAGTGCTACAAAGACCCACACCTTAGACATTCCCCTATCCTCCCCCAACACTTGCTCGGATGGCCCCTACCACAATCTCCACAAGGCTGAACCCTAGTAGGAGCAACATGAACCCCCACTCTAACAAGCCAATCAAGTCTGGCCTTTTTCTTAGGCCTCTGAACAGAACTAGAGGGCTCTGACTTTCTCATATTCTTACCTCTCTCTCGGTCCATGTTCTGGCGCTCCATGCGTTTAACCTCTTCGGCGATCTTCGCTTTATCAACCAGAATTGTGAACTCTCGTTCCCTCTGTGGAGCAATTAGAACTCTTAAACTATCCCTAAAACCATCTTAAAAACGGACACACTTCTCATACTCAGATGCCACCATGCCTCATGTATAGTGGCTCAACCTCATAAACTTGGCCTCATACTCAGCCACTAATCTATCACCTTTCGTGAGGTTCATGAACTCACGCCTACAAGCATCTACATAGGTTGCCCCACGTACTTACCTTGGAAGGTGGTCTTAAAGAAATACCAGTTCAGATGATCAGGCTAAATACCCTCCTCAATCGTTAACCACCACTGATATTCCTCGTCGTGAAGCAAAGATACTGCACCCTTCAGTTTCTACTTAGGGTTCAGTTTAAATCATTCATGATCTTCTCGATGGCCTTTAGCCAATGCTCAGCCACAGTAGGGCCGACTCTAGTGATGCCCCTAAATAACTTAGCACCATTAGACCGAAGAAGTTCAGTTACCGACCTACGACCTTTAGATAAAAAATAAGGTATAGTGACCCTCTCTAATATCCTCAACATGGCTTGGGATAATGCGTCATCCCCAGCCAAATGGCTTTGTGACCCAGTCTCAGTAACAGGTGAAACCGGTGTCTCACTCGTATCTAAATATGGCATATTGCCCAAAGAGGAAGACTCAGCTCGAGCCCCCTAGGGCCTCTACGAAGGCCACGAATACCACATCTGTGAATTCCACAAGCGCTCATCGTAAATTTTCAATTTTATTTGTATTATAAAATTTTATGCATTAGTTCTAGTATTTATTAGCAGATATTTTATGCATAAATTATCAGAAGTTTAGAGATGTTTTCAGAAGTTTCAGTCTCTAACTATTTCAATACAGTTTTAAAAAGTACTAACTACAGTTTTCTTAGAGTTTTCTATCAAGTTCCAAAAATACTTACAGGATCAACGCTGGAGGCTCAGTGTACCACATACATTCTGAAATTAATCAAATTATTTGTAAAACTAATTCTTTTGTAATACAATTCACAATCGAGTTTTGCAACCTGGGTCTGATACCATTAAATGTAACACTCAGACCCGGCCCAGATGTTATGACCAAATCCGGATATGTCACTAAGTAAAGTTTTGAAAACAGCATCGTCTTGTCAAATCATTCAAGTTTCTTAATTCAAATTCGTTTATAACCATTTTCAAAAGTGATAATTAATTCATTTATTATATACAACATAATTTTTAGCGGAAGCCTTAGAAACCCTTATAATTTAGAAATCTAATTCATGTTTTAGAAAAAAAACCTTTGTTTTTGCAAAAATGTGTTTTCCGTCATGCATAGCAAAAAGAGTAAAAAATGCCTCTAAAACCCAATGCAAAACCAACATCCGAAGATCCCAAATATTACAAACTCTCAAATAAAATTAGAATTATAAATGAAAACTGTAATTTACTAAGTAAAAATAGTTCTCGATCAAGTGGTCACCCTTGAGCCTCCGCCGTACTGATTACTCCAAGTCTGTGGATTACCTAAACAGAACAGACAGACAAATTTGAGTTTTCGTAAACTCAATGTGTAATCCAACAGAAATAGACATGCTTTTCATATAGATAACACATACACAGTCAGTTTCAGATTCATATACAGACTAAAGTCCTTTACAGATACATATACAAATAAGCAAAGCAGATGCAGTGAGTTCTACCCCTATCCTCTACACACCATCTTCGACCATCCAATTACACCATGTGGGGTTTAAAACACCCACCTATCCCTACACACCATATAGTGCCAATACGACACTTTACAATTAATATGCAGTCAAGCTGCCAGAATATAGGTGAAATGTCGCCATCTAGATCACTTCCTCCACATATACAAATCCCACCCCAAGTATAGTTACGAAATACAGAAAAGTATACAGATACAGAAATATCATGCTTGACATGCTCGCATGCAAATATCAGATATATATATAAGTAGCAGAATAACCAGACAAGAATATCAGTTTCATACTCAGAATAAACTATCAGTACATCGAAACACATAATCTAGGGTTGATTAGCCCTTACTGACCCTATGGTAGTCCACAGTTGATTAGAATGACCCATGCAACCTTAGGGCCAGCCCAGACACTTGTGTAGCCCACATGCCCTGGCCCAAAACCCACACACCCGTGTGGCATGGCCGTGTGGGCCCACACGCCTAGCTTGGCCTAGCTCGTGTAGCCCACATGGCCACACTCGCACCATATACGGCTGTGTCCTACGCATGGCCATGCCTTCGTCGACCATGGCTAGGCACATGCCTGTGTGATGTTGACAGTGGGGTTTTTCTGCTTTCGCTGAAGCTCATTTTTCAGTGTTTCGAGTACACACCTATGACCGTTTTGATTGGAAAAACACTCCCGAGTCTCGAAACCTAAGAAAAACATCCAAATGCTCAATTAGTAGTCAATTTACGAATCGGTAAGAAACTCAAAACAATGCTCAAGACTTACTGATAACCCAAACAGACCCTAACATGATTTAGACTATCGGAGTAAACCTTCACCGCTCACAACCTTCACCTACACCATGAATTAGCAGAAATCAATCTCCTAACTAAACACCATTCCGCCGAAACAACATATATAACTCTAACCAGCGTTAGAAAACATAAGTTGCAGAACCTAAAACTTCACTTACCAATCGAACAGAGAACGATGGAATTCTCAAAACGCAGGAATTCGACAACAGATTAACAGAATAGGAAAAAGAATGAAATACAGAGAAAAAAAGGAGAAGAACTGACGTCAATTTTTTTCCTTTGAAAGAGAGAAAATTTTGAATAAGAAGAAAATAAAAATAAAAGATATTCAAATATCGCTTGTTTTACTCCCACAAACCCACTACTCCTAACTCCCTTAGACTTTTAGTTCAACCGAAACTCTATCAGTCAACCAAGCAAAAACAAACTCCCTCACATAAAGATTCGATCACAGAACCTTCAACATAACAATCCCCTTACCATTCAAACCAACAGACTCATTCTAATATAAATTAACAGACAATTTTATATAAGCCAACTCAACAAGGGTAAGACTTGGATAAAAAATAACAAAATTTGCTAACATGAGACTTGAACCCAAAACCTCACACACACACCTATAACACTTAACCATTAAAACAAATATACAATTATGTCAAATATTTACAGAAACATAAATAAATTATCGTATGCTACAAATAAAATTTATAATATATTAATAAATTAAAAGTAAAATAAAATTGAAAAATATTTTAAATTTAATTAAAAAATTTAAAAGTAATTTCTGAGTTTTTAATTTTAAACTCTGAATTTTAATCCAATCATTCTTTAAAAAATTGCGAACACACTAAATGACGGGTGATTTGGGTCTGGATTTTAGGAGGTATAAGCAAAGGCAAAGACAATGGTGGAGAAACAAGTTTCACTCTTTCGCAACTTTTGAAGAGATTCATCCAAAGGGTTTGAAAGGATTGGGAACTAAGGTCATTGATGAAGAAGACTGAAAGTCAAAATGTATATATATATATATATGTATATTCTTTGTATCGCCATTTTCTTGGTTTGTCACAATTTAGTTGGAACTTTCTATCATCATGACCTTGCTTATCTTTTGTGATTTTCATTTATTTGGAAACAGATGAAAGGGTTTAATGTTGAAAACCTATATTTTTGGTTTATTTTAATTATATTTAAAATATTTTAATTTATTGATACTTTTAAATTTTAATTTATTAACATTATCTAAATTCAATTTGACGTGGCAATGTCCCCACAGTGATGTCTTAAAAATTAGTGAGATTTATAATTTATATAAAAACATGAGTTTAGAAGAATATTTAACCAACGAGATCACTTTTTTTATTATATTCTTAAATTTATATTTAAAAATAATTATAATATTTAATTTAAAATTATTAGTTGAAAAGAGTTGAAATAAAATAGAAATTGTGATAATTATGCATTTAAAAATATTAGAATTTAAATTACAATTATTATTTTAAAAATTTGTGCTAATTTTAAAATGAATTATTACTTAAATAGAGCTTTAACCATAAAATATAAGAAAAAGCTTGCTAGTTTTATTTATGTAAAAAAGAATTATTACTTAAATACAAATTTAAGCATCTTAATTAGAGGTGTTCTTGGGCCGGGCTACCTGGCCCCGCCCGAAGGCCCGCCCGAAATTTGAAAGGGTTTGGGTAAAAATATAGGCCCGAAAAATGGGATTGGACAAAAAAAAATCCGTTTAAAAAATGGGTCGGGCCTTGGGTAATGTATTTTTATCCAGGGCTTGGCCCAGCCCGGCCCGCATTCACTAAAGGACCAAAAAAATATGCATTTTTTAATGTTATTTTCTTGTTGTTTTCTTCCTATTTTGCTACCATTTTACTATTATGTTACTACTATTTTGTTGTTATTATTTGGATATTGTATAAAACTTATTTTATTGTTCATTTTGTTATTATTTTAAAAGCATTTGTTAATTTTTTATTATTTTAGAGGCATTTGCTTGTTAAATTGAATCTATCTTAGTGTTATTTAAATCTACATATTTTTAAAATTTATTTTCAATTTGTTGGGAAATATTTATTTTGATATTTTTCGTATTTTTGATGTATTATATATATTTAAAAATAATATAAAAATTAATACAGTGGGTGGGTGCGGGCCTGTGTTTTAGTATTTTATCCGGGTTGGGCTTGGGCAAAATTTTAGGTCTGCTTTTTAGGCTCCACCGTTTGATGAACACCTCTAATCTTAATTATCACTTAATTAATATTAGAGTTGTTTATGTTAATTAATTATTATTTTGAATAGTGTTACTTTACATTAATTATATAAAGTAAATCGATATTGTATTTTAAGTATGTTAAAAAAAACTTGAATTATTATTTGAAAATTTTCTATATAATATTTGAATTCTTAAGTTAATATATTTTAATTATACAATAATCCAAATAAGAAATATTTTTATGTTAATTACTACAATTAAAAATACAATATTTAAAAACTAATTAATAATAATTTAGTAATAATTAAAATTAGAATACTAATTTATTAGGATTATTATGTGATACTGATGCGGTCGTTAAGAGCACCAAAAATATTCTATCCCTATAAAATAATGAAAAGAATAGAATGAGGGAAGTAGGGTCAAATCCTTAGGGATTGGATTTGTACAAATTTTTATTTCTCGAGATCCCGGATAGAATCGTTCCTAAGAAAACCTACGTACCTGGAAAAATGACAAAAAAATAAAAAATTCGATTGAATTGAAATTGTAGAAATTAAAATTAAAATTGCAGAGATAAACAGAGTTGAAGGAAAATACTTTTTTTTTATGGAGAGATTCCAGCCTCTGGTTGTCTCGATCCGCCTTTGGTTCAATCCTAGGCTTTTAAATGATCCTTCTCAAACAGAATAAGGCAGTTATAGTGGAAGAGGACGCCTACGACCACTCCACTTAGATTTTAGACTTATGATTTAGAGGAACCTTACTCTAGCCAACCGTTGCTTTTGTGGGACCGTCTTATACTAGATCATCACTTCTCAATGGCGAATGTCACGCCCTTTTATCTATTGGGCTTGACAACTACTGATGCAGTAAGGTAACGAACCGACTGTGCAACCTTCCCAAAACATACAAAGAGGCTGTTCTTTGCACAAGTTGAAAAGATCACCTTTGAAGGGCAATGGAATGAAGAGCCAACCCCGTAATGCGGAGAAACGATGAACACTCGTTAAGAAGCCTAAGCGCGGATTCTAAGCCTCATGAACCCTTTTTGGGGAATTTCGACAACTTTTGGCTAGATAAATTTAGTGGCTCATGCTTTCTGAGGAAAAATAAATAAACGTAATGAAAATAGAATTTTTATTAAATAATATGAAAGGAACAAAGGCTAAGTTTTTTGGGAGAGGGAGTGTTTACAGAAAAAATGAGTCAAATTTGTGTCACTCCATCCCCTATTTATAGTACTAGGAAACCTAGTCTATTCCTAATTAAATTTTAAAAGATAAATACAAATAAATAAAGATAATTAAAGATAAATAAAGATAATTGAAGATAAATAAAGATAAAAGCCAAAACTAAATCTAAATAATAATCTTTAACAATTATCCTAATATAATTAAAATTTAAATAGAGTCTTGTGTTTATAAAATCTCTTTTTTGCACTTTTTCCCTCAAGTCTCTCATACTTTGTATTTTCAGCACCACTTCTTTCCTACTTCGCATGCTGGCCCATTTTATTTTTAAATTCATACTTTTTGCCCCCAAATTTCCTTTTGCCTTCAATTTAGTCTCTACAAGATAAAAAACCATAAATAGCTCAAATTAGTAGGATCATACTCAAAATAAATATGTAATTAATGCATAAAAATATTTTATTCTAGAGTATTATCGATAATTATAAAAGTAATATTAATTAATAAGAAAATATATTAATGTGAAATTAATTAACTTGGTCATATCTTTTAAAAGTCCTACTCAAAGTAAATAATATATATTTAACTAATAAAATTATAAATATATAAAATCATTGAATATAATTGGATAAATTTTAAAATATAAATATAAGTTTTTATTAAATAAATATAATTTTATATATAAATATGATTTTATTTTAAATATGATAATAATTATTAATGTTAAAATTAATTTTTATAATTATCAAAATTGAATGTGTGACATTAACATTATATATATAAAGATAAAATCAATATATTGGTAATCTAATCTATAATGTATAATTTTATTTAGGTAGTTATTCGTCCACCGCTAGTAGAGTAAAAAAACTCCACAAGTGGGTATAGTATGATACCAAATGTCTTTTTTTTTAATTAATTAATTATTATTTTATTACACCCTAAAAATAAATGGCATCAACCATGTAACATCCCATTCTCAATAAAATCGGAATAGTGGTTTTAGGACCACAAATCTGAGTTAGAAAGAAAATTTATTTAATATTATTGCATGGTCTATATTATGATAGGAAAGACGTATGAAAATTTCGATAAGAAAATTTTACCGATTACATGTTTAATTATAAAAAGGACCAAATTGCTTAAAATGCAAAAGTTGAGTTCTAGTAGCTATAAGTATCAAATAGCTATGGAATTAAAAACTTAAGGTCCTCATATGGTAATTAGACCATTAAGAAAAGTTAGTAGATATTTTTGATGATTCATCCATGGAAAATTAGAAAAAGAAAAGGACTAGATTGGAATTTGGAGTAAATAAAGATGATAATAGCCTAATATCATCTTCTCCAAAGTTTCTATGGAAACCTTAGGAAAGAGAAAGAAAATCAAGCAAGCTTAATTAGGAAAGTAATCATGTCCTGTTTTTAGTAATTTTTATATTTTTGAGATCAGAATAACCTAATCTAGCTATTTTGGGGACCAATTTGTAAAGGTATTAAAGTATTGAAATTTTTCCATGGATGAATATGCTGAAAATCTAAAATTTATGGTAGAAAATGAAACATTACTGGTAGATAAACAACTTTTGTAAAGTAAATTTTTAAGAAATTGTAATTCAGGGACTAAATTGTAATGATGTAAAATTCATGAATGATTTCTAATTTTTGTGAAATATATGTGCTGTAAATGTTATATTAAAAATTGGTTAGGCTTGAAATAAGGATTAAATTGCATGAATTTCATTTTCCGAGCCTAGGGATGAAATTGGAATTAATTAAAAGTATAGGGGTAAAATGGTACTTTTCCCTAAAATGTAAGTTGTATTGAATTAAATATGAAATGTGTTAAATTGATGTTAAATTCATCTATATGGATTCGAAAAGATCAAATAAAGAGTTAGATTGAGGAAAAGAAAAAGTATTGGATTAGTAGATTTCCGTATACGAGCAAGTGACGAGGTAAGTTCGTGTAACTAAATCTTGTATATTAATATGTTTGAAATTGAATGCTGAATATGTGTGAATTGTATAAATGTTTAATGTACAAAATTAATTACATGTCTAATATTGCTTGATAAGTATAAGTCTTATTTGAAAAGATAGAATTCGATGGATACAGAATTTCTCGATTGGTTGTGGTCTTGCATATGTTGCAGACATACCTTAGCCCGAATGAGCATCCTATTATAAGCCCTTTCGAGCTTCCTATTACATGGTTCCTGCGAGCATCCTGATCAGTAGTAATCCTGCATGTGTTGTGAACTATCGCAGCTCTTTGTGAGTGTCCTGTTATATGATCGGTTGTGATCTTGCATATATTGCGGACACAATAAGAACTCTTTTGGAGCGTCCTGATATAGGCTCTTCTTAAGCTTCTTGATATGGATCGCTTTAACATCCTGTTATATGAATAGTAATTGACATGAATTAATTGTATTTGTTTTGTGAACTCTGGTAATGCTCCTGAACACTATTTCAACGACGGATATGGGTTAGGAGTGTTACATTTATTGGTATCAGAGCTACGATTTAGTCGATTTTTGAACTAATGTAGCAAGCACGAGTTTAGTTGTACATGTCATTATATAAAATTTGTGATAGTGTGATATCTCCTGACCATTTGAAATGTGTTTTTCATATAGTAATATCGTCCAACCGAGCTAAAATGAATCCGAGGAAGCTGAGAGCAATGCTCCAGCTTCAGTTCAAAGAGCTGCATCTAGTAGTAGTAGAAGGCCCAAATCTAAGGGTCGAGCTGAGGAGGCAAAAAAAGCCTTCTTTCAAACGATGAATGAGTGGTTCACAGAATTCTTAAGAACAAATCCTGCTATACAACAACCTCCCCCTCTTGCTCCTCAACTAGTTCCCAGTATGCCACAAGTGTTGAATATGTTAGAATTGGTAAGCCTCCAATAGATAAAATTCAGAAATATGGGGTAGAAACATTTAGGACTACTATTGATGATGATCCGAAAAGGGATGAATTTTGGCTAGAAAATACAATCAGGGTTTTGGATGAATTGCCTTGTACACCTGAAGAATGCCTAAAATGTGTTGTATCTCTACCAAAAGACTCAGCCTATCAGTGGAGGAATACATCATTTCTATTGTACATAGGGAAAATGTTACATGGGAATTTTTCTAGCCAGAATTCAAAAAGAAGTACATTAGCCAGAGACTTCATGATTAGAAAAAGAAAGAATTTTTAGAGCTCAAACAGGGGAATATGACTGTATCTGAATACAAGTGGGAATTTGTTCGGTTAAGCAAATATGCCAAAGAATGTATCTCGACCGAAGTTGCTATGTGTAAACGATTTGAAAAGGGATTAAATGAAGACATCAAGTTGTTAGTTGGGATTCTGGAATTAAAAGAATTTGTTGTACTAGCCAGCCGAGCACATAAAGCTGAAGAACTAAATAAAGAAAAGAGACAGGTAGAGATGAAAGTCCAAACTTTGAGAAAAAGATTTATGGGGAAATCACAATCGTCAGATTCAAAAAAATCAAAGAAATATCATGATCATTCTGTCTCATCTGTTGGGTATTTTGGAAAAGACAAAGGCTCTCAACATTCTAATATGAGATCTCCATCTCCATCAGTAGCAAGTGTTGGAAGTGTTGGTAGTTTCAAACCTAGATGTAAACATTGTAGTAAATTCCATTTTGGAGAGTGCCGTATGAGAAGTGGAGCCTGCTTTAGATGTGGTTCTTTCAACCAATATCTTAAAGATTGTCCAAAAAAGGCTTGAAAAAAATACTGTTCAGACTTCGAAGCTAAATAACCCCAGCTCGAGAAGTAGACCAACCCGTCACCCTGGCAATATCAGTAGTAGCCGAGGTGCTACAAAAGATTCAACGTTAATTTGAAGCACGAACATCGGTGAGAACATATGCTATACGTGCAAGAGAGGATGCCTCTGCATTAGACGTCATTACTGGTACTTTTTCTCTTCTTGATACTGATATTACTACTTTAATTGATATTGGCTCAACACATTCATACATATGAACAAATTTAATGTCTGTTAAAAATTTACCTATTGAGTCCACTGAATTCGTGGTCAAAGTTTCAAATCCCCTTGGCCAGTATGTGATGGTGGATAAAGTTTGTAAAAATTGTCCGTTAATGGTATAGGATTATTGTTTCTCAGCTGATTTACTATTGTTTCCATTAGATGAATTTGATGTGATTCTGGGTATGGATTGGTTAACTCAACATAATGCAGTGGTAAATTGTAAACAGAAGTCCATTGTGTTAAAATGTGAGAATGGTGAATTACTTCATGTTGAATTTGATAAACTGGGTGGGTTGTCCAATGTAATCTCAGTTATATCAACACAGAAATATGTCAGAAAAGGGTATGATGCTTATCTTGCATATGTGTTGGACACTAAAGTGTCTGAGTCAAAGATTAAGTCAATGCCGGTTGTTTGTGAATTTCCTAATGTGTTTCTGGAAGAATTACCTGGTTTACAATCTGTTAGAAAGGTAGAATTTTCTATAGATCTTATTCTGGGTACAACACCGATATCCATAGCACCCTATAAAATGGATTCTATTAAATTAAAAGAGTTGAAAGCACAGTTGCAAGAATTGGCTGACAGAGCTTTTGCTCAACCTAGTTTTTCACCTTGGGCTGCGCCAGTTTTGTTTGTTAAAAAGAAAGATGGATCATTGAGGTTATGTATTGATTATAGACAGCTCAAAAAAGTTACAATAAAGAACATGTATCCATTACCTCAGATTGATGATTTGTTTGATCAGTTGAAAGATGCCATTGTATTTTCAAAGATTGATCTTCGTTTCGGTTACTATCAGCTATGGGTGAAAGACTCAGATGTACCAAAGACAGCCTTCAGAACTAGGTACGGGCAGTATGAGTTTCTTGTGATGTCGTTCAGTTTGACTAATGCACCTGCAGTATTTATGGATCTGATGAATAGAATTTTTAGACTGTATTTAGACAGATTTGTGGTGGTATTTGTTGATGATATCCTAGTATATTCTCGAGATGAAAGTGAGCCTGCTGATCATTTGAGAATTGTATTACAAATTCTGCGTGAGAAACAATTATATGCCAAATTTAGTAAATGTGAGTTCTTGTTTTGGAAAGTCGGTTTCCTTGGACATATAGTATTTGCAGAAGGTATCAGAGTTGACTCGAATAAAATATTAGCACTTGTAATTGAAAGCCACCAAAAAATGTGTCTGAAGTCAGAAGTTTTCTGGGATTAGCCGGTTACTATCGGAGGTTTGTATAAGCTTTCTCGATGATAGCCTCTCCGATGACTCGTTTTTTATAGAAGGATGTGAAATTTGAATGGACTGATAAATGCCAACAGAGTTTTGATAGGTTGAAAGCCTTATTGATTGAAGGACCCGTGTTAGTTCAGCCTAAATCGGGTAAGGAATTTGCAATTTACAGTGATGCATCATTAAATGGTTTGGGTTGTGTCTTGATGTAAGAAGGTTAAGTAATAGCCTATGCTTCTAGACAACTAAAACCACATGAAAAGAATTACCTGGTACATGATTTAGAGTTAGCAGCTATAGTGTTTGCATTGAAAATTTAGAAATATTACTTGTTTGGTGAAAAATGCCATATATTTGCTGATCATAAAATTTTAAAGTATTTGATGTCGCAAAAGGATTTGAATCTGAGACAGCACAAGTGGTTTGAACTGTTAAAAGATTATGATCTGGTTATTGATTATCATCTGGGAAAAGCTAATGTGGTTACAGATGCTCTGAGCAGAAAATCTTGTTTGGCTTGTGAGCAATGAACACCCGATTGTCGTTACCTGATAACAGTTCAATCATAGCTGAGTTAAAAGCTAGACCGACGTTTTTGCAGTAGGTTTCTGAAGCTAAAAAAAATGATGATGAATTACGAATTAAACGGGTACAGTGTGAGTTGAATTCTGATTCATAATTTCAATTTGAGTTTGATGATTGTCTATTATTCAGAGGCAGAATATGTGTACCAAGGAATTTAGAACTTGTACAGAAGATATTGTACGAAGCTCACAATGGTGTTATGTCTGTGCATCCGGGGAGTAATAAAATGTACAATGATTTGAAAAAGATGTACTGGTGGCCAGGAATAAAACGTGATATTTCTGAATTTTTGTCTAAGTGTTTGATATGTCAGCAAGTTAAAGCTGAACACCAGGTACCTTCGGGATTATTACAACTAGTTATGATATCGGAATGGAAATTGGAAAGAGTTACTATAGATTTTGTATTAGGGTTACCTCTATCTCTGAAAAAGAAAGATGTCATTTGGGTAATCGTCGACCGATTAACAAAGTTTGCACACTTTATTCCGATACATATGGATTTCACTTTGGATAGGGTAGTAGAATTAAATGTTTTTGAGATTGTTAGATTACATGGGGTACCGGTTTCCATTATTTCTGATAGAGATTCTCGATATACATCCCAATTCTAAACATGTTGCAAGAAGCTCTGGGTACACAGTTACATTTCAGTACCGCTTTCCATCCTCAGATTGATGGACAATCCAAACGTGTGATACAGATTTTAGAAGATATGCTTCGGTGTTGTGTTTTGGAATTTGAAGGTAACTTGGAAAAATATTTTCCTTTAGTTGAATTTGCATACAATAATAACTATCAGTCAAGTATTAAAATGACAGTATATTAGGCTTTGTACGGTCTTAAATGTAGAACTTTGTTGTACTAGACGTAGCTCAGTGAGAAAAAGACACATGAGTTGATTTAATTTGTGAGACTGAAGAAAAGGTGAAAGTAATTTGGGATAGTTTAAAAGCAGCCTTTGATTGTCAAAAGTCTTATACTGATTTTAAAAGTATCACCTTGGAAGAAAGTTCTCCAGTTTGGTCGTAAAGGAAAATTGAGTCCATGTTTCATTCGACCATATGAAATCATTGAAAAATTGGACCTGTTGCATATAGATTGGCATTACCACTAGAGCTTGACAGAATTCATACTGTTTTTCATGTGTCTATGTTGTGATGGTATCGATCATATCCTTCACATGATATTTCTCCGATAGAAGTTGAAATTCAACCTGACATGACTTACAGTGAAGAACCGATTAAAATCTTGGCACGAGAGACAAAAGAATTAAGAAATAAAAAGGTAGCTTTAGTAAAAGTCCTTTGGCAACGACATGATTGAAGAAGCTACCTAGAAACCAGAGGATACTATGAGAAAGCAATATCCGAACCTCTTTACTGGTAATATTTTTGAGGATGAAAATTCTTTAAGAGGGAGAATTGTCACAGCTCGTTTTTAGTAAAATCGGAACAGTGGTTTCGGGACCACAAATCTGAGTAAGAAAGGAAATATATTTTATTATTATTATATGGTCTATATTATGATAGGAAAGACGTATGAAAATTTTGATAATTTTTTTTTACCAATTACATGTTTAATTATAGAAAGGACCGAATTGCATAAAATACAAAAGTTGAGTTGTTGTAGCTATAAGTATCAAATAGCTATGGAATTCAAAACTTGAGATCCTTATATGGTAATTAGACCATTAAGAAAAGTTAGTACATATTTTTGATGATTCATCCATGGAAAATTAGAAAAAGAAAAAGACTAAATTGGAATTTGGAATAAATAAAGATGATAATAGCCTAATATCATCTTATTTTATCATCTTCCCCAAATTTTCTATGGAAACCCTAGGAAAGAGAAAGAAAATCAAGCAAGCTTAATTATATAAGTAATCATGTCCCGTTTTTAATAATTTTTATATTATTAAGATTGGAATAACCTAATCTAGCTCTTTTGGCGATCAATTTGTAAATTTATTAAAGTATTGAAATTTTTTCATAGATGAATATGTTGAAAATCTGAAATTTATGGTAGAAAGTGAAACGTTGTTGATAGATAAACAACTTTTGTAAGTGAATTTTTATGAAATTGTGATTTAGGGACTAAAGTTTAAAGATGTAAAACTCATGGAAAATTTTTTATTTTTATGAAATATATGTGCTGTAAATGTTATATGTAAAAATCAGTTAGGATTAGAATAAGGATTAAATTGCATGAATTTCATTTTCCGAGCCTAAAGACGAAATTGGAATTAATTAAAAGTGTAGGGGCAAAATGGTACTTTTGCTTAAGATGTAAGTTGGATTGAATTAAATATGAAATGTGTTAAATTGATGTTAAATTCATTTATATAGATCTAGAAAGATCAAATAAAGAGTTAGGTCGAGGAAAAGAAAAAGTATCAGATTAGTAGTTTTCCGTACACGAGCAAGTGACGAGGTAAGTTCGTGTAACTAAATCATGAATATTAATATATTTGAAATTGAATGCTGAATATGTGTGAATTGTATAAATGGTTAATGTATAAAATTAATTACATGCCTGGTATTGCTTGATAAGTATAAGTGCTATTTGAATAGATAGAATTCGATGGATACAGAATTTCCCGTTGGTTGTGGTCTTGCATTTGTTGTAGACACACCTTAGCCCAAATGAGCATCCTGCTATAAGCTCTCTCGAGCTTCCTGTTACATGGTTCCTGTGAGCATCCTGATCGGTAGTAATCCTATATGTGTTGCTAACTATCGCAGCTCTTTGTGAGCGTCTTGTTATATGATTGGTTGTGATCCTGCATATATCGTGGACAGAAACATAGCTCTTTATGAGTGTCCTAATATAGGCTCTTCATGAGTTTCGTGATATGACTCGCTAGAACATCTTGTTATATGGCTATCTAGAGCTCCCTGATAATAGCTTTTTGGAGTTACTTGTTAAACTCAATGAGCTTCATGTTCTAAACTCTTATGAATTTCCTGTTATAGCCTGGATAAGCTTCCTGTTACATGGCTCACATGAGCATCCTGTTATATGGCTTGAGAGAGTGCTTCCTGATTATGTTCCCTAATCAGGTACCCTTGAATATGAGTTGACGATTTACAGTTTTGTACACTTTGAGTGTACTACATGTGTATCCATCGAAATTTTGAATAAATTCAATGGGAATAGTTTTGACATGGTTGAATTGAACTTAAGATGATTGATTATGGAAATGCACATGTTATATGGAAATATGATATGAAAAGCACATGTTTATGAAAGTTATTACATGATGCGCTCATCTTTGATTTTTTATGTTTACATGATATACATGACTAACAAGTTTCTTGAGATCATATGTGTTTAGGCAAATGGCCATATTGATTTGGATGCATGTTTGTTAACTTATTTTGAATGTACATGATTGGTAAGTTAAATTCTTGTTATACGAACTTACTAAGCATTTGAAATGCTTACTCAGATTTCTTTTCTCTATTTTATTGTGCTCGGAAGCTCGTAAAGGTTGGAATTGGTTGGAGCATCACCATAATATCATTCAGCTCATTTTGTTATAAATAGCAAACTTGTTTTGGGATAATGGCATGTATAGGCTAACTTGGTCAATGTTGGCATTTAAATGGTTGTTTGTAATTTAGCCTTCGGAATGGCTAGTAATGGTATAATTAGTGAATATATACTTGAGGTTATAATATGGTTAATATATGTGTGCTTGGTATGGTGAGATTGAATTATGGTAAGCATATATGTCTTCCAAATGGTAAGTTTGAATACATGTGATGATATATCAAGTATAATTTTAATGTTGGCTTGGTTTTAACATCTTGAATTGGTTGATATATGTATGCAAGTACTAATGTCGGTACAAGGTAAAATTTGGGTGAGAAATAAGGCTCGGAAATGGCCTTATTTTATCCATACCGGCGTATGCCTCAACCGTGTGTGACACATGGCCATGCACACGGGTGTGTAGTTTGGCCGTGTGTCTTCTATATATTAAAAATTGAGAAATAGAATGCTTAAAATTGGTCACATGGGAAGAGAAACGGGCATGTGTCTCAGCCGTGTGAAACACATGGCCCAACACGCGGGCGTGAATCTTGGCTGTGTGAATCCTGCACCTAATTTTTCAAAATTAAATTGTTTACACGGCCTGGCGCACAGGCATGTGGCTGGCCATGTGACCCAAGTCAGTAGCTACCCTAATTTGAACACGGGCTGGAACACGATCCTTTACCTCACATCGAATGCCCACACGGCCTAAGAGACGAGCGTGTCAGTTGGCCGTGTGAGCCACATGGTTTGACCACACGGGCATGTGTCCCCTGCACCTAAGAAAATTTTTGAAATTTTGTGAAAAATTTTCTGAGTTCCCAATTTAGTTTCGACTTGTTTCAAATGCATAAACTAGGCCTCGAGAGTCCATTTAAGGAACAATATGATTAGCTATGATTGATTTCTAATATGAATAGTAATTGACACGGATTAATTGTATTTGTTCTGTAAACTCCGGTAATGCTCCTTAACTCTGTTCTAGCAACGGATATGGGTTAGGGGTCTTACAAACCAAACCCGCTTGTGGAGTTTTTTTTACTCCAATGGCAGTGTATAAGATAATAATCATTTTATTTATATATTCTTAATTTATATGTCAAAACTCAAAAGAAAATAAATATATTTTATCATTAAATTAAATATTTTTCTATAAATACTAATTGTATTTAATCAAATCAGTTCGTTTCAACAAAATCTCGACTAAATAACTAGTGTGGCTCAAATCTATTTGAGTAATTAAGATAAAGAAAATTGATCAATTAATAATTAGTAATTTGTATTGTAACACCCCTCGCTCGATCCAATAGTGGAGTTTGAGCTATGGGAACGCTACAATCATTGTCAAAGCGATCACGAGTTTTATCCCAGCCTATCCATACTCTATAATTAACCTGGAACCAAATAAGGACCAGTTTGGAAGATTACAAAATGATGTCGAACGTGAGGGATTTCTTTGTTATGACGGGACATACTGACTTGCCTTGTTGTGACGATAAGGGTTCCTTGTCATGATATGGCCTAAAATCCAAGTCTTATTGCGTAGACCATTGCTTGATGTCGCAAGTGGACTTTGTTTTTTGGGAAAATTAGACCTTTTGGTACCTAGTTCATGTTAACCTTTAAACCTAACCAATTAAGGCATTTTGCACAATATTTACCTGCAAAAAACCATTCCAATGACATTCTAAAACATCACTTCAAAACTAATTCACACCAAACAATTCATTATGGCACATTTAGCACCCAAACATACCAATTCAACCTAATCTATAACAACCCAAAAATTTGAGTGTTGTTTGCTGAATCATGTCATTATTAAGTCTCTGTATCTGTGGTTAAGTGCTCTACTTGTGTGTTAGAGGTCAGGGGTTCAAACCTTACTTTCAAAACTTCTATTATTTTGTTTACTTGACCTCTATCCTTGATATTTTGACTTAAGTTAAATTTTGTGTAATTCTGTGTCAAGAATGAGCTTTTGGTTTGATGGTTAAGTTTCTGTATACCTTATGGTTCTATGTTTGAGTCTCTGCGTAAGGGAGAAGGGAACGTATTTATTTTTCTTTTGATTTACAAGGGAAGTTAGTTATTTTAGATTATTAAAGTTTTTTTCTCTTACATATTCTATTCATTTTCTTTCTTTCTACGTTCTTCTTTTCTTTGTTTTCCTTTCTTCACTACAATTTTTCCTTTTACCCGTCTCTAGGACTTGCTACGAGTTTAATTGGGAAGTTTTTATTTTTCGTTGTTCAATTGCAAGATTATTACTATAAGTGCTGCTGTTGATTTCTTCGTTTTCGCTAAAATTTGTCTATTGTCTTTGTGGTTGAATAATACTGTCAGTTGTGCCAAATTCTCTATTTCTTGTTTAATTAAGCTTATTTAGGCGAGAATATCAAGAGGAGCATTCCTCCAACATTGTAGTGTTGATTAATCGTTGTTCCTTTATCGGTAAGAGCTAACCTTCATTTCGGAGCCTTTGTGTTAAAGTCTTTGAAATAGTTCAATTTAATTGTAATCTAGCCTTTTGACTCGATTAATCTCTCTGAATTGGACAATTGGTTGTTGTTCCTAGGTTACAGGGCCATATCCATTGCTTCTACATCAAACTCATACTAGGTGTGTACCAAAAACTTAAAATTTTGCAATATTCGAACGTCAAAAAACATAGTTGTCGATGCCATACGGTAATGTGGCCAAGCCATGTAACTCACTATTTGTGAATAAGAGTCACACGGATGTGTGTCCAAGTTGTGTAACACATTGTTTGTGAATTAGAGTCACACAGGCCAGGCACACAAGCGTGTGCTAGGTCGTGTGAGATCTCTAGGCCATGTGAATACATTTGGGCGTATGAACCAAATTTTAAAATTTTTTGTTAAGGCCGTAAACTTCGTTCCAGTCAAACGTAGGTCATATGATTTGGTTTGGGCTATAAAACCCAATAACTGTGAATCTATTTCTATATAAATTGTAATTATATATATTCCATTGATTTGATAACTAGAGAGTAATTGTATTATGTATTAACTAAGTATAATCTGAATTTGTAACACCATATGCTTATATCTATATTTGTAAATCTATATATGTATTGGGGTTGGGATTGAATAAGAAGGAAGTTGGGGGAAGTTTATTAATCTACTAAGACTGGTGGCTAAACCACGAATATGTATCTAATTCTAACGACTTATCTCATTGTGTTCTAGTAACTAGTCTATGACTTATCAAACATGACATATGGTCACTATGTGGTGTGTAAGGATGGACGGGTACTTGATACCCTTTTTGGTGTGCAAGGTTGGATAGAGATGGTGTGTAACGGATAGGGGTATTACATCTGCATCTATATATGTTGTAATCTATATCTATAGCTGACATATTTTGTTCTACTTCCGTATCTAATTCTGAGAACTGTTAAACTATGAGAAACTGAAGATCTTCTCTATAGTTTATGTTCAATAAAAACTATAAGTTACACATTGTGTTTATCAACTCATTTTGTTTGTTTATTTGAATTTCAAATAATCCTCTGACTTAGGCGGCTCGACATGGTAGGAGCTCGGTCATCTTTAGCTACTTATTTTACTGCTTAAATTAAACTTAAACAATAGTGTGTTTTAGCTTGGGTTCAAATTTTAAGTTTGGAATTCTATGTTGAGTCAACTACTTATATGATTTTGGATAGTTAAACTTTAAATAGAAAAAGTTGGACTTTTCTAGGTTGATCCGATGTAGCTTTCCTGACTTAGTCTTAACGTCTAGGCTGGGTTTGGAGTGTTATGTTTATTGTTATTAGAGGCAGGTTTACAAAATTTGGGTTGTGATTTCGGGGCTCTCATTTTTATGAATAGTATGGTTTGATTAAAATACTTTTCAGATTAAATTTAAAAATTGATTTTATAAAGACTGAGTCTTCGGTGCCGAACCTGTAAGTATTCTTGTTTTAGCTACACTAATTAAGTAAAAGTACTATAGTAATTAAATTCGTTTACAAAGTTGAATCATCTGATACGAACTTTCGTAAGATATCTAATAAGAATTTCGAACTGATATATGCTCTTATAATAGTGTAGATAAATTGATAGAATGAGGTCGCATAGTAGTCACGGACGTGGTTCTTGTGGGCGCTACGGGCGCCGAGGAGGAGCTCAACCAGAGTCATCCTCTATGGGTAGTATGTCAAATTTGGAGTCCAGCAAGAGTGTTGGTACACCTACTACTAAGACTAGATCTTAGACTTTAATAGTTGGGGATGATGCACTGTCTCAAGCTATGCTACGAGCGTTGGTTGCCAAATGACTCTGGTCGAATGGTGTAGAAGTTTTGAAGGGTGTTATTAGAGTCGCCCCGACAGTGGCTGAGTACTGGCTAGAGGCCACCAAGCGCATCATGAATGATATTGACTGTACTTCTATACAAAAACTAAAGGGTGAAGTGTCTCTACTCCAAGATGAGGTGTAGCAGTGGTGGTTGACAGTTGAGTAGAGCACCCAACCTAAACAAATTTTCAAGAACGCCTTCCAGAGTAAGTATGTGGGGGTGAGTTATGTGGATGCTTGTAGATGCAAGTTTGTGAGCTTAGTTCATGGTGAGAGGCCTTTAGTCGAGTACGAGGCTGAGTTTTTAAGGTTGAGCAAGTATGCTCGAGCACTGGTTTCAACTGATTATGATAAGAGTGTCTGATTCAAGGAATGACTGAGGTATGATCTGAGAGTCTTAATAGCTCCACAGATGGAGTGGGTTTTTGCCATCTTGGTGGACAAACCAAAGATTGCTGAGGAAGTTAAACACACTAAGCGCAAGAGAAGGGTCTAAGACAAAGGTCAAAGTAAGTTTAGGAGGGATTTGGGTCTTTCTAGTTCTCTTTAGGGCCCTAAAAATGGGCTAGGCTTGATAGGCCTCCGAGAACTAAGGCATCAACTACACCAACTACTATTCAGACTTGTGGTGATTGTGGAAGGTGCCACCCGACAAGTGTTGGAGAAAATTGGGGGCTTGTCTTTGATACGGGTCGATGGAGTATTGTGTTAAGGACTATCTTTAGCGATTTTATCAAGTGCAAGCTTCAGCACAAGCCCCGGCTTTAGGGCTCGTTTAGCCTCCAGGAGTAGTTCAGCAACCACCTAGGGGCTGTGATAAGGTAAGGGGCAATAATGGTTCCGATCGATGCCAGAGAGCTCATGCCAGAGGTGCAGTTCAGACTAAGGCATATCAACCTACTCTTGTGTACACAGCGAGGCGCCATGAGGACAACAATGACACTGATGTTACCGTGGGTACGTTCTTTATTCATTTTGTTCCATATTTTTCTCTGATAAATATTGGTTCCACTCATTCATATGAATCTAACATTATTTCTGTGAATCTGGGTATATCTACTAAGTATAGTGCTAGAGAGATATCCATAATTAGTCTTTTGGGTTAGTCGATCCGAGTTGATAAGTTGTATAGACGTGTTCCGTTAGAAATTTAGGGTGTTGTGTTTTTGGCTAACCTGATGGAGATGTCGTGTAGCGAGTTTGATCTGATTCTGGGAATGGATTGGCTTGTGGAACATTGAGTCAGTTTAGATTGTACCTCTAAGAGCATAACTCTAAGATAAGATGAGGATACTGAGATCGTTATGGTCAGTGAGTGTCGAGATTACCTTTCTAATGTAATCTCCACAATTACATTGAAAACTTAGTTCGAAAAGATTATGAAGCATACTTGGCCTTTGTGTCTAACTCTAGCTCTGTAAAGTTTTTCTATTAAGGATGTTCAAACTGTAAAAGACTTTCCAGATGTTTTCCCGAAGGAGATATCGGGGATACCTCTGAATAGTGAGGTTAAGTTTGACATTAAAATTTTTCGAGTATAGCTCTTGTGTCTATTGCCCCTTATCGCATGGCACCAAATAAGCTTATAGAGTTAAAAGCTCAGCTTCAGGAATGTCTTGATTGAAGATTCATTCGACTGAGTATGTCCCCATCGGGAGCACCAGTTTTGTTTGTCAAGAAAAAAGATGACTCAATAAGGATGTGTGTAGATTATCATTAGTTGAATAAGTTGATGATAAAGAAAAGGTATTTACTTTTGAGAATTGATGATCTATTTGATCAGTTCTATGGGGCATCGGTATTCTCCAAAATTGATCTCTGTTTCTAGTATCATCAGCTCAAGGTTAAAGAGACTGATGTGTGTAAAACTACTTTTAGGACTCGGCATTATAAGTTCCTAGTTATGCCTTTCACTTTGACTAATGCTCTAGTTGCGTTTATGGATTTGATGAACCAGGTATTTCAACCATATATAGATTAGTTTTTCGTAGTTTTCATCGATGATATTTTGATTTATTCTAAGATTAAGAGCGAGTACAATGAGCACTTTCAGATCGTCCTGTAGATACTCCACGAGAAATAGTTGTATTCTAAATTTAGCAAGACTGAGAGGATTCGAGTTGATCCTAAGAAAATTAAGGTTGTGATAAAATGGAAATAGCCGAAAAATGTGTCTGAGATTCGAAGTTTCCTTGGGTTAGCAGGCTAATACCGGAGGTTTGTTGTAACAACTCGTTTTTGGTCAAATCAGAATAATGGTTTCAAAACCACAAATCTGAGGTCAAAATAATTATTTTATTATTAATTTAATGTCTACAACATGAAAATAAGATTGTGTGAAATTTTCATTAAGAAATTTTATCATTTGAGTGTTTAATTTGATAAAAAGGACTAAATCGCGTAAAGTGTAAAACTTGAGTTCTAATAGCTAAAGCTGTCAAATAGCTATAGAACCTTAAAGTAAAGGCCCTTAAGTTGTAATTAGTCCATTTTATATTTGAGTGGACAAAGATGGACATGGTTAGGTGAATTATAATTATTATACATTAAGGTTATTTTAGTAAATTAGTTATTAAATGATTAAATTAGTAAAAATAAAGCCATTTTTGTCCATCATCTTCAACATAGCTGAGAATTAGAAGAAGAAAAGCCATGGAAATAGCTTGATACATTCGACCTTGTCTTCTTGAGCATGTAAGTCTATTTTTGTTTGGTTTTTAATGATTTCCATGCTTTTGTGATCGTTGTAACTAGTTCTAGCTAGCCCAGGGACTATTTTGAAAAATTTTTAGAGATTTTGAAAGTTGCCATTGATGAAAATATGTGTTCTTTGATGTTTAATACTAAAATATGAAATCTTGTTGCTAGATTTACATATTTTCTAAAGTGATTTTGAGTAAAAATGTAAAATAGGGATTTATTTGTGAAAATGTGATAATGTGTGGTTAAATGTGTAAAAAGTTGATAAATGTGGGCTGCTAGGGGCATTTTAGTAATTTGGCTATCATGGGTATTAAAGAAATTTCATGAATTTTTGATTTTGTGTAATAAAAACTAAATTGTAAAAGTGGTAAACTTCTAGGGGTAAAAGTGTAAATGTTCTTAAATGTGTGTTTTGGATTAAATTTAATAGAGAAATTATTAAATAAGTTAATTTTGAATATATTTAGATCAAGAAAAGCGGAATTCGAAATTAGATCAGGAGAAAACTAAAGTTATCGACTAATTGACTTATTCCGTCATTTTCCCATCCGAGGTAAGTTCGTATGTGATAAATTTCATCATAACTGCATTTTAAATTCTTTGGTATTGTATAAGATGTGAATACGAAACTTCAGATAAGTTCAACAATGACTCGATAGTAATTCGCCATTCAAAATCCTGGAACCTTAGGAATAGTTTAGGATACTAGTGGCATGTCATTAGGGGAAACATTGAGTTGGCTTCTGGCCATGATATTAACACTTTGGGTGCGAGTTATACCAATTTGGCTTCGGGCCAAGAATATTAGCTGATTTGGCTTTGGGTTATGATAGCAGTACTTCGGATATAAGTTACTTGATTTGGCTTCAGGCCATGGTATAGGTACTTAGTGTGCAAGACTCCTGAGTATCTGACTTCTATTCCAAGTGGTTCAACGGGTAAATGAATGATGTGTTTGAGAATGAGATTGGTACGAGATGGCACAGGTATGTGCATAAACCATATTAGCTTTGAATCGAAGAAATGGTGAAGAAAGTATATAGTTTTGTGAATGAGTAATTGAAAGGTTTGTTAGTTGATGTGAATTCATGTATCTATAATTAATTGTTGAATTATATAGATACGATTATATCGAGTTTATTTCATACAAGCTTACTAAGCTTTATAACTTACATCCTTTATTTTTCTATTTTTTTAGTGAATTCAAAGCTAGCTCGGATTCGAGGATCATTGGAGATTGCTTCACACTATCCACCTATCACTTGGTACCTTTGAACTTTGGTATTTTAAGTATATGGCATGTATAGGGATTTGGTCTTTTTGGTTTATGTATTTTAGCCATTTGAGTTGGCTTGTGAATGTGGTATTTTTGTAATGTATATAGCCATGTTAGATGGTCTATTTGGTTAGTTCATGATGTATATATATATATATAAGTGGAAATTCTTTTGTGATGTGGCCTATAATTACTTGGTTATTGGTTGGTTGTGGATTAGTAGCTTAGGTAGTAATTTTTTGGAATTTAGCTTTGGTAAGTTTATGAAATATGGTAAGATTATGTTTGGCTAGTTGGATGATTTAAGATTGTGAAATATTAGTATTGAAACACTTTGTTTTGGTTGGAAAAGAATGATATGAATTGAGCTTGATTTGAGTAGATTTTAAATGCTTAGTTATGCTTTGATTTAGTGCCTTATGTGTAGGTGAAGTGGTGTGTATTTTGGGTGGCAAAATGGCTTGGTAAATAGCCTATTTTTGTCCACACGGGCATAGACACGGGCGTGTGTCTTAGTCGTGTACGACACACGGTCATTTTACACGACTGTATGTCCCCTGGTGTTGAATTAAAACCACGTCAGTATGCTCCACATGGCCTCACACATGGGCGTGTGGCTTGGCCATGTGGCATAAGTCAGTATACCCTATAGGTTTTGCATGGCCTAGCACACGGACTGGCACACGGGCCTGTATGGCCATTTTTAGGGCACATGGGCTAGCCACACGGGTGTGTGTGTTGACCGTGTGACCTATGTCAGAGAGTTACACGGGGTCAGACCTAGGCTAGGACACGACCATGTGCTCCTATTTCGAATGTCCACACGACTTGTGAAACAGTCGTTCTGGTAGCTGTGCGAGAGACACGACGGGCCACATGGGCGTGTGTTCCCTATTTTAAGAAAAATTATTTAAGTTTCGTAAAAATTTCCTGAGATATCAGTTTAGTACTGAACCACTCTGATTGCGTGTTTAGGGCCTCATAGGCTCGTATTGGAGACAAATTGATTGAGATTGAATGATAATTATATGAAATGTGGAAATGTATGCATTTAATTGTATTATAAGTCCGGTAATGCTCTGTAACCCTATTCTGGCGTTGAATACGGTGAAGGGTGTTACATTTATTGGTATCAGAACTACGGTTTAGTTGATTCTAAGACTAACGTAGCGTGTGTGTGAGTCTAGCTTTACATGCCATATATAAACTGTGATAGTGTGATGACTTTTGACATTTTAAAATGTGTTTTCATATAGTAAATGGATCACAATCGAGTTGTAGCTGATGAGGTTGAAAGTAATGTGCCAGCTCCTACTTAAGGGACAGCGTCTTCTGAATCTGGACTAGTATCGGGTAGCCAGGGAAGAGAGGCTAAAGAAGCCTTCTTTCGAATGATGAACGAGTGGTTCACGCAGTATGTCTGGACAAATCCTGCTGCTCAACAACCTCCACCACTACCTAATCCTCAACTGATCCCTGTAGCCCCTCAAATCATGGAATTCCAACTACTAAATAAGCCTCCGATTGATAAAATTTGTAAGTACGGGATGAGGAATTCAGAGCTTCTATTGATGACGATCCCGAGAAAGCTGAATTTTGGCTTGAAAACACTATTCGGGTATGTGACGAACTGTCATGTACTCCAGTAGAGAGTTTAAAGTATGCCATTTTATTATTGAGAGATACCACGTATCAGCGGAGGAATACATTAGTATCTGTGGTACCGAGAGAACGGGTCACCTGGGAATTCTTTCAGGCCGAATTCAGGAAGAAATATATAATCTGGCGATTTCTGGATCAAAAACACAAAGGGTTTTTAGAATTGAAACAAGGCCGTATGACCATAACCGAGTACGAGAGAGAAGTTGTGCGGTTGAGAAAATATGCTCGAGAGTATGTTTCTACCAAAGACATCATGTGCAAGCGGTTTGTTAACGGTTTGAATGAAGATATTAAACTTCTAGTCGGAATTTTAGATTTGAAAGTTTATTGTATTAGTTGACCGAGCTTGTAAAACCGAAGACTTTAGCCGAGAAATGAGGAAAGCTGATTCAGAGGCTAGAGATTCTAGAAAAAGACTGATGAATAAACCTTATCATTCTTTATCAAAGAAATCCCAAGATTCGTATAGTCGATCAAATGCATTAGTGGGATACCAGAATAGAGATCGTGGAAATCAAAATGTGAGTCCTAAAGCTCAAGCAACTTCCATCTCGAGTGTTGGCATTGTGAAAAACAATAAATTCGACTGTGAACAGTGTGGGAGACGACATTTTGGAGAGTTCCGGAATAAGAGTAATAAAGCGGTTTCAAATATGGCTCGCAAGATCATTTAATTTGATATTGCCCAGAGTTATCTGAGAAAGATAAATTTCAGAATGCAAGACCAAGCAATAAGACTGCGAAAGGGAGACCACCGTGAAATACGGGGAATGTGTCTAGTGGAAAATATGTGACTAGGGATTCAGTTGTGAGATCCAAGGCTAGAGTACCAGCCAGAGCTTACACTATTCACGCTTGCAAAGAAGCGTCGTCACCTGATGTTATTATCGGTACATTCTCTCTTTATGAAACTAATGTCATTACATTGATTGATCCCAGATCGACTCATTCATATATCTGTATAAATTTAGTGTTTAGTAGGAGTCTGCCTATTGAGTCTATCAAATTTGTGATTAAAGTATCGAATCCCTTAGGCAAGTATGTTCTAGTTGATAAAGTTTGCAAAAAACTGTCTTTTAATGACTCGGGGTTACTGTTTTTCGGCTGACTTGATGCTACTACCTTTTGATGAGTTTGACGTAATTCTAGGTATGGATTAGTTGACTCTGCATGATGCTGTTGTGAATTATAGACAAAAGATCATTGAATTGAAATGTCAGAACAGTGAAATTCTTTGAATTGAATCAAATGAGTCAAGTAGATTGCCTTTAGTGATTCTGTCGATGTCGACTTAGAGATCTGTGAGAAAAGGTTGTGAAGCTTATCTAGCCTCTGTTTTAGATACAAAAATGTATGAAATGAAGATTGAACCGGTGCCTTTAGTTTGTAAATATCTGAATGTATTTCCAGAAGAATTGTTTGGGTTGCCACCGATCAGAGAAGTTCAGTTTGCTATTGAACTGGTATCGAGAACATCACCAATATCTATAGCTCCGTACAGAATGGCTCCGATAAAATTGAAAGAGTTAAAATCTCTGTTGTAAGAGTTAACAGATAGAGGTTTTGCACGACCTAGTTTTTCGCCCTGGGGTATACTAGTATTGTTCGTAAAAAAGAAAGACCGGTCAATGAGAATGTGTATTGACTATCGACAACTCAATAAAGTTACGATAAAGAACAAGTATCATTTGCTGAGAATTGATGATTTGTTTGATCAGTTAAAAGGGGGAATAGTGTTTTCAAAGATTGATTTGAGATCGAGTTATTATCAGTTGAGAGTTAAAGACTCAGATGTGTCGAAAACTGCTTTCAGAATGCGGAACGGACACTAAAGTTTTCGACATAGTTCAATTTTTCTATAATCTACCTTTTTGACTTGGTTAATCTTTTTGAATTGGACAATTAGTTGTCGTTCTTAGGTTATGGGGTCATTTATGTTGCTTCTGTGTCAAACCTACGAATATACTGCTGAAAGTTTAATCGAGCATTGCTCACTGAGTATATTGAACTACTGAGTTGGTTGTAATTACTATTATAAACTACATATAATGGAAATCTCTACACTTGAACTTGATTAAATCTATGTTTGATTGGAAAGGTTATGAAATTCTAAACGAACTTACTAAGCTTCATTTAAGTTTACCTATAGATTTGTTCATTTTGTATATTACATTTCGAAGGATAAGAAGATTGGGTCAATGCTAGGAATCACACTACCCGGGAGTCTTGGTAGACTTAATTTCTCAATTTTGGTATATGGCATGTACTAGGACCCTATGTATTGTTATGTCGAATGCCTAGTTTTTGACTTAGATGTTGTGACATGCTATGGACTTGATCAACTTGTGATTTCCTACTTGTTACCTAAATATGTTTGTAAGTTCATAGTACAAAATGGTATGCTATAGGTTACCTTAATGCTTGTAATGAAATGGATGTATGTTTAAAGAGATAAATGTGTTGTGGTTACAAGTTGAGAGTGGGTATATGATTATGTTTGAGAATGTTTGAAATTGAATTGTACCTCCCATATGTGTATTTGAAGGTGTGTAGGTACATATGCAATCAGGGAGTGAAATTGAGCAAGAAATTGGTAAATTAGGGCTCACACGGCCTAAGACAAAGGTGTGTGACTAGGCCATACGAGGCACATGACCTTGCGACATAGACGTGTGTCACCTGATGGGCTTTTCTATACAAGTCAGTGAGTTACATGGCTTGGCATACAGGCGTGTGACACGGGTGTGTGACCCTACTGAGAGAGTTATATGGGTGAGGACACAGGCTAGGACATAGACTTGTGTCCCTAGTTCGAAGGCTACACTGCCTGAGACACGGGCGTGTCTCTCACTATGTGAGGCACATGGCCATGTCTCACCTAGTTTCAAATTTTGCTACTTTTCCCCAAAATTTTCTAAATTGATTCAAATTGGTCCCGAATTACCTCTAAGTTATTTTTAGGGCCTTGATGGCTCAGCTTAGAGACAATATGTATGTGAATGAATGGTTTATGATGTGTTTATATTATTGAATGATATTATGTTTAAAGGTTTTCGATTGTACGGTAATACTACATAACCTTAATCCGGCGATGGATACAGGTTAGGAGTGCTACATCATCGACTTTTAAACTAGCGAGTAATTGTATTTTGTATTAATTGATATAATTTGAATTTGTAACTCCGTATACTTATATCTATATCTGTAAATCTGTATCTGCATTGGGGTTGGGATTTCATAAGGAGAAAGTTGTGGACATTTAATAATTTTCCAAGATTGGTGGCTAAGCCACGAATATGTATCTGATTTTGGCAACTTATCTTATTGTGTTCTAGTAGCTACTCTCCAAACGTGACATTCGATCACTATATAGTGTGTAGGGATAGGCGGGTACTTGATACCCTTTTTGGTGTGTAGGGTTGGACAGAAATGGTGTGTAACGGGTGGGAGTAGGAAACCTGCATCTATATTTGTTGTAACCTATATCTATAACTGACATATTCTATTATGCTTTCGTATCTTATTTTGAGAACTGTTGAACTATGAGAAACTGAAGATTTGCTCTATGGTTTATGTTTAATGAAAACTATAAGTTACTGTGTTTATCAACTCATTTTGTTTGTTTGTCTAAATTTCAGGTAATCCCCTGACTTAGGTAGCTCGGCGTGGCAAGAGCTCGGTCATCCTTATCTACTTATTTTACTGCTTAAATTAAACTTATACTATAGTGTGTTTTAGCTTGGATTCGGATTTTAAGTTTTGATTTCTTTGTTGATTCAACTACTTAGATGATTTCGGATAGTTATATTTTAAATAGTAAAAGTTGGACTTTTCTAGGATGATTCGATGTAGCTTTCTTGACTTGGTCTTAACACCTAGGCCTGATTCGGGGTGTTACATAATCTATCTCATTCTTTACAATCATATCTTTTAATAATTTAAACCAACATTTACCATTCCATTCCATACTTATATATGTCATTCAAACATCACAAGAAGTTACCAAGGCAAACACATATTCACCTGAGCATTAGCATTTTTAAATTTAAGCATTAGGTAGGGTTTAACTAAAATAACATTCAAAGCTAAAACATATAAACACCTATTTACATGCCACATAACCGAACTTGAAACAATAAAAAAAACTACCAAGTCAATAGTTGGATAGTATGTGTTTCAAGGTGATTCGATCGACATCTTTCACAATTGATAATCTACAGAAGAAGGAAAAATAATGGGTAATCATATCAAATGCTTAGTAAGCTCATACGAAAATACTTAACTTACTTTAGCAATAGAATAATTCAAGTAATTAAAATACATTGGAATAAACATGGCATCCTTTGGTATCCTTCACTTTCTTACATAATTCGACAATTCAACAATAGGTTAGTTCATTTATAAATAATGGACTTATAATACAACCATACATATATAACAATCTATCATATAACATGTACAACCACGATCATATTCAAATTTGCAAGTAAGTATAATTCCATTCACTAGCATTCTTTTCAATCATTTATTTACCATTTAATGTCATTCTCACATCTATTTTCTCCCGAAAAACTAAAGTAAATTGAAATAGGATAGTAGACTTGTATGCTCACAAGAGCTGGCATATAAAATTTGGCTCACATAAACCTTCCATTATGAATTCACACAATTTGACATATTCGGGCTGCTCACATGAGCTTTAGACCAGGGTTGCTCATGTGAGCTTAATTCGATGTCGCTATTACTAACTTCAGAGAATGCGCAACATATGCTAGATCTGTAACACCCCAGACTCGGCCCAGACGATATAGCCGAATCTAGTGCATCACATTAAAGTGCTTTAGCAAAAACCTTGTTTTCATTGAAAACCCTTCCTCAAGAGATGAAACCTTAGTTAACTTATGGAAACTCTCTTTCCAATTGCGAAAGCTTTGTTTAAAACAATTGATTTAAGAAAACTTATCATTTAAAAATTTAGTTGCGGAAACGTAGAATAACATGCTATAATTTAAGAAACCATGTTTAACCTCTCATAATTACATCGCATAAAAATAATAAACCCAATAATAAAAAAAAGGAAACCTTATTACAATTTGGACTGAAAAGTACTTAATAAAATAGAATCTCGTTTGCTTCTAAAAAAACAAAACATAAGTCCATGTTGTCTTGCTAGCTGGCCACCCAGAGTCCCTCCAAACATCAAACCTTCTACTGAGCATCACCTGAAAATAAAATAAAAGAGGGGGGTGAGTTTTCGCAAACTCAGTGTGTACAACCCTTGACGAGTAACAAGCATTCAATAAACACCATACAACAAACATGCAATGCAATGCAATGCGATCCCATCCCAAAATTCCATCTGCTACACACTGGCTCTGTCCCCCGACACATCATGAGGGGATATAAATATCGACCCACCCAACTGATACACATCCATGGTAGCCCGGTTGCGGAACTACCTTCATTCACTTATTGGGCTTAAAAGTCGTCAGTGGATCCACGATTGTCAAGCAGCCATGCGATCCTTATATACTTCCTCTATTCCATATTTCCCATCCCATATGCAACCTAAGCAGAATATTATATGTATGCAGCAGATATGCATATCACATTCATAAAACTTACATTCAACACATAGGGGTATTTTGGTCATTTTCTCCCTTAGGGGCATTTTAGTAAATTTTTCCTTATTACAGTTTTCACTTACCTTGGCCCGTAACAAATCCCGTGAGCAAAGATGAATGAATACTAAGCACCAGGTAGGATTCCAGAGAAGAGGAGGTGGGTCATTAAGACCACTTAAGTACCAAGCTCTCCCTAGATCCAATCCTAGACATGCATATACTCGTTGCCACACCTTAACCCTATGACTTGTCCACGGGCATAATAATTTAATTAAGTTTTATGTAGTCATCATATACTAGGCCCAAAGCCCCTACATACATGTATATGGCCCACTAGGCCCAATCTCATTTGTATGGCCCATTCGACCCAATTCACGTTTATATGGCCCATCAAGCCAAATCTCATATATATGGTGCATCCGGCCCAAATCACATTACATCCATGCTCACACACAGATTTTCTATCACATAACATCACTTATCAAATTTTGCCTATTATGGGCCTAATAGCCCATCGGGCCCATTTAGCCCATTCCGACCCATTTGGCCTATTCACAACCCAAGTCCATGGAATCACCCATGGGCCTCAGGCAATCTATTGGTCTCCCCCTTACGAGTGTTCGCGCACTCGCAAGACTACCATAGCCAAACTTTTGACTTTTCGGCATTTCAGCTTTTCGGCATTTCGGCATTTCGGCTTTTGCCGATCTACTTGTGTGTGCAGTGTAAGTACACACCTGGAAAGCAAGCGTGCTGCAATCTCCTTAGCCCCAAACCTACAATCGATATCACCCTTCAATTAATCACATGTTTAATACATAACTTTACCAAAAACCGAAACCTCACTTAAGCTTACCTTGAACACCAATCTCTAATAGCCTTTCCTTGATCACGTACTCCCTAGATCTGCATTAATCTTACTTATTAAAACCAAATACTAGGGAACTCGCATCCAAAATAATTTACCCCCTTATCTAAATTAAGACCTTTCGCCAACCTTAGCCATTAAAGAAGAAATACTTACCAAAATCGCAAAACACTTAAGGAGCAATTCGGAAGAGAGCTAAAACCCGAGATCCGATACTAATTCCCTACCAAAGTTGATTAGAAAGAGTGAGGGAAGAATATCATAATAGATTCTTAGCAAAACCGATTGGAAGAACAAACACTTACACTAGATTTGACCGAAGTAGAAGTAGTAGTAGTTGCACCAAGGGTATTTGGCCAAAGAGGTGTTCAGCCTTTTGGGATTTTGTATGGAAAAAGAGGGTTATTCGGCTCCACAGGAAAAGAAAGAAAAGTCAGAAATGAAGTAGAGGAAGAATGGAAATCGGCACAGGGAAGAAAAAAGAGAAACAGAGGGCTTTTGGATTTCAGGGAAGAGGGTTTCCGGCAACAGGGTGAAGGGAAATTCAGCATTAACCTGACAACCTCCCACCCAGGACCTATTTATAGTCCCTATAGCCATATTCCTCAAGCCCAAGTTCCCAATTCAGCTCCACTTGCTCCTCACTTTTCATCTCTTCATTTTTTTTCCCTGATAACCCCTTGATCCTTTCCTCAAATTTCTCTACTGAACACTCTCCTTAGAGTCCATCTTTACGCCACTTCCAACCTTCTAGAAGGTTCAAAATTAAACTCCAAAAAATACTAAGCTAGGATTCGAACCTTGGATCCCTTGCTAGCTAGTAACGGCACCTCCCTACACCCTAAGTGGCGTCACTTAGCCACTCCTCCACAAGGCTTTTTTATGCCATTTTCCCCTATCTTTATTTAAAAGCCCAACTACTTGCCAACAAGGTCCTTTTAACTATTAACGCATAATTTTCTTTTCCCCTAAGTTCGAATTGTTCAACTGAAAATACCTAGCACATTTTTTATCAGAATCGAAAAAAAGAAATTTCGAGATTTCGGGATTTTTGAGGCGTTACAACTCTACCCCCTAAAGGAAATTTCATCCTCGAAATTTTACCTGGTTCCAACAGTTGAGGATATTGACATTGCCTTTTGACGGACCAAACACTTACTCACAAATACCATAACCTCGCCCTTAAGTCCAGGCCACCAGTAAAGCTCTCGCAAATTCTGATACATCTTGTTCCTGCCAGGATGCATAGTATAGAGGCTGCTATGTGCTTCCCACAGAATAGACTGTCTTAGATCGTTGTCCTTAGGTATATACATTCTCCCACGGAAACACAACACTCCTTTACTATTTATTCCAAAGTCTGATGTCTCCATATTCTCTACTTGTCTAAGACGAGCACCCAATGTCTCATCCATCAATTGCTTACACCTTATCTACTCGACCCACACCGGCTTTACTTGAAGCTCAGCTAACAAGCTACCATCATCCAACAAACTTAAACGGGCAAGCATAGCCCTCAAGTCTAACTTAACCCTATGACTCAACGCGTTGGCTACCACATTCATTTCGCCAGGGTGGTATTAAATCGTACAATCATAATCCTTCAATAACTCCACCCACCTACGCTGCATAAGGTTGAGCTCCTTCTAGGTAAGGAGGTACTTCAAACTCTTATGGTCTGAATAAATTGTACACTTCTCCCCGTATAAGTAATGCCTCCATATTTTTAGCACGAAAACCATCACAGCTAGTTCCAAGTCATGGGTTGGGTAATTCACCTTGTGAGTCTTAAGTTGTCGTGATGCATATGTAACCACCTTTCCTTCCTGCATCAACATGCAGCCCAAGCCCACATGCGATGAATCACTATAAATCGTAAACTCCTTCCCAGGCTCTGGCTGAAAAAATATAGGGGCCTTAGTTAAAACCTTCTTAAGTTTTCCAAAGCTTTCCTGCTACTTAGCCGTCCAAACAAACGGTACCCTTTTCCTCAACAACTTAGTTAAGGGTGCAGTAATTACTGAAAAGCCCTTAACAAACCGCCTCTAATATCCTGCCAGGCCCAGAAAACTCTGGATTTCCGACACCGACTTGGGTGTTTTCCATTCTATCACCGCTTCAATTTTTTGGGGATCCACCTTAATCCCCTCCGCTGAACCACATGTCCTAGAAAAGTAACCTCCCTTAGCCAAAATTCGTACTTACTGAATTTGGCATATATCTACTTCTCCCTCAAAGTTTACAACACAATCCTTAATGTGCATCATGCTCATCCTCATCTTTTGAGTACACCAAAATGTCACCTATAAAGACTACCACGAACCGATCCAAGTAGGGTTGGAAGACCCGATTCATGAGATCCATAAAAGCGGCAGGTGCGTTCGTTAGGCCAAATGGCATCACCAAGAACTCATAGTGCCCATAACGAGTCCTGAAAGATGTCTTATGAACATCTACCTCCTTAACCCTCAATTGGTGATATCCCGAACGAAGGTCAATCTTTAAGAAAACAGAAGCTCCCCTAAACTGATCAAAGAGATCATCGATTCTCGGTACAAGGTACTTGTTTTTAATTGTTAACTTGTCTAACTACCGATGGTCGATGCACATTCGCAATGACCTATCCTTCTTCTTCACGAATAACAATGGTGCTTCCCATGGAGACACACTTGGTCGTATGAATCTTCGATCCAATAATTCTTGAATCTGTGCCTTAAGTTCCACCAACTCCTTTGGTGCCATCCGATAAGGAGCGATGGACACCAGAGTCGTACCAGGTAAAAACTCGATTCCAAATTCTACTTCTCTGCTGGGTGGCAACCCAGGTAGCTCCTCTATAAAGACATCTGGAAATTCCCTAACTGTTCTCAACTCCTTAATAGTAGGGCTCTTAGCCTCCGTATCACTAATACAAGCCAAAAAGGCTTCGCATCCCTTTTGTACTAACTTCTTAGCCTTCAACGCTGAAATCACACTCAACAGGTAATTCCGGTGTTCACCAATCACCACCACCTCCTTATCCTCCACTGTTCTTAACACCATTCACTTTGCAGTGCAATTCAAGGTGGCTCAGTGCTTCACCTGCCAATCCATACCTAAGATTAAGCCGAATTCACTAAACGACAACTCCATCAAATCCGCTAAAAAGGTAACCCCTTGGACTACTAAGGGTACCTTCCTAAACAACTTATTCACTCCTACTGACTGCCCTAACGGACTGATCACAGTTATCTCATTCACAGTAATTTCAAACATATCACCCGAAGATTCAGTCATATTGCATACAACATATGAATGCGTCGATCCAATATCAATTAATGTTGTGTAAAGTAACTCATATATAAAGAACATACCCGTTATCACATCTGAGGCATCACCATCTTTCCGGCGACGAGCAGCATAAACCAAAGCTGGTTGTCTCACCTCAGCATGGCCTGCATTCCGCCTGATGCTCCACGTCCATGTCCATTATCATTATCACTGCCTACCTCAGAATGCCCCCACGCCCGAGACCATCACCGGAGTCGAGCTTGAGGGGTTACCGAACATAATTTATCAATTTAAGAACTTCAAATCATTTGTTTCTACATTCACAGCTTTCTAGCTACTCGCGTCACAGTTACAAGAAAAATCATATCTTGAGTTACGAAACTCAAAATCAAGATCCCTAAATTTTCTATGAATCTAGACTCATATATCTATTTACTATTTTTTTCTAGAATTTTTATTGGTCCAATTAGTACAGTTTATTAATTAAAGTATCCCTATTTTAGGGTTCATTGCTCGACCTCGTGTATTACGAATCAGATATATCTCTATAAAAATTTCAATAACTATGAGGTTTGTTTCTATTAAAACTATACTCAATAAGAAATCTGTACATATAAATAAAAACTTCTAATTATTTTAGTAAAATTTATTATGAATTTTAAATTCAGAATGGGGATCCAGAAATCACTCTAGCCTTGTTTCATAAAAGTTTAAATATCTCATAAAATATAATTTATATTCCTGTTTTGTTCAATCCATATGAAAATAGACTCATTAAGCTTCAATTTCATAACTTACTCATCATTTATTTCCATTTATACTATTTTTAGTGATTTTAAAATTCATGTCATTGCTGCAGCAATATTCTTTTAAGGCAAGTTTCATCTTTCCATGAATTTTTATGAACTAGATAACCTATTAAACTTCCATGATATCAAACATGATCTAAATTAGCCATCACCATGACTTATCAATATCAAACATTTTCTCAACCAAACATGGCCATATCATAAAATTATTTACACAAAATAGGTATATTGCTATACATGCCATACTTAAGTAGTTGTACAATCCATTTACCAAGATAAAGGTCCTTTGGATAGTGTGATCGAACTTTCGACCTGTCCCGATTCCTGAGCCGGCTTGTTCAAAACTACAGTGAATGAAAAGGAAGGAGTAAGCATAAATGCTTAGTAAGTTCATATGTAAATAACCAGTAACATAACAATACAAATATACCAAACAACTTTAGCATGGTACCACCAAAACATATATCACATCTTTAAACATCATTCATCATCTTACCACCTTATCGTTGTTGTATCTATTTTCAACCCGAGGGTTAAGAACATACCTTTCCAAAGTGTCCATTTCACAACACTTACCCAAAACGTCACTTATATCTTAAGTGCTCTTCCATTAAACTAGAAATTTCACCCGTTGAACACATCGGAATATAACTCGGATACATGGATAATTTGCACATAAGTGCCACATATGTAATCAAGAAATCATGTAACCCGCCCCTAAGTGAACTCAGACGTTCGCATCCATAAATGAACTCGGACTCAACTCAACGAGTTCGGATGCCTAGTTACATCTCACGAACTCGGACTCAACTTAACGAGTTCGGACATTTGCATCCATAAGTGAACTCGGACTCAACTCAACGAGTTCGGATGCTCAACCATCCTAGTGACATGTCACTTGTATCCAAATCTATTCCTAAGGTTCAAAAGGGCTTTTTCCCTCGATCTCACATTTGCCGTCTTCCATGGAATATCGAAACCGATACTCGGTAGCAATTCATATTTATCAAGTAGTAAACATAATTTGCATATTACTCAACATTAACCACAAAGCATAATATTTCACGATAAAAAAATCAGCATATCATATAATTAACATCAATAACTTAAAAATAACAATTATGCTACATTATTTACACATGAACTTACCTTGGTACCAAAATATAAAGATTTTGCAATTTAGTCCATAATCTTTTCTTTTCCTTGATCACGACTTGAATCTCGTTTTTCTTGATCTATAATACCAAATTAATATTATTTAATACATACATTCATCAAAACAGCATTTAATACAAACTTTAAAAAAATTACACTTTTGCCCCTAAACTTTTGCATAATTACACTTTTGCCCCTAGGCTCGGGAATTAAACTTTATTCCTTATTCTTATGTTTTATAACATGCTGATCACTTTTCCCTTCTATGGCAACATCAAATTCTCTCTCTAACATATACTTGTGACTATTAGGTATTTTTGTCGATTAAGCCCTTTTACTCGTTTTCACTAAAAACCGAGTAGCACAAGTTGTCTAACATAATTTAAAACCCCATATTCTATCATAAAACATCAAAATACACAAATTTCACCTATGGGCATTTTTCCAAATATAAACCCTAGGTTGAATTATTGCTAGCATAAGCTTAATCGAGCTTCCGGGATTCCAAAAGCGTAAAGAACATTAAAAACGGGGCTTGGAATCACTTACTATGGAGCTTGGAAGCTTGAAACAAACCCTAGCTATGGAGAACCCTTGAAATTTCGACCTAATGAAGAAGATGGACAAAAATTGGCTTTTAATTTTGTTTTTAATTCATTTTAATAACTAAATGACCAAAATACCCTTACTACTAAACTTTCCAAAAATTCCTTCCATGTCCTAATTTTGTCCATGAACTTAAAATTGGTCAAATTGTTATTTAAGACCTCCTCATTAATATTCCAAAATAATTTCATACTAAAAACTTCTAGAATGCAAGTTTTGCAACTTATTCGATTTAGTCCCTACTTTCAATTTAAGCACTTTAGGCATAGAATTTCATCACAAAAGTTTCACACAATCATGCAATCATATCATAAACATCAAAATCATTGTAAAATAATTATTTCTATCTTGGATTTGTGGTCACGAAACCACTATTTCGATTAAGCCCTAATTCAGGATATTACATACCCACAGGGGGTGTCAACTGACCACCCCTTGGTGGCTGAGCACCACCTTGACCCACTACTGGCACCTGACCTAGAATTCGGGGGCAATCCTTGATCCTATGCTTCATAGACCCACAAGTGAAACAAGCTCCTATTCTCTTCCAACACTCGCCTCTATGGCTTCTCCCACAATCAGCACAAGGTGGCACCCCAGGATTAGCAGCAGGGGGCCCTGCTTTAACTGGCCCATTAACTCTGGCCCTAGCCCTAGGCTTCTGTCCAACGCCAAGAGTCTCAGCCTCCCTTTTATTCCTACCTCTTTCTTTTTCCCGATTTAAGTACTCAGTGCACTTAACCTCCTCCACTATCTTTTCTTTCTCCACCAACTCCGAGAAAACTCTCTCCCTTTGTAGAGCTATCAGTACCCCGAGGCTATCTCTAAGTCCATCCTCAAGCCTAACGCAACGCTCATAGTCTGTTGCCACCATTACTCTTGCATACCTACTAAGGCATAAAAACTCCGCTTCATACTTTGCCCCCGATTTGTTTCCTTGGGTCAAGTTCAGTAACTCCTTCCTTCTAGCATCCACATAGCTTGCACCCACATACTTCCCTTGGAATGTAGCTTTGAAGAACTCCCAAGTGACCTGCTCAGGTTGAGTGCCCTCTTTCACTGTCAGCCACCACTGGTAAGCTTCTTCCCTTAGCAGTGACACTGCTCCTTTCAGCTTTTGCTCAGGTGAACAGTCCAGATCCTCCATTATCCTTTCAGTGGCCTCCAACCAATATTCAGCCACGTTAGGAGCCACACCAGCCACGCCCTTGAAAACCTTAGCCCCATTTGATCAGAGTCACTCCGGAATGGACCCTCGATTTCCCATGCCATTACTGGGCCCAGCGACTCTCTCCAAAATCCTTAGCATTGGCTACGACAATGCATCATCCCCCGCGGCCCGATCGTACTATCTATTATTAGCCACGGTGAGGCCGGAGCCTCTTCTACTCCAACATTGGGCACATGGCCTGATGTCGACGATTCAGCCCTAGCACTTCCGCGGCCTCGACCACAGCCTCTCGCGCCTCTTCTAGCACTCATCATAGTTTAACATATTTTCTGGATTAAAAATTTCATGAAGTTTTAGTTAGTGTCAATAATTAACCCGATGTTTTATGAAAGTATTTAAAGAGAATATTGTTTTCAAAAATCCTCTACAGTTTCAAGATCCTACGAGCTTCAGTTTCATTCTACATAATCGTCTAGAATAGCCCTCTAACTATCTACTGTATAACAATTTAAACAAGTTTAAGAATAAGAGAACTTACTTGGTTCGACATCGGAGACTCGGTGTGTCACTCAGCAAGACTTCCCCTTTTCCAAAACATTGTAATTCAATCAATTTTTTTTAAAAACCAAAAAGAAATCAAGTAATAAGTCCCACTTCATAGCCCGCGTTTTGCAACAGGGCTCTGATACCACTAATTGTAACACCCCAGACCCGGACCAGATGCTATAGCCGAATCTAGCGCGTCACATTAAAGTGTTTTAGCGAAAACCTTGTTTTAATTTAAAACCCTTCCTCAAGAGATGAAACCTTAGTTAACTTATGAAAACTCTCTTTCCAGTTGCGAAAGCTTTGTTTAAAACAATTGATTTAAGAGAACTTATCATAAAAATTTAGTTGTGGAAACGTACAATAATATACTATAATTTAAGAAACCATGTTTAACCTCTCATAATTACATCGTATAAAAATAATAAACCCAATAATAATAAAAAGGAAGCCTTATTACAATCTGGACTGAAAAGTACTTAATAAAATAGAATCTCATATGCTTCTAAAAAAAATAAAACACAAGTCCATGTTGTCTTGCTAGCCAGCCACCTTGAGTCCCTCCAAATATCAAACCTTCTACTGAACATCACCTGAAAATAAAATAAAAGAGGGGGGTGAGTTTTTGCAAACTCAGTGTGTAGAACCCTCGACGAGTAACAAGCATTCAACAAACACTATACATCAAACATGCAATGCAATGCAATGCGATCCCATCCCAATATTCCATCCACTACACACCGGTTTCGTCCCCCGACACATCATGTGGGGATATAAATATCGACCCACTCAACCGATACACATTCATGGTAGCTCGGTTGCGAAACTACCTTCATTCACTTATTGGGCTTAAAAGCCGTCGGTGGATCCACGATTGTCAAGCAACCATGCGATCCTCTTGTACTTCCTCCGTTCCATATTTCCCATCCCATATGCAACCTAAGCAGAATATTATATGTATGTAGCAGATATGCATGTCACATTCATAAAACTTACGTTCAACACATAAGGGTATTTTGGTCATTTTCACCCTTAGGGGGATTTCGATAAATTTTTCCTTATTACAGTTTTACTTACCTTGGCCCGTAACAAATCCCGTGAGTTAAGATGAACGAATACTAAGCACCAGCTAGGATTCCAGAGAAGAGGAGGTGGGTTATTAAGACCACTTAAGTACCAAGCTCTCCCTAGATCCAATCCTAGACATGCATATATTCATTGCCACACCTTAACCCTATGACTTGTCCACGGGCATAATAATTTAATTAAGTTTTATGTAGTCATCATATACTAGTTCCAAAACCCCTACACACATGCATATATGGCCCATCCGACCCAATTCACGTTCATATGACCCATCAGGCCCAATCTCATTTATATGGCCCAGCCGGCCCAAATCATATTATATCCATGCTCACACACAGATTTTCTATCACATAGCATCACTTATCAAATTTTGCCTATTATGGGCCCAACAGCCCATCCGGCCCATTTAGCCCATTTCGGCCCATTTGGCCTATTCACAACCCAAGTTCATGGAATCGCCCATGGGCCTCAGGCAACCTATCTATCTCCCCCTTACGAGTGTTTGCGCACTTGCAAGACTACCGTAGCCAAACTTTCTGCTTTTCAGTATTTCGGCTTTTTGGCATTTCGGCTTTTGCCAATGTACTTGTGTGTGCGGTGTAAGTACACACCTGGTAAGCAAGCATGCTACGATCTCCTTAACCCCAAGCCTACAATCAATATCACCCTTCAATTAATTGCATGTTTAATACATAACTTTACCAAAAACCGAAACCTCACCTTAACCTTACCTTGAACATCAATCCCTAATAGCTTTTCCTTAATCACGTACTCCCTAGATCTTCATTAATCTTACTTATTAAAACCAAATAATAGGGAACTCGCATACAACATAATTCACCCCTTTATCTAAATTAAGACCATTTGGCCAACCTTAGCCATTAAGGGAGAAATACTTACCGAAACCATAAAACACCTAAGGAGCAATTCGGCAGAGAGCTAAAACCCGAGATCCGATACTAATTCCCTACCAAAGTTGATTAGAAAGAGTGAGGGAAGAACAACGTAATAGATTCTTAGCAAAACTGATTGGGAGAACAAACACTTACACTAGATTTGACTGAAGGAGGAGTAATAGTTGCACCAAGGGTATTGGGCTAAAGAGGTGTTCGGCCCTTTGCGATTTTGTATGGCAAAAGAGGGTTATTCGGCTCCAAGAAAAAAGAAAGAAAAGTTAGAAATGAAGTAGAGGAAGAATGGAAATCGGCACAGGGAAGAAAAAAGAGAAACAGAGGGTTTTTGACTTTTAGGGAAGAGGGTTTTCGCCAACAGGGTGAAGGGAAATTTGGCATTAGCCTGACAACCTCCCACCTGGCACCTATTTATAGTCCCTATAGCCGAATTCCTCAAGCCCAAGTTCCCAATTCGGCTCCACTTGCTCTTCACTTCTCATCTCCTCATTTTTCTCCCTGATAACCCCTTGATCCTTTCCTCAAATTTTTCTACTAAACACTCCCCTTAGAGTCCATCTTCACGCCACTTCCAACCTTCTAGAAGTCCCAAAATTAAACTCCTAAAAATACTAAGCTAGGATTCGAACCTTGGATCCCTTGCTAGCCAGTAACGGCACCTCCCTACACCCTAAGTGGCGTCACTTAGCTACTCATCCATAGGGATTTTTGATGTCATTTTCTCCTATCTTTATTTAAAAGCCCAACTACTTGCCAACAAGGTCCTTTTAACAACTAACACATAATTTTCTTTTCCCCTAAGTTCGAACTTAAACCTTATCCAAGATCTACTATTACCTGCTTAACCGAATATACCCAACACATTTTTTTATTCGAACCAAGAAAAAGAAAATTCAGGATTTTGAGATTTTTAAGGTGTTACAAGATCTCAAGCCATTGTATTAATACCTTATTAAACACCCATTTTCCTTTTTAATAATGTCAATCCATTTGTATCCTAATCATTTACTAAGTTCACACGAGCACAGTTACTGTTATTGTATCAATTCAAACCCTGTTGTCACATACACGCTTTTCGAATTTTGAATAGCAATCCATAACATTTTAAACCTTGTAACATCATCATATACACAACGTTCAATCATGTAACAATTTCACACTCATTTAATACATTACATCTATTCAATATAAACATAATTTCCATACTTTACGATTTAGTACTTTACATACCAACATTATTAAATTACAATTAACTTAAACTAATAGATATTAGAATATAATTGAAACATAACACAAATAACATAGTAAGTTCCATATGAACTTACTTGGCAAAAACAACAACAAACAAGACGTCAAAGACTAATCCATAATTTTGTCTTTTGCTTGATTATCTTCCAATTGATTCAAATCCTGATCTATACGATAATTCATTTCAATTTATCTATTCCAAATACCTTATATCACCTTACTATATGCATATGACATTTTAATTTTACTTTTCGATATTCCCTAAAGTTTTACATTTTATTCGATTTAGTCTCTAAAATTGAAATTGTTATAACTTTCAAATTTGAGCTTTGATTTTGAAATTGATGTCAATTTCATCCTTCTATAACCCTCTATTATCATTAGTTACAGAAAATTAACATCAATTTTAAAATTTATACACTTTAGTCCCTATGTTTAAAAATTAGCAATTAAACTTTACATACTAGTCCTTTTTTATTCCTAAATTTAAAATCTAACAAATTAACACCAATTTCATCAAGCATTTAATGCAAGCTAGATAAATCAAGCTCCTTAGGAACTCAAAAATGTAAATATTACAAGAAAATGACTTAATTGTACTTACCAATATATAATCGAAAGTTTGAAAAAGTTTTTCCCTTTTTGTTTTTCTTGAAGGTTCGGTGGAGAAGATGAAATTAAGCTGACAATTTCATTGTTTTTAACTTTATACTTTAATTAAAAAAATTTAATCATGTTTAATTTTATTAAACTTAATTAATTAAAACCTTAAGCATGTTCAATCAAAGTGAGTGGATTTTTACTTCATCCACTGTGTTTTAACATTTAAAAAAGGTCCAATTGCTTAATTGGTCCTTTAATTAATTAAAAATTTGTAGCGATTAAAACTTTTACCATTTTATAATTTAGTCCTTATACCTTAATTAACTATCCAATTGACAAAATTAAAGGATCAAACTTTAATTGACCTTTGTATTAACCTCGTAAATATAAACTAATTATATTTATAAACTTTAACATTAGATATGAGATTTTGAAACCATCATTTCCAATCGCCTTTGAAAAACCGACTATTACATATATTGTCTATGCTTCTTATATTTTTAAATATATAAAATCAATAATATAATATAATAATAATAATTATTATTTTATTAATAACAATTATATTAAATCTTGAAATATAAAATTACATTCACAACAAATTATTAATATAAAATTTTAATTAGTTTAATTTATTAATAATGTTCTCATTACAAATGTAAGAGTATTATCACTTAATTAGACTTTGAATCCATACTATAGTGTATCATCTTCTGCGCATCAAGTCGGATCATAGACCAATTCTTATTAAAACTAATACTGCGCTCAGTTTACTGAAAAGGAGACCGTTTCGTTTTCTCGCAGGATGGACAAAGCATGTGAATTTTAAAGATTTGGTCTCTGACAAATAGAGTTATTCAGGTAATATGGCTACTTCTTTATCTGAATTTACCTCACATGTTAAGGATTGGAACAGGTCCATTTATGGATTCATAGGATCCTAGAAGAGACAAATTATGAGATCGCTTGGGAGCATTCAAAAGGCCATGGACTGGTCTTTTTCTAGTAGGCTTGCTGAAGTGGAGATGGAGATTCGTGATGAACTGGAAATTGTGCTGAATCATGAAGAATTTTTATGGAGGCAAAAGGCTAGGTGTGATTGGCTACAATTCAGAGATCGCAATACCAAGTACTTTTATAGTCGCATGATACAAAAGAAGAAATTTAATCGTATTATGGCTTTATGCATAAGTAGTGGGGAGTGGTGTTCGGATCAGGGTATTCTCAGTGATGAGGTAGGCAGATTTTTTGAGAACTTGTATGGAGAGATCCCTAATCCCATGAGTACACCTCCCTTGAATATTTTTCCTCATATCACATAGCAAGACATTAATTTCCTCAATAAGTCTATTTTGAATGATGAGATAAAGAGGGCCCTTTTGACATGGCCCCATTGAAGGCTCTCGATAGTGATATGTATCATGCACTTTTCTTCCAAAATCAGTGGGACTTAGTTGGAGGGGCGGTTTGTGAGTGGGTTCAGGGAATATTTGCTAGCAATTAAATTGAGGAAGACTTTAACAACACGTTAATTATGCTTATTCCTAAGAAGGATCGTCTGGAGGATTTCAGTGAATTCTGGCCAATTAGTCTCTGTTAGTAATGTATAAGTTGGTGATGAAGGTGATCGCTAACAGATTCAAAGTGGTGTTTCCTAATTACATAACATCCGAGCAAGTAGGGTTTATCACTGGCCGCAACATTTCTGACAATATTATTATTGCTCAAGAAGTCATACATTCAATGCGTAGTAGGAAAGCAGGCAGAAATTGGATGGCAATTAAGTTGGATTTGGAGAAAGCCTATGACAAGATTAGCTGGAAGCTTATTGATTATCCCTTGTTGCTACAGGGATCCCCAAGTTTCTTAGAAAGGTTATTATGGGCATCATTTCTTCATCTACTATGCAAATTTTATGGAATAGAGTTCCGTTTCAGTCTTTTAAGCCGATGAGAAGGATCAGACAGGGATGTCCCCTATCGCCCTACCTTTCCGTTCTTTGTATGGAGTGCTTAGGGCACTTAATTCATTCTGAAATCACAGTTAGGAGGTAGAATCCAATTCGGCTTTCAAGGTCAGGACCGGCTTTATCTCATCTCTTTTTTGCTGATGATCTCGTCATTTTTAGCAAAGCGGAGATGGATCAAGCCCTTTTGTTAAAAGAAATCCTCAAGATATTTTACAACTTTTCAGGGCATAAGATCAATGCAAGGAAGAGAAATATGTATTTTTCCAAAGGTGTTGATAATAGCTCACGTGATCAGATTAGTCAGCTATTTGGTTTTCAGGAGGTTTTTAATTTAGGGACTTATTTGGGGGTGCCTCTACTTCACAATCGAGTTACTAAAAGTACCCTGAATTTTGTGGTTGAAAAGTGAGGGGTAAACTGCATAATTAGGAAGCCAGGAAACTCTCTTTTGTGGGATGTGTCACACTTGCTCAATCAGTTCTCCTAGTTATCCCAATTTATTTTATGCAGTCTTTATTAGTTCCAAAAGGGGTTTGTGAGGAGATTGAAAAGATTATAAGACAATTTATCTGGGGAGGTTCTATTGGACATCATAAGATTGCTTTGGTAGGTTGGGAGTCCATTTGTCAGCCTAGAGCTCGTGGAGGTATTGGGTTTCGGCATCTTCAAGATTAGAACAACACTTTTCTTATGAAAATTGGGTTTAACCTCGTCTCCAGAAAGAATGCTTTATGGGTTCGTGTTCTTAGGTCGAAATATGGTTAGAAGAGCCAGATTCCTGATTCTATTCAGAGAAGTAACTGCTCTCACCTTTGGCGTTCCCTTTCTAATGTGTGGCCCATTTTTTGTGAGAATCTCATTTGGTCCGTAGGGGATGAATCCATAATCCGAGGATGGAAAGATCCTTGGGTTCCTGATGTTGGCCCTTTTTCTTCTTATGTTACGACTTATTCTAGACTTAATTTGGATAGAACCTTAAGGGATTGGGTGCTCCCTGATGGTTCTTGAAATGTGGATCTGTTTAGTGTTTGGCTGCCCGAGGTTATCATTCAGCGCATAATTAGTATTGCCCCTCCTCACCCAGCTAGGGGAGTAGATAGGATCATTTGGGCTCGTTCTGGTTCAGGATCTTTTTCTATCCGAAGCGCTTATTGGAATTTAAAGGAAAATTCCTAGAGTCCTAATGATGATGCTTGGAAGTCCATTTGGAAATATCAAGGTCCACAGAGAGTTCGTCTCTTTCTTTGGCTTACAGTGAAACAGAGGCTTCTTACTAATTCTGAACGGGCTAGGAGAGGGCTTGGACAAAATAGTGAATGTCCTTTATGTGGTCATGACTCTGAGAATCTCTTGCATGTTCTCCGTGATTGTTTGATAACTAAGGAAGCTTGGATGCTTATTGTCCCTACAGAGAAGATTTCTAGGTTTTTTCTAATTCTTTTCAAACTTGATTTTCTTTAATCTTTGTTGTCATGATAAGGTGCAGGATAGGGGAATCACTTGGTCATGCTTATTTGGGATAGTCGCTTGGAAGATTTTGAAGAATAGGAATTTGTTCATTTTCCAAAACATCAACTAGACGGCTTATGAGATTATTAAAGCTTCGACCAATTGGGCACAACATTTTGAACCCTTTTTATTTGGAGGCAAATCTATTACATCCAATCCAGTAATAAGTCATAATTGTGAAGAAAATTGGGTTCATTTATTTTCTGATGGAGTAGTCACTAGAGAGTCTGAAAATGCTTCAACAAGAGGTGTGGTTCGTGATTGGGTTGGTAATTGGATATTGGGGTACAACCATTATTTGGGCAGATGTTCACCTTTGGAGGTTGAACTTTGGGGTATCCTTGATGGAATTCTCGTTTTATTAAGAAAAGGTTATAAGAAAGTCAAGATTCAGATGGATAATCTTGAAGTGGTAAGGCTTTTGTCTATGGAAGAAATAGAGGATTCCGGCATTACCTTGCTTAGAAGAGTTAAACGTCTTATGCTTTCTGAATGCCAATGGGATGTTAAGTATGTTCCTAGGGAGCATAATTTAATTGCAGATTAATTAGCAAAGATCAGTCTCTTTGGGCAGACACCCTCCAAGTTTTTGAAGCATCTTCTAATTTTATGGCTACAGTTTTTCAAAATGACAAAGCTCTTAGAGCTTCTTAGGCTTTCTTAAGTTGTAACTTTGTTTTTTTCACCAAAAAAAAAGTTATATACTAATTAAAACTAATATTTATTACTATAACGAGGGGTGAGCATTTGATCGAATCGAGTAAAAAAATTGAGTTAATCGAGTTGACCGTCCTATTTTATCATTTGAACTTGATTTGAATTTTTTTCGAATCAAATCGAGTGAAATGAAATTTGAGTTGATTCGATTTGAATAGAGTGAAATTATTCGAATTAAATTTAAAAATTAAACATGTTAAATTAAAATCTTGTTACAATATAACCAATTCTATATTACAACACATAAATTTGAAAGCATATATATTTGAAAACTTTTTCAAAGAAAAATAAGAAACAAATAAGATACTTTAATATGATGAACTTGAATCGTTAATTAACTTATTCAAGCCCCAAAATTATTATTTTAGAACATTTTTAAATTTTTAACTTTCCTTATATATTCTTTATATATTTTAAATTTTTATAATTTAAATTATTTTTGGGATTTTTGTAAATATTTTAAATTTTAAAATTTATTTTGTACTTTTGTCGAGAGAGAGAAATTTGCTCATTTTCAAAACTGATAGGGACCAAAGGGGTTTTTACACCAATTTGTTATTTGAATTATTCGAGTTATTCGAATTGTAAAATTCAACTCGACTCGAACTTGAAACTCGAATTACTTATTCGAGTTGACTCGAAAAAAATAGAATAACTCAATTCGATTAACTCAAAATTGAATTTTTTTCCGATTTTCTTGAATTAAATAGAGTTTTGCTCACCCATAACTATAACTATAAGCATTAGCAAAGAACGCCAAGTTATGAAATATTTTTAGGTGTTCATCCTCCATAGCCTAGATTTGAACCACAATTGTGATATATATATATATATATTCAAAGAACATTAAAAGAACATTATTTAATAGGTTTTGTTTCTATCACAAAAAAAGAGAGTATGATTTTCATTATTATTTGAGATGTTTAGTTATTATTACTATTTAATAACTAATTACTTTTATTTGATTTTAATAATATTTACATAATTGTGAATGTTATTTACCATTGTGCTGTGAAATATTATGTTAAAGGCAATCAAATATTAGAGTAATATTTTTTGTAGGTAAAATTTTACTTACATTGGAATAACAAGTTTTTTATTTAATTACTTAATATTTTATTATTGATTGTTTTCTAATTTTTTAATTTTCATTACTTTTAAAATAATTTTTATTCTATCAATTATTTTACAAAATTAATAAACTTTTATTATAAATTATATCGATTCTCATTTCATAAAAGAATATATATTTTAAGAATAAATACCTAAAGTCATATACAATATGTATGACATAAAATTAACAACTTTAAATAACTGGAATGTGATATAAGATAAAATGAGATATTTGTTTCGTAAAATTCTTTATCCTAACAAATTTCTCTTCGGGTTCAGCCCTATTGATTGGAATTCCATTCTTTAAATTTTTAGCGAGAATAAAATTTTAACCATTTCTTTGAACAAAATTTTAAGACAAAATGATACATTGTAGATATTAGTTGAGCGATTCGTGGGAAGGATTGACAACAGAAGGGAAAAAGTTAAAAATATTTTATGTGTCTAGGCTTTTCACAAATTTTTAAATTTAGTTTTTATATTTTAATTTTCAAGTATTTAATTTTATTTTGCATATTTTAAAATTTAAAATTTAAATTAATTGTATTAAAAACTGAACTTGAATATTAAAATTTGAAAGTAAAACGATTAAATTTTAAAAATAAAAATACATTAATTAAATTTTAAATTTACTGAAGAGTACAAAAATTTTAATGTGATACTGGTGGATGTATTAACAAATAACTCTAAATATTACTTGAATATGAGCATAAGAATCAATCATATTAAGTGTTGGTTTAAAATATATGTACTTCATTTTAGAAAGCGTAACAGCGAAAAACTTTTGGGTCAAAAGTAGTTGGTTAGGTAGAGTAATCTAACTAAAAATGACGTCACACGTGGCCGAAAATAATAATATAGAAAGACCAAGACCTTGAAGAATAATAATTTTTGGTTGGAATTCCACAACATTGAATATTTTAAAGATGGGTAGAGATTAAATAAATATTGAGATTATTTTAGTATTAGTGGTGATTTCATTTTGATTTGATTCCAAATATATAAAAAGATGCTGAATTTTGAATTGACCGAATATCTTGTTTTTTGCCATGTTTTATATTTGGAGGCTAAATGAAAGTTGTAGGCAATTTTGTTGCGGTTAAAACAACCGATGTGAAAGCAAAGAAAATCAATAATAAACAAAAAGATTTGTTGAGTAATTGTATCTTGTATCTTATCGATAGGAGTATTCGGGTATTTATATTATCACAACTTACAATTTGACCTTACTATTTTGTCTTGATCCTATTGTTTTTGGGATTGATATTTTGAGCGGGCTCTACGCTTGCTGGACACGTGTTTCGCCCTGGGTCACCTGTAATGTATGTGGTCCTCTCTGTTCCTGAGACTGACATTTTGAGCAGGACTGTTGGACACGTGTTTCACTCTGAGTTGCCTGCAAAACACGTGATCTCCCTTCTACGAGCACCTTGGGTATTTGTGGATTAGGGTCACGATCTTCATTTGGTTCATGCAAGCTAGATCCGCGAACTCACCTTATGAGTTAGATCTGCGAACTCCCCCTATTGTCCTCTCGCGGTTTGCCTCGCACTCAATCATTTGGTGGGACCTATTCAGGTCATAGGTAGGTTACCAAGATCCTTTCTAAGACTCGAGTTAGTGATCACTGATGTATAACAATAGTCCCCTTATTGCGCCTGTAATACCCCTTACCCAAGACCGTCGCCGGAGTCGAGCATGAGGCGTTACTTGACTTAACTTACTAACTTGGGGCATAAAATTTGCTTTTAAAATTAATTTATTTACATTCATTCAATATGTCCCAAAAAAGGCCCTCGAGACTCTAAAACATGCAATTGAAACGATTCGGGACCAAACCGGGAACATTAAAAATTTTCCAAATACTTAGACAAATCAAAACAATTTATTTCATTATTCCTTATAAAACTGCCCACCTGCATCATAGTCACTAAATAAATCATAACTCGAGTCACAAAACTTAAAATTTAAATTCATGAATTTTCCCTGAAACTAGACTCATATATCTTCTTACTAATTTTTTTCCAGAATTTTTGGTTATGCCAATTAGTACAGTTTATCAGTTAAAATTTTTCCTGTTGCGCTATTCGACTACTCTGACCTCTCCTTACTACGAATCAATTTTCTCTCTGTACAGAATTCAAATAGCAATAACGTTTCTTTTTCTTGAAAGTAGATTCACTAAGTAATCTAGAAATATAAACTATAACTCCTAATTCTTTTTTTACGATTTTAAGTGAATTTACAAAGTCAAAATAGGAGATTTAGAAATCACTCTGACCCTGTCTCACTAAAATTAAAATATCTCTTAATATAAACTTCTTTTGCTTACTCTGTTTCTTTCATATGAAAATAGACTCAGTAAGCTTTAATTTTATATCTCACTCATCACCTAATTCCATTTCTACTATTTTGGTGATTTTTCAAGTTCACATCACTGCTGCTGTTCAATACTATTTTAATGCTAATTTCACTTTTTCATGATTTCTTTGTATTAACTACTATTTAGGCATACATAACAACGAAACATGTTCTTCATTAGCCATTTCAATATCTAATCATTATCAAATATTTACATACCATTATTTAGCCATATCATAAGGACATACACACAAAATGGCTAAGTCCCTATACATGCCATAAATTAGAACGTTTGTAAACGAAGATACCCATTTGGTAACTTGATAGTTGATAGTGTGAAGTGATCTCCGATGACCTCCAACCCGAGCTTGCTTTTAAGTACTCTGAAACATGGGAAAGTGAAAGAAGTAAGCTTATAAAGCTTAGAAGTTCACATGTAAAATAATAAGCATTAGCAATCAATTTAGCTTACTACTATGCTGTCACAATTTGCTTAAATAATGTTTAGTTCTTACTTTCCCATCTTACTCATCGATAACCTTACCAAAGGCTCAGAATACAAAAGCCAGCTTACTTAATAGCTTGCTTACATACCTGCAACATCTCACTTAACACATGAGTACTCTTTCATAATATAGGCATATTGCCAATCATGTCTTAAAGTGTCACAAGCATAACTGAAAACTTATCACTTACTTAATACTTGATAATCTCAATTACTTACAATCTCAATATTAAATAAGCCTTAAATGCATACCTGTACTCTTTCTTCATGTTCTCACATTGTCGTTTCTTTGACTTACTCTTTGGATTACTCGGGAACCTTTTCCTTTTTGAACATACCATTCCCATGTCTTGACATGGTCTTACGTGGTATCCTTGCCTTGTGAACTCACCAATGCCATGCCTTGGCATGGTCTTACATGGGACCTTTTCCTTATAGTAACTCATCAATGCCATGTCTTGACATGGTCTTTGTAACACCCCTTACCCGTTACCGTCGCCGGAACAGGATACAAGGTATTACCAAAACATAACATATACCAAGATAGAAATATGTCATCCCATTTGATAATGCATCGTATAACATATATCTTGAACAATATTAGCCAACTTTTATGGCTTGTACAAAGTAACTGGTCGAGTACTGTAACTAATATTTTAAACCTAGACAAATATGACACATAACAAAATAATTTTTGCCTACTATACATGCCATAATTCAAAACATTTAGTTCAAATACCCCAAAGTATGATAGTGCGGGTAGATCTTCACGATCCTTGACTCTGAGCAAGCCGGAGAACACTATAAGACAAAAGAGAGAAAACGAAGTAAGCTTATAGCTTAGTAAGTAGTATGTAAATACTAATTTAAGAATCTAACATGTTTACACAACAATTCAAGTATGTCTACTTTAACTTCACTACTTATTCCACTTCGATTAAGCTGTCTCTGCTGTGTCATATTCACTAAATAAATCATAACTCGAGTTACAAAACTCGAAATTCATATCCGTAAAATTTCCTGAATCTAGACTCATAAAGCTTCTTGCTAAATTTTTTTATAATTTTTGGTTCAGAAGATTAGTACAGTTTATTAGTTAAAGTTTCCCTGTTGCACAGCTCGACTGGCCTGACCTCTGTCCACTACGAATTGAATTTCTCTCAGTACATAACTCAAACAACCCTGAAGTCTGTTGTATTTAAAACTAGTCTCAATAAGGAATTTAGGCATGTAAACTATATTTCTTAGTTTGCTTTGTACAATTTTTAATGATTTTTCAAATTGGAAACAGGGGATCACGTATTCATCCTGAGCAAGTCAGTTACAATTGTAAATATCTCAAAATATAGAATTCTTTTGCTTTCCCTGCTTCTTTTATATGAAAGTAGACTCATTAAGCTTTAATTTCACATCTCATTCAACCTCTAATTATATTACTCCTATTTTTGGTGATTTTTCAAAATCACGTCACTGCTGCCATCTAAAAACAGTTTTAATACTAATTTCACTCTTTCACACATTCTTTATGCTAACCTCATTTTATCGTATATATGTATATGCCACAATTCATTTTCACCATATTTCATTCACTATAAGTGTAGGTCCAAACCACAATGTCACCACAAAACCATCCCGTTGAACAATTCGGATCAATCCTCGATATTTAACGGTTTCAAACACACACCCCACCATCATACTTCATTTAGTTCGGCTCTCTTGTACACATGGGGAACACTTAGTACCACTCATGCGACCTAGCCGATTTGTCTCAGTAGCTCTCTTGTCTACATGGTGTCCTTCACTTGGAATCACGCATGCACCTAGCTACATATATCTTTCACGTAGCTCTCTTGTCTACATGGTGTCCTTCACTTGGAATCACGCATGCGACCTAGCTACATTTATCTTTCACGTAGCTCTCTTGTCTACATGGGATACATCTCGTATCACGATGTGACCTAGCTACTACAGGGTGTCTCGTAGCTTTCTTGTACACATGATGTGCACTCAGCATCATACATGTGACCTAGCTACGCCCTCTATTTCATTCGATCTCTCCAATGTTCAACCGGATCTCTCTCTCTGTATTTATTTCCATTCTTCCCATAGTCAATTTATATTTTAACATCAGCTAGTATATTTATATAATAGGCTGAAATATAAGAATGTACATGAAATTATTGTAATATTTACATACAACTTACCTTGGTGCAAAATATGGAAATTTTGCAATTTAGTCCAAAACTTTTCTTTCCCCGCTCGAGGTCGGTTCAGCGCCTTTCTTGATCTATAATAACACATTTAGCTCATTTAATACTCATACTATTTATTTCAATCCAAAAATCACATTGTAGAAAAATTACATTTTGCCCCTAACTTTTACAAAATTACAATTTTGCCCTTAGGCTCGGAATTTAATTTCAGCCCTTATTCTTATGTTTTATGATATGCTGAACATTTTCTCTTCTACAACAACATCAAATTCCACTCTATCATATAGTTATGAACATTAGGTATTTTTACCGATTATGCTGCTTTTACTCGCTTTTCACTTAAAACCGAGTAGCACAAATTATTTAACACAATTTAAAACCTCATATTCTATCATAAAACATCAAAATACACAAATTTCACCTATGGGTATTTTTCCAAATATGAACCCTAGGTTAAATTATTACTAGCATAAGCTTAATCGAGCTTCCGGATTCCAAAAACGTAAAGAACATTAAAAGCGGGCTTAGAATCACTTACTATGGAGCTTGAAAGTTGAAGAATCCCTAGCTATGGAGAGAGTGAAGTTTCGCAGCAACTAAATGGGGAAGATGACTATTTTGTGTTATTTTTCCCATTTTATTTCATTTAATATCAAAATGACTAAAATACCCTTACTACTAAACTTTCCAAAATTCCTTCCATGTCCTAAATTTGTCCATGAACTTAAAATTGGTAGAATTGCTATTTAAGACCTCCTAATAAATATTTCAAAACAATTTCATACTAAAAATTTCTAGTATGCAAATTTTGCAACTTATTCGATTTAGTCCCTACTTTCAATTTAAACACTTTAGGCATAGAATTTCATCACGAAATTTTCACACAATCATGTCATAAACCCCAAAATATTTATAAAACAATTATTTTTATCTCGGATTTGTGGTCACGAAACCACTATTCCGATTAGGCCCTAATTCGGGTTGTCACAGTCTTACATGATTTCCTTGCCTTATAGTGTAACGCCCCAATTTTCGGGAATTCTGTGAATGTTGGCATAGGTTTAATTATGTTAGTGGGCCTCTAGAAGGCCCAAGCCTAAGATAGAACCCGGTAATTTTAGTTAATTTTTGTTCCATAAGAAAAAGGGAGTGAAATTATGAAATAGGACCTATGTGAAAATGTTTGAAAATGCTATAGGCTAAATTGAAGTGGCCAAATAAATAGGAGTGCAAAATAGGAGGATTTGCATGACAAACCTCTCATTTTACATGAAGTGTCCAGCCATCATGTTGTTGTAGACAATATGAGCACTTGATATCCATAATTCATGGTACAAATTGATAATGGGTTAGGTAAATTTCCATGATAATGGATTAGGTAAATATTTCATGATAATGGGTTAGGTAAATGTTCCATGATAATGGTTTAGGTAAATGTTTCATGATGGGCATTTCATGTCTTTTGTATTAGAGAATTAAATGGATGAAATATGAAATTTTATTAAAAGAAAAAGGGGTGAAAAGAACAAAGTTTTGTCCATCTTTGTTCATCATAGCCTAAAGTTAGAGAAGAGAAAGGAGAGGAGAAAGCTCTTGAATGTTCGGTCACTTGGGGAAGAAAATTAAAGGTAAGTTCATGGTAGTTTGCTTCTATCTTGATGTTCATGAGTTCTTCTTGATTCTACCTTAACTCTTGAAGCATATTTTGGTTTTTAGTTGTGTTGTGATCATTTAGTCATGGATTAAAATGAAGGAAATGGTTGTTGTTTCATGTTCTTTTGATGAAAAATGGAAGATAGGTGAAGTTGAGCCAAACAAATGAGCATGCATGTGCCTTAGATGTTAAAGGGAAAAATCAGGTAACATGTTATGCTTTAAAATGATGAAATGGAGATTATACTTAAGTAAAATCATAGATATGTGATGATTGATTGGTGATATACATGTTTACATAACAAGCATGCAAGTTAGGTGTGAAAGAGTGATTTGGTAATAAATCTGCTTGGGACAGTAGCAGTAACGTGACTTTGGAAAATCACCATAAATTGTGGGAGATGAGTTAGAAGCTGCATAAATTATGTAATTAAAGCTTAATGAGTCTAGTTTCAAATGGAATAAACGAAACCATATTTTGAATTCTGTACAATGAGAAATTTGATTCGAAATGAAGAGTGGACAGATTAGTTAAATAGTGAAACATGGGAAACTTTAAGAAAAATCTGGTATTGATTGGCTAAACCAAAAATTCTGAAAATTTTATGGGTGGAAGATATATGAGTCTATTTTCAGGTAAAATTAACAACACTTGATTTGGAGTTTCGTTGCTCCAGTTATAAATTATTTAGTGACTATTGTTCAGGAAAACAGCTTGCAGTGAGATTATGATTATGTGGTAAACATTGACAAAAATTTGTTAATAGGTTGCTTATTGATTTCTTATAAGCTTACTATGATCTGTAGGTGTGGTTGGCCGAATATTGTAAGGGGTTAATACATTGTTCGTATTTGAATAGTTAGATTAATGTGTTAGTAATCCAATTGTAGGCAGTTCGTGTGTGGATCTCGTCAGCATATCGTCGCAAACAGGTGTGTAACTAACACCCTCTTTCTTAGTCCGGATCGGCAAAAGTCAAAAAGCGAAATGTCGAAAACCGGTATTTTGTAGATTTGCGAAAGAACGCCGTGAGGTAAATCGATTAATATTTTGGTAAGCTACAAAATTTGACCGCAAAGTGCATGATTTCGTGCCTCGATATTTTTGGGCTTAATGGGCCAAATTGGAATGATGGGCCAATCGGCCCAATTCGGTAAGAACCCTCGATGACGTGATTCGTTAGTACTTGAAAAGTAGGAATATGCATGAAAACCCTAAAATAGATAAATTACTGAAATACCATTAAAAGTGGAAAATTTACAGTTTTACCCCTAGTAGATAAATTACCGAAATACCCTTAGGGTTAAATTGACCTAAATGCATGTGTGATGTTGTTATTTATTGCATGCCATGTTATTATTATCGATGCATGGGATTGGGATATTGACGAGGAAATCTTGAAAGTGGCTTGTCCACGATCGGAGGCTTTGCCTCAATTTATTTGATAATCGAGCAAACAAGGTCGAATGTGGAGTGTTAAATTTGGGTGGGTTGAGCTATTCCCCACATGGAGTGTATGGCTGGTACGGTGGAGTGTAGTGGTTGGTGGGTTGAGTAGTCTCCCAAATGGGCTTGCATATGTTTACTTGATGTTGCATGTATTTTGAAATGGGCCTATGGGCCATATTGTTATCTGAATAAGGGCTAAGGCCCGCTTTATTGTAATCTGAAAAGGGCTTTGGCCCAGACACTGTTATACTGAATGGGCTTAGGCCCAATGGGCTTGAGCTGACTTGGGCTTTGAATGGGTTTTCCTTACACACTGAGTTTCCCCAAACTCACCCCTTTTATTTTCATCCATGCAGGAAATCCCCAACCATAGTGGGCTTAGAGCTGTGAGGGAATTTGGAGTGTCCACCCGTTCTGAAAGTTTGATTTTCTTCGTGAACTGGACATCCTTTTAATTACGTTTGAGGTTTTGGGCTTTTAAATGTAATAAGGCTGCTTATTTATTTTGATGGTTTTATATGTTTTATTAAGATAGGTAATATTTATTTTAACTGTTGAAATTGGATAGCTTTAGGGCGCTTTCAAAAAAAAGAATTGTTTTCAAAATAACACGAAAACAAGCAAAGCTTCCGCAATGAAGATATTTTCCAAAATTAATCACTTTTCCTAAAAAGACTTAATCAAATCGGTTTCCTAGAAATATACATGACGTTAAGGTATGGCAATGGTGGTTTGCATGTCTAGGATTGGATCCAAGGAGTTTGGTACTTAAGCGGTCCGATGGACTCACCTCCTCTTTTCCGGTTTAGTGCACGGTGCATGACTTCCATTCACTTTAACCTATAATGAAATTATCTTTTAAAACACTAAGTAAGTTTTTCGGATCAACAATATAAAATGTTTTGAACGCTTGATGTGGCATGTCGGATCCGGTCATAACGTCTGTGCCGGGTTTTGGGTGCTACATTTAGTGGTATCAGAGCCTAGGTTGCAACAACTCGGCTGTGGAATGGGTTTACAAAAACAAAGATTTTTGAAAATGAAAATTTTATAAAGAATGCGAAAAACTCGATTTCAAAATTTAGATCTTTAGAAGGTGACATTCCGAATCTCCGGCTCAAGTCTGTAAGTATTACTCTAAACTCTTCTGAATATTTTTCTAACTTATCTGTCTGTACTGAAATCCTGCTAGGATACTCTAGATAGGATGGTATTGAAACCATAAGAAAATCTGATAAGAGACTGAAACTGTAGCTAGACTTCGATTCTGTGAAAACAAACTCTGAACTACTGTCTGATTCATAAAACATCTGTAATAAACACTGGAATATTAATTGATGCATAAAAATTCGTAATCAAGATAATACGATATGAGTACAAGAGGCCGTGGACGGAGCCGAGGAAGTGCTCGAGCGGTATCTTTGTCTTTGGGACATATGCCGGCGGCAGATGCACCGGTACCATCGGCAACGAAAGTGGAGTCTCATGATCGTGGTGCCGGGGATGACGCTCTGTCACAGGTAATGCTTCGTGTTCTGGAAAGGGTTGCTGGGGCAAGTGCAGGTAATGGAGTTCGGGGATCTATTTCTGAACGACTTCGGGCCAACGGAGCGGAGATCTTCAGGGGTGTGTCTGGTATCGCCTCGAATGTGGCAGAATATTGATTGGAGGCCACAGAACGGATTATGGACAACTTGGACTACTCTGAGGAGATTGTGAGTGGGGTATCTGTACTAAGTCCTTTGGGTTACTTGGTTAGGGTAGACAAACTGTATAGGGATGTACCCTTAGAAACTCAAGGTAGGATTTTCCCTGGAGATCTGATGGAGTTACCGTTCGGAGAGCTTGATCTCATTTTGGGAATGGACTGGCTTGTTAAGCATAAAGCGACCCTGGATTGTGCTGCTAAACGAATGGTGTTAAGGACCACAAATGATGAGGAGGTTATGGTGATAGGTGAGTGAAGGGATTATTTGTCCAATGTGGTGTCGGCATTAAGGGCTGAAAAGTGGATTCGGAAAGGTTGTGAGGCCTATTTGGCATTTGTAAGTCAGTCGAAAGAGGAGGGACTGATAGTGGATAAGGTTAGGACCGTAAAGGAGTTCCAAGATGTTTTTCCGGAGGAGCTTCCAGGATTGCCTCCGAACCGAGAAGTTGAGTTTGGAATAGATTTGTTGCCTGGAACGGCGCTCGTGTCCATTGCACCGTATAGGATGGCACCGAAGGAGTTAGTGGAGTTAAAGGCTCAAATTCAAGAGTTGTTGGATAGGGTCTTTATTAGGCCAAGCGTGTCTCCATGGGAAGTACCGGTGCTATTCGTGAAAAAGAAGGATGGTAATACGGATGTGCATTGATTATCACCAGTTGAACAAACTGACGATTAAGAATAAGTATCCACTGCCAAGGATTGACAATCTGTTCGACCAGCTTAGAGGAGCTTCTGTATTCTCCAAGATCGACCTTCGATCTGGATATCATCAGTTAAGGGTCAAAGAGGTAGATATCCATAAGACGGCATTCGTGACTCGGTATGGTCATTACGAGTTTCGGTTATGCCATTTGATGATTTAACGCCTCTGTAGCGTTTATGGATCTGATGAATCGTGTGTTCCAACCATGTTTGGATCGGTTCAGTAGTCGTCTTTATTGACGATATCCCGTATATTCAAATTGAAGCGAAACATGATGAGCATCTCCGTATAGTGCTGCAAGTGTTAAGGGAGAAGGAACTCTTTGCAAAGTTCAGCAAGTGTGAATTCTGGTTGAGGGAGGTAACTGCTGAGGTGATTAAGGTAAACCCTCAGAAAATTGAAGCAATTTTGGAGTGGAAGCCACCTAGGACGGTGTCGGAAATTCGAAGTTTCCTAGGGTTGGCAGGATACTACAGAAGGTTTGTGGAAGGTTTTTCTGTGATGGCATCACCTCTGACAAAACTCATAAGGAAAGGGGCACCGTTTGTATGGACTGAGACCCAGCAAGAGGCTTTTGAGAAGTTGAAGAAAGTTCTGACTGAAGCACCTGTGTTAATTCAGCCAGGGTCTGGGAAGGATTTTACTGTGTTCAGTGACGCATCACATGTAGGCTTGGGCTGCGTGTTAATGCAGGAGGGTAAGGTGGTTACATATGCATCACGACAGCTTAAACCTTACGAAGGGAACTATCTTACTCATGATTTGGAGTTGGCGGTAGTGATATTTGCACTTAAGATTTGGAGACATTACTTGTACGGGGAGATGTGTATTATATACATAGACCACAAGGGTCTTAAGTATTTGTTGACTCAGAAGGAGCTGAACCTTAGGCAAATGAGATGGATTGAGTTTCTTAAGGATTATGACTATTCGATCGAGTATCACCAGGCAAGGCTAATGTGGTAGCCGATGCCCTAAGTCGTAGAATCAGATTCGATCCGAGAGCAATGTTTGCTCGTCTCGAGTCAGATGATGATAGAAGTCATTGGCTGAGTTGCAAGTGAGGCCAAACTGGTGGATCGATTAAGGAAAAACAGTTAAACGATGAGTCTTTGGTCGCTCGTTTTCAACAAGTTAAGGAAGGGGAAACTTCTGAGTTTGGAAGCCAGAAGAGACGATGCAACAATAATACCCTCATCTGTTTGGATCAGGTAAATTTTGAGGACGAAATTTCTTTAAGGAGGGTAGAGTTGTAACGCCCCAATTTTCGGGAATTCTGTGAATGTTGGCATAGGTTTAATTATGTTAGTGGGCCTCTAGAAGGCCCAAGCCTAAGATAGAACCCGGTAATTTTAGTTAATTTTTGTTCCATAAGAAAAAGGGAGTGAAATTATGAAATAGGACCTATGTGAAAATGTTTGAAAATGCTATAGGCTAAATTGAAGTGGCCAAATAAATAAGAGTGCAAAATAGGAGGATTTGCATGACAAACCTCCCATTTTACATAAAGTGGCCAGCTATCATGTTGTTGTAGACAATATGAGAACTTGATATCCATAATTCATGGTACAAATTGATAATGGGTTAGGTAAATGTTCCATGATAATGGATTAGGTAAATATTTCATGATAATGGGTTAGGTAAATGTTCCATGATAATGGTTTAGGTAAATGTTCCATGATGGGCATTTCATGTCTTTTGTATTAAAGAATTAAATGGATGAAATATGAAATTTTATTAAAAGAAAAAGGGGTGAAAAGAACAAAGTTTTGTACATCTTTGTTCATCATAGCCTAAAGTTAGAGAAGAGAAAGGAGAGGAGAAAGCTCTTGAATGTTCGGTCACTTGGGGAAGAAAATTAAAGGTAAGTTCATGGTAGTTTGCTTCTATCTTGATGTTCATGAGTTCTTCTTGATTCCACCTTAACTCTTGAAGCATATTTTGGTTTTTAGTTGTGTTGTGAGCATTTAGTCATGAATTAAAATGAAGGAAATGGTTGTTGTTTCATGTTCTTTTGATGAAAAATGGAAGATAGGTGAAGTTGAGCCAAACAAATGAGCATGCATGTGCCTTAGATGTTAAAGGGAAAAATCAGCTAACATGTTGTGCTTTAAAATGATGAAATAGAGATTATACTTAAGTAAAATCATAGATATGTGATGATTGATTGGTGATATACATGTTTAAATAACAAGCATGCAAGTTAGGTGTGAAAGAGTGATTTGGTAATAAATCTGTTTGGGACAGCAGCAGTAACGTGACTTTGGAAAATCACCATAAATTGTGGGAGATGAGTTAGAAGCTTCATAAATTATTTAATTAAAGATTAATGAGTCTAGTTTCAAATGGAATAAACGAGAACATATTTTGAATTCTGTACAATGAGAAATTTGATTCGAAATGAAGAGTGGTCAGATTAGTTAAACAGTGAAACATGGGAAACTTTAAGAAAAATCTGGTATTGATTGGCTAAACCAAAAGTTCTGAAAATTTTATGGATAGAAAATATATGAGTCTATTTTCAGGTAAAATTAACGAAACTTGATTTGGAGTTTCGTAGCTCCAGTTATAAATGATTTAGTGACTATTGTTCAGGAAAACAGCTTGCAGTGAGATTATGACTATGTGGTAAACATTGACAAAAATTTGTTAATGAGTTGCTTATTGATTTCTTGTAAGCTTACTATGATCTGTAGGTGTGGTTGGCCGAATATTGTAAGGGGTTAATACATAGTTCGTATTTGAATAGTTAGATTAATGTGTTAGTAATCCAATTGTAGGCAGTTCGTGTGTGGATCTCGTCAGTATATCGTCGCAAACAGGTGTGTAACTAACACCCTCTTTCTTAGTCTGGATCGACAAAAGTCAAAAAGCTGAAATGTCAAAATCCGGTATTTTGTAGATTTGCGAGTGTGCGAACGCTCGTGAGGTAAATCGATTAATGTTTGTGGTAAGCTATAAAATTTGGACTGCAAAGTGCATGATTTCTGTGCCCTCGATATTTTTGGGCTTAATGGGCCAAAATTGGAATGATGGGCCAACGGGCCCAATTCGGTAAGAACCCTCGGTACGTGATTCTGTTAGTACTTGAAAAGTAGGAATATGCATGAAAAACCCTAAAATAGATAAATTACTGAAATACCATTAAAAGTGAAAAATTTACAGTTTTACCCCTAGTAGATAAATTACCGAAATACCCTTAGGGTTAAATTGACCTAAATGCATGTGTGACTGTTGTTATTTACTGCATGCCATGTTATTATTATCTGATGCATGGGATTGGGATATTGATGGAGGAAGTACTGAAAGTGGCTTGTCCACGTACTGGAGGCTTTGCCTCAATTTATCGTTAATCGAGCAAAGCAAGGATGCAAGCTGTGGAGTGTTAATGGGTGGGTTGAGCTATTCCCACATGGAGTGTATGGGTGGTACGGATGTAGTGTAGTGGTTGGTGGGTTGAGTAGTCTCCCAAATGGGCTTGCATATGTTTACCGATGTTGCATGTATTTTGAAATGGGCCTATGGGCCATATCATTATCTGAATAAGGGCTAAGGCCCGGTTTATTGTAATCTGAAAAGGGCTTTGGCCCAGTACCACTGTTACCTGAATGGGCTTAGGCCCAATGGGCTTGAGCTGACTTGGGCTTTGAATGGGTTTTCCTTACACACTGAGTTTCCCCAAACTCACCCCTTTTATTTTCATCCATGCAGGAAATCCCCAACCATAGTGGGCTTAGAGCTGTGAGGGAATTTAGAGTGCCCACCCGTTCTGAAAGTTTGATTTTCTTCTGGTGAACTGGACATCCTTTTAATTACGTTTGAGGTTTTGGGCTTTTAAATGTAATAAGGCCGCTTATTTATTTTTGATGGTATTTATATGTTTTATTAAGATAGGTAATATTTATATTTAACTGTTGAAATTGGATAGCTTTAGGGCGCGTTTTCAAAAAGCAAGAATTGTTTTCAAAATAACACGAAAACAAGCAAAGCTTCGCAATGAAGATATTTTCCAAAATTAATCACTTTTCCTAAAAAAGACTTAATCAAATCGGTTTCCTAGAAATATACATGATGTTAAGGTATGGCAATGGTGGTTTGCATGTCTAGGATTGGATCCGAAGGGAGTTTGGTACTTAAGCGACTCGATGGACTCACCTCCTCTTTCCTAGGTTTCCTACCGGTGCATGCTTCCATTCACTTTAACCTATAATGAAATTATCTTTTAAAACACTAAGTAAGTTTTTCTGGATCAACAATATAAAATGTTTTGAATGCTTCAATGTGGCATGTCGGATCCGGTCATAACGTCTGGGCCAGGTTTTGGGTGCTACATATAGAACTTATCAATGCCATGCCTTGGCATGGTCTTACATGATATCCTTATCTTACCAAATGCCATGTTCCAAACATGGTCTTACATGGTATCCTTGTCTTAGTTTCAATGCCACATCTTGATGTGGTTTTACATGGAGTCCTTAATCAATACCGATGCCATGTCTTGACATGGTCTTACACGGGATCCTTGCCTTACCAATGCCATGTCTTGACATGGTCTTACATGGTATCCTTAACCGTCAATTCCTCCTTAAATGCCATGTTATGAACATGGACTTTTCCGTCAATTTTTCCTTAATTGCCATGGTACAACCATGGACTTTGAGATATCAATGCCTTGTCAAGTCATAGCTGAAACATACTTGCTCAAATTCTCAAGGTTAGTCGCATAACTCAATAATAACAATACTAATAACAATAATTGCATAATAATAAAATGCTACTCAACTTACATACTTACATTCTCAATCTCATCATATCATCAACTTAACTTATTCTCATCAAACTATGCTAGTCAATACTTTCTTGTTATCATACAAAGCCATAATACAAAATATGATCTTACATATAAATTATACAAGTTCTCTTTCCAATATCAAATTATTATCGAACATTAATCATTATATCTGAAACACAATAATAAAGTATTTATGACCAGAATATCAATTTATCATTCAAATATGCATAATTAAATGCTTATTAAACATACGAACTTACCTCGATACCAAAACGACCATTTTACCAACTTTCTCGATTTTCAATTTTTCTGCCGTTCTAGGTCCAAATCTCACTTTCCGAGATCTAAAACATCATATTTCACTTATTTAATTAATGTACTATTCAAAACATTCCCTAACTCAAACTTTGGCAAAGTTACAATTTTGCCCCTAAACTTTTGCAGAATTACGATTTTGCCCCTAGGCTCAGAAATTAATATTTATCCATTTTTATTATGTTTTATGACAAGCTGAAAATTTTTCCCTTCTATGGAAACATCAAATTCCCACTCTATCATGTACTTATGAACATTAGGTATTTTTACCGATTATGTCGTTTTACTCTTTTTCACTTAAAATCGCTTTGTAAAAGTTGTTTAATATAATTTCAAGCTTCATATTCTACCATAAGACATCAAATTAAACACATTTAACCTTTTGATATTTTTCCAAATATGAACCCTAGCATGAATTATTGCTAGAATAAGCTAAATCAAGTTACCAAGACTCCAAAAACGTAAAGAACATTAAAAACGAGGCTAGAACAGACTTACTATTGAGCTTGGAAACCTTGAAAACCATAACCATGGCTTCCCTCATGCTATATTTGGCCTCCATGAAGAAGATGGATCAATTTTGGCTTTATTTTCCCTTTTTAATTCATTTAATTACTAAATGACCAAAATACCCTTAAAGGCTTTTCTTTCAAATTTGTCCTATTCTTGCCCATTTTGGTCCAAACTTAAATAATGGTCTAACTCTAAATAAGGACCTCCACTTTAAGAATCCATTTCAATTAAATCCCCTTTATTATCTAGAACACACATTTTGCTAATTTTACAATTTAGTCCTAATAATCAAATTAGGCACTTATACATAAAATTTCTTCACGAAATTTTCACACAATTATTTAATCAATGAATAAACCTTAAAAATTAATTGAAATAAATTTGTTTTGACCTCAGATTCGTGGTTTCACAACTACTATTCCGTTTAGGCCCTATTTTGGGATGTTACAATGCCTAAGGAGTGTTATAAAGTTGCACTTCTTCGGACTATCATTTCGCATTTATTGTAGCTTGTGGGATACATGTCAGTAGTTGGAATATGATATATGCTTCGCCATGTGCACGGACGGATCATGTTCGCACGTATCTAATCATTGGAACTTTTTGGTTATCTGAACCGTCAAAGTGTGGGGAATTTTTCTTTCAAAGAAGGGTTTTTTGGAGCCCTAAGATTTACAGTTATTCACTCTTAAAATCGGAATCAACTGAAGATCTTTCTTACGGTAAAATTTTTTTCTTTTCCTTTTTCTTTTCTTTTCTTTGTCAAATATACCTAGAATGAGAGGAGCCAAAGACAGATTATTGTCCCGTTGCCAACCATGGGAACGTGCTTCAAAACCCCCCCTCAAGGCTAAAGTTTTTCCCTACACCACAAAGTATGAAGAGATGAGACGGAGTTTGCATGTGCAGGGGATTGAAATTCCTCATTTTGCATATGAGTTTTCTATTCCTGAGGGGGAGCATAGCCCTAGTGATACAAGTGTCCTCAACCCGTGTAACTCTTTGACTATGACGTCATCAAGCAAATAAGGTCACACGTTACATTCATTCAATACTGTCGAAACCATTTTATTAATGGGGTTTGAAAAACGGGGTACGACTTTAAAAAATGAAAACGGGAGTCGCCACCAACCTTTTAAAGTGTGATTGGATCACTTTATAAAACGTTTTGGTCTACGAAATTACGAGAAAATAGGTTTGGGAGTCGATTACGTACGAGGAAGAATTGGCACCCTCGTAACGCCCAAAATTGGTACCAAATTGAATAATTTTGTCTTAATGTCAAGAGTTTGAATGAATTTAGAAATAAGATCTCTTTTAAAATCGTAATAATTTGAGTTAAAAGAATCAAGATTCCTTTGTTTCGAAAGGATATAAATATCATATCCAGCATGATTGAACACGATATTCTTAAACTTTCGTAACTAAAATCATCTTGTTATTTTCAAAACTTATTTAGAAGGATATTTTAGGCATTTAGACAAACGGGAAATCGCAACCCAGCATGTTAGGGTACTACTTCCTGAATTCTAATTACCAAAAACATTGCCTTATTTTTTTAAAATTCTTTTTGGATCGAATGAAATATAAAAATTCTTTAAAGTGATAATGCATTTATCATTTTACAAAGGGTCAATATTTAAATAAGCTAACCTACATAATATCTTCTTTAACAATCCATGCAAATATAATATAAAAAATGAATAATGGCATAAATTACACAAGATACGTTATCATTTTATGTATGGTCATAGATAACATATATATACATGCATTGTCATTACATGCGAAATACAACATAGAGCATAATGAATTCAATGATATAAATTGTATAATATATATAACAACCTCATGCAAATGTACCTTAAATCAACATAAATGATTAATTCTCATGCAAATATGTAAAAGCAATAACAAATATTCTATAAAAATTTTAACCTACTAAACAATAACAAAAAGTAAATAAGCAAATTATAGACATATAAATTAAATAAAAGAATAAAGATATTCATAAATTTTAGAACAATATGAAAATGATAAAGGAAAATTCTTTTTTTAAATGATTACTATATATACATAAACCATATTATAGGGTATAATAACTTAATATATTAACAAAATAATGTACTAAATATTAATATTACATATATTTATTTAATAATAAAATAAAAAAACATATATAATTAATGAGTGATAAAGTAGTATATATTTTATAATGAAATAAAAGTAATGTAAGGTATAATATATAATAAAATATGATATGTAATAAAATATAAATAAAATATAATGAAATAAAAATACTATCATATAAATAAGGATAATATATGCTATGTTTTAATAAAATTTACACAATTAATGAATAATAATACATAATTTATAAAAATAAAAATAATATATATAATAAAATATAATTTATAAGTAAAATATATAATAAAAATAATATACATTATTTTATATAACTAATATTTATAAAAATAAATAATATATAAGGTATTTAAAATAAATTAAATATTTATGAAAATATTAAAATTGAATTTAATTAAAGAATTTAAGATTAATTACAAAATAAATAAAAAATTGGGCCTAATTGAAAAGCGTATTAAACCAGAAGGACTCACTGGGCAATTAGCCCTTATCCCAAGAAACGACATCATTCCTTAGAATGGAGTTTAATGACCACTGGGATTGAATTGAAACAACTTTAAAAGATTAAGGTCGAATTAAAAATAAAAATAAAATGAAATTCTGAAGATTAAAAATACAAAAGGACTAATTGGGCAATTAGCCCGTTTTCAAAAACACGCGGATCCTCCCGGATCACGGGTCAATTCGCGGATCCTCAGCATTGATACGACGCCGTTTTGTGCTTATTGAGTTAAACCAAAACAGCACCGTTTCGTTAGGGCTATATAAGCCAAATTTTAACTTAAAATTCATTTTGAAACCTGGGTTTTAAAAAAAATCTTTAAAAAAATCGTCTGAATGAGGAGAAATGGGAGCCCTCTGGCTTCAGGCCACTGTACCACGAGTGCCCACGCACTGTACGAGCCGCCCAATGTGACGGTTGGAAAGCTAAAAGCCTCCGTTCTTCTCAGCAAATCTCGGGTAATATCCTCTCCCTTTTAAACTTTACTGTTTTTTTTTTAAATGGTTTATGTGCGTTGAACAGAGAAGAACAAGATATCACAAAATCACCTTTTTAAGTAACCAACTGCTTCTTCTTTTTTGTGAATATATGTGTGTATATCTTTTTATATTCTTCAAAAAAATCGATCCTTTGTACAAATTTGTGAAGAGGCTTTTATAGCCTTCTATGAATCGTTTACATTTAGAAAGAAATCTTTGATTTCTTTTCCCTATCTGTTTTCCTTTTCTGCTGTGGTTTCTTCTTCTTTTGCAGATACCAACGAGGAGGCCAGTAATGAACGGCACTGACAACGGTACCAACGTTGATTAGGGCGTCGATCATGTCATGATTCGAAGCCTAGAATCATGGCATTGATGGCGGTAGCTGAAACGACGCGAGACAAACTGACACATTGATTGCGGCGCCTAGGGTTTCTAAAACCCTAGGTCTTCCGTCCTTGGCTTGTGGTTTGGGCCTCTTGGGCTTCACTGAGTTGGGTCAGGGATGTAACGGGTTAATGGGTTTAAGTAAAACTGGGTATGGGCTATCGGGTTGTAACCGGGCATAGTGTTTAGGTATTTGGGTCAAATGTAAACGGGTAATGGGTTGTAAATGAATTTTGGCCTTTGTACATGGATTGTGTAAACTTTATTATTTTTAATTTATGTTTTTTTTGTTTTTTTACTTATTCATTTAATTATAGGCCCGAGCAAAAATTGGCTACTACAGCTGCCCCTCTTTGCTCATTGTCCTGTAATGGTAATAGAGCAAAGACCATAAAAGGACCCATTTTGCCTGGTCTGGCCCAACCTTGAGATCTTTCTTCAAATGGCCTTCAACCTATTTGCAACTTCAGAAGTATTGGACCATAAATATGATAGCTTCAATTTGCTTCATCGTAACTTCAGGAATGAAATATCTGCCATCTTCACCCTGCTCCTTGCAACCTCAGGGACGCCATGTTGATATCTTCGATATGCTCTCTGATAATACAGAGACGCCAAATCTTGGATCTTCTTCAACGTAAACGCGTGAAAGCCTAATCAGCTATATCTTCAATCTGCTCCTTGTAAACGCAAGGATGCCAAATCATCTTGGATCTACTTCGATGTGAAAACATCCAAAGGTTAGATCTGCTATGTCTTCGATCTACTCTCCGTCGAATATGGAGATGCCAAATATGTTATCTTCGATCTGCTCTCTGACAATACAGAAATGCCAAATTTGCTATCTTCGATCTGATCTCTGACAATACAGAGATACCAAATCATCTTAGATTTGCTTCAGCGTAAACATGTGAAAGCCAAATCTGCTATGTCTTCGATCTACTCCTTATAAACGCAAGGATGTCAAATCATCTTGGATCTACTTCGATGTAGAAACATCCGAAGGTTAGATCTGCTATGTCTTCGATCTGCTCTCCGTCGGATATGGAGATGCCAAATCTATTATCTTATATCTTCTTCGATGTGAAAACATCTGAAGGTCAGATCTGCTATCTTCGATCTGCTCTCTGACAATACAGAGATGCCAAATCTGCTATCTTCAATTTGCTCTCTAACAATACAGAGATGCCAAATCATCTTCGGTCTGCTTTAGCGTAAACACGTGAAAGCCAAATCTACTATGTCTTCGATCTGCTCCTTATAAACGTAAGGATGCCAAATCATCTTGGATCTACATCGATGTAGAAACATCTGAAGGTTAGATCTGCTATGTCTCCGATCTGATCTCTGTCGAATATGGAGAAGTCAAATCTGTTATCTTGGATCTGCTTCGATGTGAAAACATCCGAATGTCAGATCTGCTATCTTTTATTTGCTCTCTAACAATACAGAGATGCCAAATCTGCTATATTCAATCTGCTCTCTGACAATACAGAGATGCCAAATAATCTTAGATCTGCTTTAGCGTAAACACATGAAAGCTAAGTCTGCTATGCTTTAGCCTGTTACCTTACTGCTTGGGGAGTTAAGGTGCATCAATCTTCATTACCCCTTGAAGGACATAACCTGTATAATGTGTATAAGTTCATGCCAAATGATTAGGATGCTATGATCGAAGTGAGTCAAATGCTCCTAATTAAACCTGTTATAATGCAAAATGTTTATGAATATGACCCCTATTCCAGACGTCACCACTCATTCCTTCATCGAAGTTTATCCTTATTTCTCTCGAAGTATCATTCTTACTCAGCCTGTGGGTTTGTACCATTCTTCAAATGCTATGACCCACCAAAAATGTTTGTATGATGATCCTCTTTTAGGATTGAATCGTTTGATTTGTCCAATCATTTTGGACTAAAGAAAGAATTTCCTTGAGTTCTTTCAAACCTCACTTTCATGAATTCCTCGAATAATTGTTCTATTTTAGTTTCTTGTATTATCTAGAAATTTCTAGAGTAATGAGCAAAACTTCATTTGTGAAAATTATTTAGTTCATCTATCATTATTTTAATGCAACATACTTTAAGAATAATGGAAGATGAATTTAATCTTGAGAATAATTAGATTTGAATGAATTTTTCAAAAATACAAAGGAAATTAATCTGATAGCCTATCTTTGAGAAGAAAGAGAATCTAAAGATAGCAACCAGGAAAAAAGTTAGATGCCCTAGATATCGCTACTTGAGCATCTGTTTACCAGCTCCATGAAGGCTTTCTTAAGTTCAACATGTGTTTAAAAGACCCAAAGTACTTTGTTGATGCCTCGATATGCAACGCGCTTCACTCTTTGTTGAATCAGATATAGCAAGATTACCGTGTGCTCTTCAAAATTTGAGCTGCCCTTTCGGGTTTTCAACTCAAAACCCCTTTGGTCACAAGGCGCCCTTTGAGGGTTTTCACCTTGTCCTCTCCATTTTTTTTCAAAAACTCAAGGCGCCCTTTGCGGGTTTTCACCTTGAATTCTCTCTCCTTTAGACAAAATACTTTTTGACTGAGTCTGAATTCACTGGATTGGGTAAACTCTTCCAATCCATTTCTGTTAAGATCAATGCACCTCCAGAGAAGGCCTTCTTTACGACATACGGCCCTTCCCAATTTGGCATCCATTTTCCTCTAAAGTCCTTCTGAATGGGAAGGATTTTTTCAGCACAAGATCCCCCTCGTGGAATTCTCTTGGTCGCACTATCTTGTCATAAGTTCGCATCATTCGCTTCTGATACATTTGACCATGACGAATGTCCCTTAACCTCTTTTCCTCAATCAAGTTCAACTGATCATATCGCGATTGTATCCATTCAGCTTCATCCAACTTTATCTCTGACAAGACTCAGAGATACGATATTTCCACTTCAATGGGTACACTACTTCCATCCCATAAACCAACGAGAAAGGAGTTGCCCCAGTAGAGATTCTGACGGACGTTCGGTAGGCTAAGAGTGTAAATGGTAATTTCTCATGCCAATCTCTGTAGGTTTCAGTCATTTTCCCCATTATCTTCTTGATGTTTTTGTTAGTAGCTTCCACTGCCCCATTCATCTTTGGGCGATATGGAGATGAATTATAATGCTTAATCTTGAACTAACTGCAAACTTCTGCTATCGTTCTGTTGTTCAAGTTTAATGCATTATCTGATATGATCCTTTCAGGCATCCCATACCGACAAATGATCTCTTTCTTCAAGAATTGACTCGCAGTCGACTTAGTAACATTCGCATAAGAAGCAACCTCTACCTACTTCGTGAAGTAATCAATGACCACAAAGATAAAACGATGCCCATTTGAAGCTTTTGGTGATATTGGCCTAATGGCATCCATGCCCCACATGGAAAAAGGCCATGGAGAAGTCATAACGTGTAGAAGTGAAGGTGGTACATGAATCTTGTCTCCATAAATCTGACATTTATGGCATTTCTTAGCGTAGTTGATACAATCCCCTTTCATAGTAGACCAATAATATCCAAACCTCATGATTTGTCTAGCCATCGTGAAACCATTAGCGTGCGTCCCACAAACACCCTTGTGAACTTCTTCCCAGATTAACTTAGCTTCCACAGCATCAATGCATCTCAACAATACTTGGTCCTTTCTTCTTTTGTACAAGACATCCCTATTCAAAATGTAGTCACAGGCTAATCTCCTTAAAGTTCGCTTATCGTTTTCAGTTGCCTGTTCTGGGTATTTACGATCTCTCACATATCGCAATATATCCTGATACCAAGGATTATCATCCTTTTCTTCTTCCTCAATGTTACAACAACAAGCTGGAGCCTCAAAGATACTCATCTGAATGGGTCTCATCTCCTTCTCTTTATTCACTTTAATCATTGAAGCCAAGGTTGCTAGAGCATCTGCCATCTGGTTTTCATCTCGTGGGATATAATTGAAAGTGATGCCATCAAACTCCTCAAGTAACCCCAAAACTACCTTTCGGTAATTGATCAATTTAGGATCCCTTGTCTCTCATTCACCTCTAAGCTGGTAAATTACCAACGCAGAGTCTCCATATACTTCCAAGGTTCTTATTCTTCGCTCTATAGCCACTCGAAGTCCCATGATGCACGCTTTATACTCAGCCATATTGTTTGTGCAATCAAAATCCAACTTGTATGTGAATGGATAATAATCACCATTTAGGGATACCAAGACTGCCCCAATTCCATTTCCCACCGCATTGGATGCGCCGTCGAAGTTCATCTTCCATGGATGTTCTTCAATAGTTGCCACATACATCAACTCCTCATTAGGGAAGTTAAAGTTTAATGGCTCATAATCTTTTAGAACTTTGATAGCCAAAAATTCTGTTATTGCACTTCCTTTTATAGCTTTTTGACTTACATAGACTATATCGAACTCTGAGAGCAATTTTTGCCATCTTGCCATTCTCCCATTCAAAGCTATTGGCTCTATCATATACTTCAAAGGATCAACTTTTGAAATAAGTCAAGTAGTATGATATAGCATGTACTGTCTTAACCTTCAAGTCGTCCAGATTAAAGCACAACACAATTTCTCAATTGGCGAATATCTCATCTCACACTCTGTGAATTTCTTGTTGAGGTAGTATATTGCCTTCTTTCTTTTCGACTCGTCATGTTGACCAAGCACACATCCCATAGAATTACTAAACACTGATAAGTACAGAATTAATGGTCTATCTGGACTAGGCGGAGATAACACTGGAACATTTAACAAGTATTGCTTAACCTTATCAAAAGCATTCTGGCATTCCTCATTCCAAGTACCTTGGTTGTGTTTTCTAAGGAGGCGAAATATAGGATCACATTTCTCAGTTAATTGTGAAATAAACCGAGCATTATAATTCAACCTTCCAAGAAAACCCCGAACTTCCTTCTGAGTACGTGGTGGAGGCAAATCTCGTATGGCTCTAACTTTGTCTAAGTCAACTTCTATTCCCTTTTCACTGACCACAAAGCCTAGTAATTTCCCCGACCTAGCTCCAAAAGTGCACTTTGCTGGATTAAGTTTTCACTGAAACTTCCATAATCTCAGGAACAGCTTCCTTAAAATTTCAATATGTTCCTCCTCCGTTCGAGATTTGGCAATCATATCATCAACATACACCTCAATTTCTTTGTGCATCATATCATGGAATAGGTTCACCATAGCCCGTTGGTATGTTTCCCCTATATTCTTCAATTCAAACAGCATTACTTTGTAACAAAAGGTGCCCCACAATGTTATGAAGGTGGTTTTATCCATGTCTTCTGGATGCATCTTGATCTGGTTGTACCTCGAGAAACCATCCATGAAGGAGAACAACGAATATCCCGCTGTGTTGTCTACCAAAGTGTCTATGTGTTGTAGAGGGAAATTATCTTTTGGGCTAGCTTTGTTCAGATCTCTGTAATCAACGCACATTCGTACCTTCCCATCCTTCTTAGGGACTGGTACAATGTTAGCTACCCATTCAGAGTACTTCACCTCTTGTAAGAATCCTGCATCAAACTGCTTCTTGACTTCGTCCTTTATCTTCAATATGATATCTGGTCTCATTCTTCGCAACTTCTGTTGGATTGGTTTACAATCTTGTCTTATTGGAAGACAATGCACCACGATATCAGTATTTAACCCTGGCATATCTTGATAGGACGATGCGAAGTTATCCTTAAACTCACGTAGTAACTCAATCAGTCCTTGCCTTGTGTCCTCAGCAATATGTGTGCCGATTTTCACCTCTTTCCCTTCCTCTAGGGCTACATTCTCTATTGCCTCTTTCTCATGGGGCATGATTTGTTTCTCCTCCTGTTTTACCATCCTCAACAGATCCAGAGACCCATCACAATCCTGGACATCCTCAAAATCCTGAGATTCCTCTAAACACATGTCTTGCTCGTGAGAGAAATTAGGATTTGTAATATCAGTGCTCATGTCATTGATATCTAGGGACCTGTGAAGTGTAAAGAATGTACAAAGAATGAATTAATTTAAGAATGATTATTTATGTGCTATGAATGAAAGTATAAGAATTGCAGAATTTTAACGGAATATTGGTTGATAAAAAAAAACAATACTCGTTCAAATTGATAAAAGTCATGTTTTATTAAAAAAATAATAGATGATTGTAAGCCCATCCACCAAATGTAATCCTATTACTCCTAGGCCCTAGAGTAACAAGAATGTTTTGAAAATTACTCTGAAAAATTCCTAAAGACTACAGGAAGTTCCTCCAGAGTCCAATTGTTCAGAAAGCTTCCCGGTTTGTAAGGGAGAATGCCCTCAAGGTTTCCTTGCTCTGATCCTTCGTCGTGTATAGCATTAACCTGATGACTTTCTTCTATAAGTAACCCTCTCGATATGAAGGTTTGGGATAGTGGAGGGAATGTCATCGACTCCCACTCCACTTCTCTTCCATTATGGCGCACCCTTCTTCCCTCTTGGCGCTTCTCAACTTCCTTCCTCCTTTGCTTATAATCTGGCTTGAAGCCCAAACCAAAGCGATTTCTCTTCTCTTTCAGTTCTGGGATTTGAGTTCCTCCTTGTAGGTATTTTCCTAACCCTCTTCCTGGTAAGGCTCCCTTTCCCACCATCATTTGTAGAGCCATCCTCGTGGCTCTTGCTATCTTTGGCACCGGTGGCTCACTCCCTTTTGAAATAAAGGTTGCATTCACAAATTCTAAAGAGCGAAAGGAACACTCAATAAACTCTTCGTTCGTCTCAACATAAGGGGCCTTGCTAGTGACTGTAGCTATAATGTCCTCCTCCGTATTGATGGTTACTAACCATCTATCCGTCACTAACTTTAATTTTTGGTGCAACGATGAGGGCACCGCTCCCGCTGAATGTATCCATGGCCTTCCTAATAAGTAATTGTAGGAGGGCTTGATATCCATCACCAAGAAGTCTACTTCGTATATACTCGGCCCAATTTCCAAGGGGATGTCAATCCTTCCTATCACCTTCCTTTCTGTACCGTCGAAGGCTCTTACCATATTTTGACATGTCTTCATGTGAGAACCATCAATGGGTAATCTGTTCAATGTACACAATGGTAGAACATTCAAAGCCGATCCATTATCGACGAGCACGCTTGGGATTGTGTACCCCTTGCATCGAATGGTGATGTGCAAGGCCTTTGTTGACCCCCTGCCCCCTGGTGGGATTTCATCATCATTAAAGTAGATGAAATTATCCACACTTATGTTATTCACCAACTGGTCCAGCTTGTTAACAGATATGTCATGGGTGACATATGTTTCGTTGAGCACCCTTAGCAATGCATTTTGATGCACCTCAGAACTCAGAAGTAGAGGCAATACTGATATGTGAGCCGGCTGCCTACGCAACTGCTTGACCACACTATACTCGCTATGCTTAAGGAACTTTAAAAATTCCTCAGCCTCAGCCTCTTCCTCGTTTTCTGGCTCCTTAACAGGCACTTCAGCCTCTTCCTCCTTCTCCACACTAACATTCTTTAATTTTGTGGGCTCCTCTTTGACACCCACTGTATCATACCGCTTCCCACTCCGTGTACGGGAACCCTCAACTTGTACATCTTTAGAGTACTGGCTATATTCTCCTCCTCCGGCACTGTCACACTACAGTCATAGCTCCACAGTACCCTCTTGCTATCCTTATAAGGGAAAGGTGTAGGCTTATGGATAATGACCTTAGGCTCCGTTTGTGCGCCCACTTCATTATTCCCCAGCAGGGAAATAATAATCCTTGGCTGACTAGTTCCTTTCTGTTTATCCTCCAGCACACATACTTGTTTTTCACAAGAGCTACCTTTAAAAATTTATAGTTCTTTGTTGTCCATAAAGCCTTGCACCAAGGCCTTGAATTTTTCACAATCTTGAACTTCATGTCCTTCTTTCTCATAGAACTTACCATAGTTCCTTGTTTCTCTTCTCTCATTTTTAGAGGTTAACATACCTTTCTTCATCATCTCCTCCCAAATCACATTCATAGGCATCCTTACCTTAGCAACATTTTCCTTCATTCTCTTCTCACTGGCTTTGCCAATGGCGTTCACTCCTTGATCGCCATGATTTGGCAATGGGTTTTCAGTATTTTGGGTATTTTCGAACTTCACTACCCTTATCTTAATAAGCCTCTCTATGGCCTTCTTAAAACCTATACAGTTTTCAATCGAATGTCCCTGTATTCCAGTATGGTATTCGCATTTGACGTTTGCGTCATACCATTTGGGATATAGGGGCTGCAGTGGTTTTAAGTGAAAAGGAGAAATAGCATGTGCATCGTATAAGCTTTGATAAAGTTCACGATACGTCACGGGGATAGGTGTGAACTGCATCCTTTCAGAATTCTTCCTTGTACCCGATTCCTACCTTTCAGAACTCTGTTGCTCAACCGCAGCTGTTTTAGGTTGAACAACTGTGATTGCCTTCGTGTTGAAGGTGCTTGTGCTATTCACTTCACTATCCTTTCTCCTTGGAGTCGATCGTTTACTCGCTTCCCCCTCGATTTTGCAACCCCTTATGGCGTTCTAGATCATCTCTCCCGCCATGACTATATCCGTGAAGCTTTTAGTGGTGCTCTTAATCATGTGAGTGATGAATGGAGCCTTTAGAGTGTTGATGAACAACATGGTAGTCTCCTTTTCCAACAACGGTGGTTGAACTTGTATTGCCATCTCTCTTTATCTCTATGCATATTGCCTAAAATTTTCGTTAGGCTTTTTCTCCATGTTTTGCAGCATGATCTTATCGGGAGTCATGTCAGTCACATGATTGTACTGATGCATGAAGATCTGTGCAAGATCCATCCATGAACTTATTCTGGCCTGGCTCAGTTGATTATACCACTTGGCTGCTGCTCCAATTAAACTATCTTGGAAACAGTTGATCATTATTCACGTACCCAGTCATCCTCTTACAGAACATCTTAATGTGGGCTTCTGGGCAAGTAGTCCCATTGTATTTCTCAAATTCTGGCATCTTGAATTTGTGAGGAAGCACCAAGTCTGGGACCAAGCTTAGATCTTTGGCATCAACTCTATAATGCCCATCAGCATTCTCTAAAGCCTTGAATTTTTCCTCCAACCATTTGCAACGTTCTTCTAACTGTCTTGTAGCCTCAGTTCTAAAATCCTCTTTTTTAGCCATGTCTAAGTTAGGAATGATAGGATTTGCGGGATTGTCGCCCAAATTAAATCCCGACCCAGTTGGGAAATTTATGAGGATCCTAGCATCGATCGACCCTTGTTGAGGCCTTATAGAGACAGACGGCCTCTTAGGAAATGCCTCAGTTGGTGTAGGCACATAGGGTGGGGTGAAACCTGGAGGATGATCCTCACCATCCTCACCAGTAATTTTCATGGGAGCCTTTCCCTTATCAGTGGCCCTCAGTAGTTGAGCCATCTCAGCCATCATGTTCTTTTGAGCCTCCAACATTTGCTCCCTCATGTCATTTTGCATTTTTTCCAATTGCTCTTGCAATTGGTCCTGCATGTCCTTCTGTAACTGTTCAAATCTTTGGTCCATATTCTTTGACTTAGCGCGTGTACCGTAAGGATGTGTTGCTTCCAGATTTTCTTTTTCTTTCTCTTACTCTCTTTCTCCCTAATAATTTTAACTAATTAGAGTCTTTCTATAAACTCAAATACATATGATGCAATGAGATGCTATGAAATGCAAATGCATGAATGCAAAAAGATGTCGATTCTGATTCAATTTTCATTTTAGAAAACGTTATTTAAGGAACAAAAATATTTTCATAAAACGGATTACAAATACGCTTTCACCCGTACGCCTAGAGTCTTAACCCTATCTAATAACAATGCTAACTCTCGTCCTCTGTCTGACGATGACTCATACATTATACTCAGCGTTTTAGCTTGTACCGCCAAATCCTGCAAGTGTTCAGCGACCTCTCGAATCTGAACTAAGGCTTCTCCCATGAGATAATTCCTATTTCCAACTTGATCCTGAAGATGGTGAAGTTCTCCCTTCCACTGTTCTTCTCTTGCCTCGAACTGCTCAATCCGTAGCGTACAGTCCTGTAGTGCTGCTTCCAACCCTCTAATATCATGCTTCATTTCCTCGATCTTATTCAAGCTTGTCTTTAACTCGATCGCAGAGTTACAACTTCGATGATGATGAAGAGATCCTTCAAGTTCAGCCACCTTAGTTTTTAATTCTTGATTTTCCTTCTCTAGGGCCTGATTACGCGACTGCATCTCTTGGAACTTTTTCTCCCAATACTCAGCCTTGGCTCTTTCGTCCTGAATCTCTTGCTGCCACTGCTCTGAAGATCTCCTAATCCGACCCTTTTCAACGTTACCTGAGCCTTATTGTAGTGCTTCTTTAAATCATCTCGATCTTCCTCGATCTTTCTCTTTTCCTTTTTCACCTTCTCGACTTCCATCTTTTTAACATCAACGTTGAGACTCAAGCACATTTTTTCCTCTTCGACCTTCTCAATCCTCTTTTCAAGATCTAAATTATTTCTCTCGAACTCTTGCTTCATAACCTCCAACTCTGATGGAATCACTCGTAAGCTCTCCTCTAATGATCGAGCCACCCCCAAAATCGGCCTAGGGACATTATCATTGACTCTCCTACTAAACCATCATTTATACTCAAGGGTTGACGTCGAACCTTCGGTCAAGATCTTCATACAGAAAGGCTTCTTCCAAGCCTCAGAAATCTCTGCATCCTCTTCTTATAGTGATCTTCTCTATAAGAGAAATCACTCTGAGCTAAACCCTGTGTAGCCGGTATGAACTGCCTCGCTCGATATTGCCTTAGAATAAGCAATGGTGCATATACAACAACTTCCCAAATTCCTGGCAGAGGGACGTAATCAAAACTGCCACAGCGGTAAAGGACTTCACTAGGAACCAACCAAGGAGCCTTCCATATAACATCTTCCTCTCGAAGATTCTGAAGAATGTCTATCCACCTCTCCTTTGAAATGTCATCTCTCCTAGGCACGTCTACTACTTCTTTTAAGGGAGAATAACCCTCAAAGAATACTCGGCAAGGAACCTTATCAAGCTTCCAAAAATGACTGTGGAACCAAACCAACAGCAATTGTGCACATCCAATGAATCTACCCACGCCGGCCCTCTGACATGCACTCAAAGATCTAAATGTCTCAGCTAGGATTGCTGGTACTGGTGTATTCTGCTTACCGAAACGATCGAACAAATCCGCAACTGCCTCATTTATGTGCCTTAACTCCTTTGGGAAAATCACCATGTCGTAAATGCTCAAAGCCAGGACGTCGATCCTTTTCTTTACGTCTAGATGTGTCGATATCAAATCCCTCAAAATAGCCCATGGAACGCACTTACTATCACCCTTTTGCTGTACACGAGCTACAGCCCACTGCTCACTCATCCCAGTAATCATCACCAACTTCTTTGCAAAAGTTGGAAGACTAGCAGGCCTAACATAAGCCTTGTGACCTTGAATCCTCGGGCAACGCAGTAAAATCGTATACTCCTCCAAAGTAGGTACAAGATCTACATCACCAAATGTAAAGCAACTATAAGCAGGGTTCCAGAACTGTACCATAGCTCGAAACAAGTGTCTATCTACTTTGACATCTAACAAATAGGGAAGATCTCCATAATTCTGACAGAAAAGCTGCTTAGCCTCGTTATCCTATTGGGCCTGTAACGCCCCGTACCCGAGTCCGCTGCCGGAATCGGACACGAGGAGTTAACGGCTTAAACCATTCACTTCCACAGTCCATTTTAAAAATTTTCCAGGCAGTTGGCTACTGCATCACTGTCACTTTAAAAATCATATTTTGAGTTCCAAAACTCGAAAACCAGTTTCGTAATTTTTCCCTGAAACTAGACTCATATATGCATCTACAAAATTTTTTCTAGAATTATTGCTCAGGCCAATTAGTACAGTTTATTAGTTAAAGTCTCCCCTGTTGCAGGGATCGACTACACTGACCTTCGTGCATTACGAACTGGATATCTCCCTGTACAGGGCTTCAATACTGATGCCGTTTGTTTCTATAGAAACTAGACTCAAAGAGGAATCTATACATATATGGCATGACTCCTAATTATCTCTGGTTAATTTACAATGAATTTCCAAATTCGGAACAGGGAATCCAGAAACCGTTCTGGCCCTGTCTCACGAAAACTTAAATATCTCTTAACATACTGTTTGTATGATCGTTTCGTTACTTTCCTATGAAAATAGATTCATCAAGGTTCGATAAATAATTTATTCACTATTTAATTCCCTTTATACTATTTTTAGTGATTTTCACATTCACGTCACTGCTGTTACCAGCATCTATTTTAAGGTAAACTTTACCTATTTCATGATCCTCCATGGATCAATAGAGTTTGTCATACATATACCAAAAGTGATCATGAATGACCATTCCATGGATAACCGTTACCAACATTTCCATACCTCTTGACAAACAACATACAACGATTATAATGCTATGATCAAAGTATATCTAAGCCATTTTCGCATGGCTATCCAAATTTACACAAAACCGAAGGGTACATGACCTACAACAAAAGGGTAGTCCTATACATTAACCAAGATATCCTCTCACTACTAGTCTATTCTATACATGCCATAAGATATTCCAAAACATAGCAGTACCAAACAGTGGGTAGCGATAGTGTGACTAGTTGTTGACGATCCCCGAGCCCAGTAGCTTCCAAATGAGATCTATAAAACAGAGGAAACAAAGTACACGGAGTAAGCATTACAATGCTTAGTAAGTTTCAAGCAAGTGTCAACAGATAACAATCAAGTTATAACATAGTTGTTCGTATTTTATTTTACTCTTCCTTGGGCATACCACCCCTTTATCCAAATATGCACATCTCATCATAATCATAGGAATAGTCTCATAGATTGCTCTCGATACATCACATAACTACCTTATGGTTTACTTTGAATCAAGCTCACATATAAACTTGGAGTACATACCTGTTTAACCTTTCGCATTGCGTATTTTTATAAGCAATTCTTATAAAAGAAGTCTTACCCGGACATAATCTCCACACGTAGTCATCGGGTCTTACCCGGTCATAATCTCCACACGTAGTCATCGGGTCTTACCCGGTCATAATCTCCACACGTAGTCATCGGGTCTCACCCGGAACATATTCCAAGTTTCATGTACATTTAATCACATGTTACAACATTCACATTAGCCATTCGGCTTTACCACATATGCATATCACACATATATTTTGCATTAGCCATTAGGCCTTATCACATATACATACACTTTCACATTCACCACATCGGCCATTAGGCCTTATCACATATACATACACTTTCACATTCATCACATCGGCCATTCGGCCTTATCACACATATATGTATATCATACATATTTCATATTTTTTTCTTGTACATCAATTTCAGCAATAGCTTATAAGCAACTCAAATAGTTTCATCAAAGTTTACAACAAAATCACATATTCACTACAAGCAGTTTTTTTCTGACCAACAGTCACTAAGTTGTTTATAACTGGAGCTACAAAACTCAAACTCAATTGCCGTTAATTTTCCCCGAATGTAGACTCATGTATCTTTCACCCATAAAATTTTCAGAATTTTAGGTTTGGCCAATCAATACCAGATTTTTCTTAAAGTTTCCCCTTTTTCACTATTTGACTAATCTGACCACTCTTCGCTACGAATCGAATTTTTCATTGCACAGAATTCATAATGTGTTCTATTTGATTCCATTTGAAACTAGACTCATGAAGGAGTCTAAGCATATAAATCTTATCTTATAACCATTTTTGTACAAATTATAATGATTTTCCAAAAACAGAACAGGGGATTTCGGAGTCATTCCGACACTGTCCCGCACAACATTAAATATCTCTTTATAGGAAATTTCTTTGCTTCCACGGTCTCTTTTATAAGAAACTAGACCAACTAAGCTTTGATTACATATTTTATTCAGCCTATAATTCCACACCAACAATTTATAGTGATTTTCTAAAATCACATTACTGCTGCTGTCCAAGCAGTTTATTACAATTTACTCTTAACTTTCCAAGTCCAAACACTTATGAACTTACCATTTGGGTTTAAGACATATCATGGCCACATCATATCTTATCAAATCAACTCATTATGTCCTATTATGATTAAATTTACTCAACGGTTAATCGCTTAAAACTTACCTCGGAAGTTGCCGAACGATTACTGACGGCTATTCGATCACCTCTTTCTTTCCTTATCCAACTTTGATCCTCTAGGCTCTTGAGCTAGATCAAACAATTTACTTCCCAAATTAAACATAGTCATACGACATCCATATACATTTTATACTAGCCGAAATGTACCATCAAGATATACTTTACTCAAATAATTTACATTAGCCGATCATGTATAATGTTTTGTAACTTAATAAACTTATCATACATTATGTATTCATAATATTTGTGCAGCCAATTATCCATGGTCATACACACACAATCAAAAATGAATACCAATTTTTCATATCCTCTAGGCCCTAAGCCGAATACACTTGTCATGTTCACCTACATTTTCAAGTACAACATTCTCATTTTCGGCATTAGTATCAAGCATAATAGCTAATTCTTCCCACCACTTCATCAATGCAATCATACCATCACAAATCAACTTAAAATAACCATATCTAATAATCAAATACCTATAGCATTGCACATTTCTCACATAGCTAGTACAACTAAATTCATTATTAATATATATATATATATCTAAACACTTAACTACAAGATTTAATCACCATTATCAAATCATAAAACAGCTTATAACCATCATTATCTTTAAAACACTTAGCATTTTACCCATTTAATCAAGCCAACTCTCAAGACCATTCCATCACACAAATTATACCATAAATCATACTTACAATTTCAAGCATTGCATGACCGAAACTCACCATCATTAACATCATTATCAAACCAAAACCAAAACACATCTATGGGATGAGTAGAGTTTGAACTAATCATCTCAAACATGCATAGATTTTCAAGAATCATTCAATACATACCTCATTCTAGCCATCTTCTAAGCCAAAAATCAAAGCAACCAAACTTTCCTCTCCCTCCCTTTAGGCTACGGCAATGGAGGACAAAGATCAACCAATTTTTGATTCAATTTTCTCTATGACCCAATGCACATACCTTGGATTTTTAGCTTGCTATCTTGCTGAAATTATCAAAGCATACTTCTTCTTTCTTTCTCCAACATTCGGCCAAGGATGTTCAAGAATGAACATTTTTTTCATTTTTTTTTTGTTTTCTTTCCTCCCACTCACGGCAAAAGGGGGGGGACAAACACACACTTTGCCCATGCTCTTTATTTTATTATCCTTTACATAATGCATTGTCCCAACATGTTTATGACATGTTTTTAGCTATAACACTTTGTCCACCCATGCTCATGGCGGCCACTACATTTTAGGGGTGGAAAATTGACATGCAAGTCCTCCTTTTGACTACATGCACTATTAGATCCTCAGAGATTAGCCTATCACATTTCAAAAGTGTCACACAAGTCCTTTTGACTAAATTCACATGCAATTTACTAAATCAAGCTTAAAATTTTCGCACATTCATATTCACATATTTTAGACCATAAATATCACATCCAAATAATTTGGTGACTTCGGTTTAGCGGTCCCAAACCGCTTTCCGACTAGGGTCACTTTAGGGCATCACAGGCCCAAATGTCTCTCAACTCCTCAAACTCATTCTCGTCCGAATTAATATGGTGAAGTCCCATAACTCTGATGTATACCCCTCAGTGACACTATCTCCTTTTTCTAACTGGGTTTTCTCTGACCAGGTACAGACAGAGGGATTGTCCTCCACTTTATCAAGATATTCGTTCCCCATTACAAAACTTTGTAACTCAGAAATTGAACCGTGAATCGATATCTTTGAATGTTGAATGACATGCAATGATAGCAAAATAAAATAGGTCAGTATCATATATATAAGAAATGATAAACAAGTACTTACAAAGGTAGCTTACTAAAGGCTATCACTATTTTCCCTAGGGTAAGCACTTAAAGTTCACTATAAGAGTTTTTGTTCTAAAGCAAGGGTACCTGAACCAGCAGATTCCTTGGTCCTCACCCATTATAGGCTCATATAGACCAAGTTCAGTTCAGGAGAACACATTTCCCTATGACCATGCAGAGATGAAAATCTGACGAAGACATAGGTACAGTATCCCGAAAGTAATCCACTAACTCATGCGGAGGTGAAAACCTCACGAAAGCTTAGTTTCTTACTCCCACTTAAAGGTGTGACCAACGGTCATGCAAATGCAATGTGCGAAATCAACACGTGCAGCAAACACTTGTAAAATGATCAATCTTTTAAAATTTTCAAACTTTTGACATTAAGACACAAAAAATCAATTTCTTGGCTTGACTCTCTTATAAGTCCCCAATGGAGTCGCCAAGCTGTCGATACCATTTTATTAACGGGGTTTGAAAAACGGGGTACGACTTTAAAAAATGAAAACGGGAGTTGCCACCAACCTTTTAAAGTGTGATTGGATCACTTTATAAAACATTTTGGTCTACGAAATTACGAGAAAATAGGTTTGGGAGTCGGTTACGTACGAGGAAGGATTGGCACCCTCGTAACGCCCAAAATTGGTACCAAATTGAATAATTTTGTCTTAATGTCAAGAGTTTGAATGAATTTAGAAATAAGATCTCTTTTAAAATCGTAATAATTTGAGTTAAAAGAATCAAGATTCCTTTGTTTCGAAAGGATATAAATATCATATCCAGCATGATTGAACACGATATTCTTAAACTTTCGTAACTAAAATCATCTTGTGATTTTCAAAACTTATTTAGAAGGATATTTTAGGCATTTAGACAAACGGGAAATCGTAACCCAGCATGTTAGGGTACTACTTCCCGAATTCCTAATTACCAAAAACATTGCCTTATTTTTTTAAAATTCTTTTTGGATCGAATGAGATATAAAAATTCTTTAAAGTGATAATGCATTTATCATTTTACAAAGGGTCAATATTTAAATAAGCTATCCTACATAATATCTTCTTTAACAATCCATGCAAATATAATATAAAAAAATGAATAATGGCATAAATTACACAAGATACATTATCATTTTATGTATGGTCATAGATAACATATATATACATGCATTGTCATTACATGAGAAATACAACGAGATCATAATGAATTCAATGATATAAATTGTATAATATATATAACAACCTCATGCAAATGTACCTTAAATCAACATAAATGATTAATTCTCATGCAAATATGTAAAACAATAACAAATATTCTATAAAAATTTTAACCTACTAAACAATAACAAAAAGTAAATAAGCAAATTATAGACATATAAATTAAATAAAAAATAAAGATATTCATAAATTTTAGAACAATATGAAAATAATAAAGGAATTTTTTTAAAATGATTACAATATATATATGAACCATATTATAGGTATAATAACTTAATATATTAACAAAATAATGTACTAAATATTAATATTACACATATTTATTTAATAATAAAATAAAAAAACCTATATAATTAATGAGTGATAAAGTAGTATATATTTTATAATGAAATAAAAGTAATGTAAGGTATAATATATAATAAAATATGATATGTAATAAAATATAAATAAAATATAATGAAATAAAAATACTACCATATAAATAAGGATAATATATACTATTATTTAATAAAATTTACACAATTAATGAATAATAATACATAATTTATAAAAATAAAAATAATATATATAATAAAATATAATTTATAAGTAAAATATATAATAAAATAATATACATTATTTTATATAACTAATATTTATAAAATAAATAATATATAAGGTATTTAAAATAAATTGAATATTTATAAAAAGATTAAAATTGAATTTAATTAAAGAATTTAAGATTAATTACAAAATAAATAAAAAATTGGGCCTAATTGAAAAGCGCATTAAACCAGAGGGACTCATTGGGCAATTAGCCCTTATCCCAAGAAACGACATCGTTCCTCAGAATGGAGTTTAATGACCACTGGGATTGAATTGAAACAACTATAAAAGATTAAGGTCAAATTAAAAATAAAAATAAAATGAAATTATGAAGATTAAAAATACGAAAGGACTAATTGGGCAATTAGCCCGTTTTCAAAAACATGCGGATCCTCCCCGGATCACGGGTCAACGCGCGGATCTTCAATATTGATACGACGCCGTTTTGTGCTTATTGAGTTAAACCAAAACGGCACCGTTTCGTTAGGGCTATATAAGCCAAATTTTAACTTAAAATTCATTTTGAAACCTGGGTTTTAAAAAAAAATCTTTAAAAAAATCCTCTTAATGAGGAGAAATAGGAGCCCTCCGGCCTTGGCCTCCGACCTCAGGCCACTGTACCACGAGTGCCCACGCGCTGTACGTGCCACCGTATGTGACGGTTGGAAGGCTAAAAGCCTCCGTTCTTCTTAGCAAATCTCGGGTAATATCCTCTTCCTTTTAAACTTTACTGTTTTTTTTTTTAAAATGGTTTATGTGCGTTGAACAGAGAAGAACAAGATATAACAAAATCACCTTTTTAAGTAACCAACTGCTTCTTCTTTTTTGTGAATATATGTGTGCATATCTTTTTATATTCTCCAAAAAAAAAAATCGGTCCTTTGTACAGATTTGTGAATGAGGCTTTTATAGCCTTCTATGAATCATTTACATTTAGAAAGATATCTTTGATTTCTTTTCCCTATCTGTTTTCCTTTTCTGCTGTGGTTTCTTCTTCTTTTCCAGATACCAGCGAGGAGGCTAGTAATGAACGGCACTGACAATGGCACCAGTGTTGATTCAGGCGTCGATCACGGCATGATTCGAAGCCTGGAATCATGGCATTAATGGCAGTAGCTGGAACGAACGAACCGACACATTGATTGTGGCGCCTAGGGTTTCTGAAACCCTAGGTCTTCCGTCCTTGGCTTGTGGTTTGGGCCTCTTGGGCTTCACTGAGTTGGGTCAGGGATGTAACGGGTTAATGGGCTTAAGTGTAATTGGGTATGGGCTATCGGGTTGTAACCGGGCATAGGATTTAGGTATTTGAGTCAAATGTAAACGGGTAATGGGCTGTAAATGAATTTTGGGCTTTGTACATGGACTGTATAAACTTTATTATTTTTAATTTATGTTTTTTTTTACTTATTCATTTAATTACAGACCCAGGCAGAAATAGGCTACTACAATTACATTACCCATTAAACACTCGGAATACTATTGGATACACGGAAAATCTATGGCCGGCCAAGATACCACAATAGGGTCTAATTGCCCTTTAAAGACCTTCAATTTTTATTCTCTAGCTATTTGACACTTTTAGCTATCAAATTAGGACTTTTTCATTTTATGCGATTTAGTCCTTTCTCGCAATGGAACTCGCAAACGTCAAAATTAACTAACCAAATTTTTCATACACTTATATAAACATGCAATGACTCCAAAATAATAATAAAATAATTTATTCAACTTCGGATTTGTGGTCCCGAGACCACTATTCTGACTAGGCCCTAAATTAGGTAGTTACACACATGACCATTCAACATGCCCATTGGGTAGACCATGTATCACACACGGTCTATACACATGCCCATGTGTCTACTCATGTGTACCATTTAAAGACTATTTTCCAAGCCAATAGTCACCCACAATCACCCATACATTCAAACATACTTTATAACATGCAACATGACATATTTAAGCACTCAAATATTCCCCACTATGGAACTTTCACATCTTCATAATGTCATTCTATTTCACGTTCATTTGTTGTACCATTTAAAGGCATTCCACACCAATTTCATGCATTATTAAACTTGTTACCATAACTTCAAATTTAGCATTCATGCATGTAGTCATTTTAAGCTATTAGGTCACTCCTTATCCTTTAGCACCAGATTCGTCCTTTACCATACATTCATTGATCAATAACCTATCACATCATTATCATGCACTCACCAAGCAATAACATATCCTGCCATCGAAACACTAGCCCATGCATGCATGGGTAATTAGATTACAACCCAAATGATCAAATATGAGCAATATCACATGGCCAATACAAAATGAATTACCATTATCACAGGCCTTCACAATTTGGCCAAATAGCATGGAACATATCACAAAATGACCAAGTTTTCTATACATGCGATACCCAAAATAATAATTTCACTATACCCAATAGTCTTTTGATAGTGTGATCGAATACTCCGACAGCTTCCGATCCCCAAGCTAGCTTGGCAAAACTACAAAGGGTGGAAAGAGAATGGAGTAAGCATTAAAGCTTAGTAAGTCTACAAACAAATAATATGAAATGGTAGTAAAGAATCAACATGCAGAAACATAGTAACATATACATAAAGACTATTCAGCATTCAAACCTTTTTGCTTACTCATCATACGCCCATATATACTTGCTCATCGTAAATCAATCTTTTTTAAGGTATTACACATAGGTTTAGCGTATATACCTATACTTATCGTAAATTATCCATAACCATATCTCTTTCATATGTCCTCCTCGGGACTCTCATTACATTCATTACATTACCCGTTAAACACTCGGAATACTATTGGATACACGGAAACCTTGCACATAAGTGCCACATTTACAAATGTAGCCGAGGCTACCACATAACATGTAACACATCCATAATGAACTCGGACCTCTCAACGAGCTCGGATGTTACATGAATCGCATCCATTATGAACTTAGACCTCTCAACGAGCTCGAATGCCACATATCTCACGAACCTGGACCACTCAACGAGTTCGGACTTCTTAATTCCTAGTGACATGTCACTTGTATCCTAAACTATTCCTAAGGTTCAAACGAGATTTTTCCTCACTTGCTTATAGTATCTCCATTGTACCTGCTCGTAACGTTGTGGATAACGACCATAATAACATTCATGCTTTCATAACAATCAGCAAGCATATAACTCATAATTAAAATAAAACATTTATTACAATATATTAAAGAAATAAAACATACTAAAACACCACATTATTTGCATATGTACTTACCTTGGTACAAAATAATGATAATCGAGCCTAATCGTCGTATACTTTATTCTTTCCTCGATCAAGTCCCGGTTCATATTTTTCTTGATCTATAATGCCAAATTTAACTTATTTATTATTCACATTGTTAAAATGGGTCCATAAATCATAATTTTGAAATTTTATATTTTGACCTTAAACTTTCACATATTTACACTTTGGTCCCTAGACTCATGAAATGAAATACATGAATTTTCTTGGTTACCCAAGCCTAGCCAAGCCTTTACTAAGCTTATATTAGCCCATATTTTCTCTTATTTCATGTTATTACTATTCTCGTTTACACTTTTACAAACAAGTCTCTTGTTTAGGTGTTTTCACTAAAAATTACCTAGTAAAAGATGTTTATCATGCATCAAACATTCATATTCCTCCATTAATCATCAAAATACATGCATGTTATAGATGGGTCAAATTTTATACATGAACCCTAGCTCAAAATAAAGTTAGAAATGGGTAGATCATGCTTCAAGGACTTCAAAAATGCAAAGAACATTTAAAACGGGGCTAGGGTGCACTTATAATCAAGCTTGAAAATGTTGAACAAACCCTAGCTATGGTGTCTTGCAAATTCCAGCAATGAAGGAAGAAGATGGACACCAATTTTGACTTATTTTTCCCTTTTTATTCTTTTAATTACCAAATGACCAAAGTGCCTTTAGGGTTTTTCTTTCACATTTTTCTATGCATGTCCATTTTTGTCCAAAATTTTAAAAATTTGTCAAATTGCTAATTAGGACCCTCTAATTCAATAGCTAATGCGATTTCATGCTTAAAGCTTCTAGAATGCAAGTTTTGCACTTTATTCAATTTGGTCCCTAAATGCAATTAGACATTTTATGCATAAAATTTCTTCATGAAACTTTCACAAAAGCATGAATTCATAACATAAACCTCATAAGATTCATAAAATAATTATTTCTATCTCAGATTTGTGGTCTTAACACCACTATTCTGACTAGGCCCTAATTCAAGATGTTACAACTCTCCCCCCTTTTAGGGATTTTCATCCCCAAAAATCTTACCAGTAAAAAGGTTTGGGTATTGTTTCATCATAGCCTCCTTGGGCTCTCATGTAGCCTCTTCAACTCAATGTCTTTGCCATAAAACCTTTACAAGAGCAACACTTTTGTTTCGCAATTGCTTGACTTCCCGAGCTAAAATCTTAATAGGTTCCTCACCATAAGTCATGTCTGGTCTGATTTCAAATTCAATCGGTACAATCACATGTGAAGGTTCAAATCTATACTTGCATAACATGGACACATGAAACAAGTCATGAATCTTTTCTAATTCAGTTGGCAAAGCCAATCGATAAGCAACAGGCCCTATCCTTTCAGTAACCTCATACGGTCCTATAAAACGAGGACTCAACTTGCTTTTTCTATCGAATCTCAAAACCATCTTCCATAGGGATACTTTCAACAATACCTTATCACCAACCTGATACTCAATTTCTTTCCTTTCAAATCTGTATACGACTTTTGTCTATCCGACGTCGCTTTCAAGCAATCACGAATTACTTTCACCTTTTCCTCGGTTTCCTTAATCAAATCTATCCCATGAATCTTATTCTCCTTGAGCTCAGTCCAATACAATGGCATACGACATTTACGTCCATACAATGCTTCATAAGGTGTCATCTTTAAACTCGTCTGATAGCAATTGTTATGGGCAAATTCAACCAAAGGTAGGGACTTTTCCCAACTACCTTGGAATTAAAGAACACAACATCTAAGCATATCTTCAAGTGTCTGAGTTCTCTCTCGGATTGTCCATCAGTCTGTGGATGAAAAATGGTACTAAAATTTATCTTTGTACCCAAAGCTTCTTATAATTTCTTCCAAAATCGCGAAGTAAACCTCAGATCCCTATCCGAAATAATCGATAAATGTACTCCATGAAGTCTCACAATCTCAGAAATATATAGCTCGGCTAACTTACAAATTGAATAATCAAAGCGTATCAGTATAAAACGAGCTGACTTAGTCAATCTGTCAACCACTACCCATACGACATCTTTCTTTCTTGGTGTCAACGACAAGCCTGTCACAAAGTCCATAGTAATTCTGTCCCATTTCCATTCAGGAACTAAGATAGGCTGAAGTAAACCTGAAGGTACCTGGTGTTCGGCCTTTACTTGTTGGTAAGTCAAGCATCTCAATGGAAATTCAGATATATCTCTTTTCATGTCATTCCATCAATACATTTTCTTTAAATCATTGTACATTTTTGTGCTACCGGATGAACTAACATGCCTCCATTATGAGCCTAATGCAAAATATTCCTAATCAACTCAGCTTTCTTTGGAGCACAAATCCTTCCACGAAACTTTAGACAACCATCAGAATCTCTCGGGAAATCTGATTCACTGCTCGATTCACACTGAGCTTTCTTACCTTGCAACTCCTTATCAGCTTCCTGAGCATCACAAATCTGTTGAAGAAAAGTAGGTCTAGCTTTTAACTATGCTAGAATTGCACCATCATGAAATAGGGCTAGCCATACGTTAATTGCTCTCAAAACAAATAAAGACTTTTTGCTCAAGGCATCGGTAACCACATTTTACTTTACTGCGGTGATAATCTATCACAAGCTCATAATCTTTTAACAATTCAAGCCATCTTTGTTGCCTCAAGTTCAAGTCCTTTTGAGTCATCAGATATTTAAGACTTTTATGGTCTGAATAGACATGGCATTTCTCCCCGAATAGGTAATGCTACCAAATCTTCAAAGAAAATACAATAGTGGCTAATTCTAAATCATAAGTATGATAATTCTTCTCATGGGGCTTCAGTTCCCTCGAAGCATAAGCTACTACCTTAACTTCCTGCATAAGGACACAACCTAGTCCATTCAAGGATGCATCACTATAAATCACAAATTCTTTCCCTAATCTCAACTTAAGCACTTTATGCATAGAATTTCATCACGAAATTTTCACACAATCATGCAATCATATCATGAACCTCAAAATAATAATAAAATAAATTTTTCTACCTCGAATTTGTGGTTTCGTAACCACTATTCCGTTTAGGCCCTATTTCAGGATTTACATTTCTCCCCCCTTTAGGGATTTTCGTCCCCGAAAATATTACCTATGAAGAGTTTTGGGTACTGTTTTCGGATAGCCTCTTCGGGTTCCCATGTAGCCTCATCTACCCCATGTCTATTCCATAGTACTTTCACAAGTGCCATACTTTTGTTCTTTAATTGCTTTATCTACTAATACATGCTTGCCTAATGGATTCGATACTTTAATCACAAATTCTGTAGAGTCTATAGGCATACTTGTCCTACACATCAATTTCTTGCAAACATATGAATGAGTTGAACCCGGATCAATCAAAGCAAACTACATTAATATCATATAGAGAAAATATACCTGTAATCACATCGGGGAAGGATACCTCTTCGCGTGCACGAATAGCATAAGTCCTTGCAGAGGCTCTAACATCTGGTCTCAAAGCCGAATCTCTTGAGGTACCTCTGTTACTTTCTCCTACTCCCGGTTGCCTCGGTGATCTGCCTCTAGTAGGAGCATTTCTGGATCTAGCACTCTGTGTTATCTCTCAACTAGCCACCTCTGGACATTCTCGTACAAAATGATTTGGAGCACCGCATTTATAACAAACATTTTCGCCTACACGACAAGGACCATAATGAAGTCTACCACACCGTGAACACCAGATCTACCCTGTCCAACATTACCTACACTCGCAGTCGAGGTGTTCTGAGCCTTCGAATCCTTAAATCTGTTGCCTCTATTCTGACTAGAATACCCGGTTGAGAAACTAGATCTGGTAGAAAACTCCTTTGGTCTTTTGGATGTAGCCTAGAATGACTTGCTCATCTATCTCTTCTTTGTATCTTGTGTCTTTGTCTCAACTTTGCCTTTTGTTTTTAACAGCTCCTCTGCCTTACAGGCTCTCTCAACTAAAATAGCGAACTCTTTTATTTCTAGGACACCCACTGACAGTCGGATATTATCATTTAACCCATCCTCAAACCTTTTACACATAATAGCCTCTGTGGACACACATTCTCGAGCATATTTACTAAGCCTAACAAATTCGTGCTCATAATCGGTCACTGTCATATTACCTTGTTTCAATTCCAGGAATTCCTTTCTCTTCTAGTCAATAAACCTCTGACTGATGTACTTTTTACGAAATTCCTCCTCAAAGAAATCCCAAGTGACCTTCTCCTTTGGTACAAATGATGCAAGTGTCTTCCACCAGTAGTAAGCTGAGTCTCTAAGAAGTGATACTACACATTTCATACATTCCTCGAGTGTACAAGATAATTCGTCAAAGACTCTGATAGTATTTTCTATCCAAAATTTTGCTCTTTCTGCATCATCATCTTTTGTTGCTCGGAACTCTTTTGCCCCTTGTTTCTGATTCTATCAATGGTGGCTTTTCTCTTATCACTGCACTGGATCGGAGGAGCTTGAGCTACATGGGTAGCCTGAGAATCATGAGGGGGTGGAGGTCTAACTTTTGGATTCGTACGAACGAACTCGGCAAACAAATCATTCAAAGCTTGGAAGAGAGCTTCTCGAGTCACTCCTCCCTGATTAATCACATCGCCTATTCTCGATGGCGCTGCCCTTCTACGGGAGCAGGCGCATTACTTTCTACATCATCATCACCAGCTCGGTCGGGATCCATTACTATAAAACAAAATATCTAAAAATCGACAAGAGTCGTCACACTATCAAAATACAGGTATGGCATGTATAGCTAGACTTTTACTCACACTAACTGTTTTGAGAACCGACTAAACCTGCTCTGATACCAATAAATGTAACACCTCCACGCCCGAAACCGTCACCGGAGTCAAGCTTGAGGAGTTACTAAACTTATCTTACCTTTTAAACAACTCTAAACCACTTATTTTAATTTTAGGAATAAACTATTTTTCTGCGTCATGGTTTCTTAAAAATTCATTTCTCGAGTTTCAAAACTCAAAATTAAGATCCGTAAATTTTTCCTAAAACTAGACTCATATATATTTCTACTAATTAATTTCTAGAATTTTTGACTTAGCCAATTAGTACACTTTATTAGTTAAAGTTGGGGTGTTTCAGAATTCGACTGCACTGGCCTCTACTTACTCCGAACCACTTTTCTCTCTGTACAAAAATAATATGACTATACCGTTCGTTTCTATTAAAAATAAATTCAATAAGGATTCTAACCATATAAAGTACACCACCTAATTAGTTTTTTAAATTTTATGGTGAATTTCTAAAGTTGGAACAGGGGATCCAAAAATCGCTCTGGCCCTATTTCACCAAAACTCAGATACCCTATAAAATAGAAAACCTTTACCTGTTTTGCTTATTCCATATGAAAATAGACACAGCGAGCTTTAATTTCAAATATTATTAACCATCAACCCCTGTCTCTACAATTTCTTGTGATTTTTCAAAATCCCGTTATTTCTGATATTTGAATCTGTTTTTAAGTTACTTTCACATTTTTCTTAGTTTTCATGTGATAGTTACTACTTAATCATACATACTATTAAACAAGTATATCATTAGCCACTCTATTAGCTAATCACTAGCAAGTATTTACACATCATTCATTGATCATATCATATCAAAAGAAACCAAGTTCCTATACATGCCATACACAAAACAAAACGTCTAACTATACCAATGTGATTTCTTCGATAGTGTGATCGGGTCTCCGACGTTTCCTTCGATCCCCGAGTGGCTTGATAAAAACTATAAGAAAAAGAAAATAAAGAGAGTAAGCACTAGGCTTAGTAAGCTTACAAGCAAATAAATTACAACATTCAACATAATGAATAATTATACATAATGTCACCTAGCCTCATAAACTTTCTTTACTTCTCATTTTCTACCTTCTTCTTTACTCACTTACCTTCTTTCTTACCTGACCTTTCACTATTCATAAATATAATCTACCTTCCCTTTTGCTGATAATTCACTGTAATTTACCGTGTACAATGACCCGTTGAACCACTCGGAATACTAAGGATACTAGGGTCATTCCTGTCTATCAATATCCTGCCAATGCCATGTTTTTGACATGGACTTACATGAATTATTCCTGTCTCCAATGCCATATATATATATCTAATATGGGCTTACATGGCTCATTCCTGTCTCCAAAGCCATATATCAGATATGGACTTACATGGCTCATTTCTGTCCTGTCCTGTCTTGTCAACCCCAATATCCTAACATTCCTAAGGTTCAAACGGGGCTTCCTAATGCTTTTTCTCTGTCACTTCGCCTTTAATTTGACTTTAAATATTCAAAGAAAAAAATTATATAAATGCTGAAATTGACAATAATAATGTAAAATAAAAGAATATTGCATTTATTTATCAGAACTTACCTCGATACAAAATGTGACTAAACTTTACAATTTAGTCCTTTACTTTTTCTTTTCCCCGATCTACTCCCGAATTTCGTTCTTCTTGATCTATAATAGCAAATTTAACTTATTTAATATTCACATTGATCAAAACAGTCCTTGACCCAAACTTTGGCAAAATTACATTTTTTCCCTTAAACTTTCACATATTCGCACTTTTGCCCCAAGGCTCGTAATTTAAATTTCATCCTATTTTCTTATGTTTTATGACATGCTGATCATTTTTCCCTTCTATGACATATCAAGTTCACACTTTAACATGTACTTATGACTATTAGGTATTTTTACCGATTAAGCCCTTTTACTTGTTTTCACTTAAAACCGAGTAGCACAAGTTGTCTAACATAATTTAAAACCTCATATTCTATCATAAAACATCAAAATAAACACTTTTCACATATGATTATTTTTCCAAATATGAACCCTAACTTAAATTATTGCTAGCATAAGCTTTATCGAGCTACCGGGACTCCGAAAACGTGAAGAACATTAAAAACGGGGCTTGGAATTACTTACTATGGAGCTTGAAAGATTGAAACAAACCCTAGCTATGGAGAACCCTTGAAATTTCATGCTAATGAAGAAGATGATGAATTTTGTGTTATTTTTCCCTTTTTATTTCATTTAATATCCAAATGACCAAAATGCCCTTCTTTATTAAACATTCAAAAATTCCATCCATGTCTTATTTTGTCCATGAACTTAGAAATTGGTCAAATTGTTATTTAAACCCTCCTAATTAATATTCCAAAGCAATTTCATACTAAAAACTTCTAGAATGCAAGTTTTGCAAATTATTCGATTTAGTCCTTAATCTCAACTTAAGCACTTTATGCATAGAATTTCATCACGAAATTTTGACACAATCATGCAATCATATCATGAACCTCAAAATAATAATAAAAATAAATTTTTCTTCCTCAAATTTGTGGTGTCGTAACCACTATTCCGTTTAGGCCCTATTTCGGGATGTTATATTTCTCCCCCCTTTAGGGATTTTCGTCCTCGAAAATCTTACCTATGAAGAGATTTGGGTACTGTTTTCGCATAGCCTCTTCGGGTTCCCATGTAGCCTCGTCTACCCCATGTCTATTCCATAGTACTTTCACAAGTGCAATACTTTTGTTCCTTAATTGCTTTATCTACTAATACATGCTTGCCTAATGGATTCGATACTTTGATCACAAATTCTGTAGATTCTATAGGCATACTTGTACTAGACATCAATTTCTTGCAAACATATGAATGAGTTGAACCCGGATCAATCAAAGCAAACTACATTAATATCATATAGAGAAAATATACCTGTAATCACATCGGGGAAGGATGCCTCTTCGCGTGCACGAATAGCAAGTCCTTGCAGGGGCTCTAACATTTGGTCTCACAGCCGAATCTCTTGAGGTACCTCTGTTACTTTCTCCTACTCCCTGTTGCCTCGGTGATCTGCGCATTTCTGGATCTAGCACTCTGTGTTATCTCTCCACTAGCCACCTCTGGACATTCTCGTACAAAATGATTTGGAGCACCGCATTTATAACAAACATTTTCGCCTACACGACAAGGACCATAATGAAGTCTACCACACCGTGAACACCAGATCTACCCTATCCAACATTACCTACACTCGCAGTCGTGGTGTTCTGAGCCTTCGAATCCTTAAATCTGCTGCCTCTATTCTGACTAGAATACCCGGTTGAGAAACTAGATCTGGTAGAAAACTCCTTTGGTCTTTTGGATGTAGCCTGGAATGACTTGCTCATCTATCTCTTCTTTGTATCTTGTGTCTCTGTCTCAACTTTGCCTTTTGTTTTTAACAGCTCCTCTGTCTTACAGGCTCTCTCAACTAAAATAGCGAACTCTTTTATTTCTAGGACACCCACTGACAGTCGGATATTATCATTTAACCCATCCTCAAACCTTTTACACATAATAGCCTCTGTGGACACACATTCTCGAGCATATTTACTAAGCCTGACAAATTCGATCTCATAATTGGTCACTGTCATATTACCTTGTTTTAATTCCAGGAATTCCTTTCTCTTCTGGTCAATAAACCTCTGACTGATGTACTTTTTACGAAATTCCTCCTCAAAGAAATCCCAAGTGACCTTCTCCTTTGGTATAACTGATACAGGTGTCTTCCACCAGTAGTAGGCTGAGTCTCTAAAAAGTGATACTACACATTTCAAACATTCCTCGGGTGTACAAGATAATTCGTCAAAGACTCTGATAGTATTTTCCAACCAAAATTCTGCTCTTTCTGCATTATCATCTTTTGTTGCTCGAAACTCTTCTGCACCTTGTTTCCTGATTCTATCAACTGGTGGCTTTTCTCTTTTGACTGTACCTATGACTAGGGGAGCTTGAGCTACATGGGTAGCCTGAGAATCATGAGGGGGTGGAGGTCTAACTGTTGGATTCGTACGAATGAATTCTACAAACAAATCATTCAAAACTTGGAAGAGAGCTTCTCGAGTCACTCCTCCCTGATTAATCACATCGCCTATTCTCGATGGCATCGCCTTCTTCAGGAGCAAGCGCATTACTTTCTACATCATCATCACCAGCTCACTTGGGATCCATTACTATAAAACAAAATATCTAAAAATCGTCAGGAGTCGTCACACTATCAAAATACAGGTATGGCATGTATAGTTAGACTTTTACACTAACTGTTCCTAGAACTGACTAAACCTGCTCTGATACCAATAAATGTAACACCCCCACGCCCGAAACCGTCACCGGAGTCAAGCTTGAGGTGTTACTAAACTTATCTTACCTTTTAAACAACTCTAAACCACTTATTTTAATTATTGGAATAAACTATTTTTCTGCATCATGGTTGCTTAAAAATTCATTTCTCGAGTTTCAAAACTCAAACTTAAGATCCGTAAATCTTTCCTAAAACTAGACTCATATATATTTCTACTAATTTTTTTCTAGAATTTTTGACTTAGCCAATTAGTACAGTTTATTAGTTAAAGTTACCCTGTTTTAGAATTAATTGACCGGCCTCTACTTACTACGAACCACTTTTCTCTCTGTACAAAAATAATATGACTATACCATTTGTTTCTATTAAAACTAGATTTAATAAGGATTCTAACTATATAAAGTACACCACATAATTATGTTTTTAACATTTATGGTGAATTTCTAAAGTTGGAACAGGGGATCCAGAAATCGCTTTGGCCCTATTTCACCAAAACTCAGATACCCTATAAAATAAAAAACCTTTACCTATTTTGCTTATTCCATATAAAAATAGACACAGCGAGCTTTAATTTCATATATTATTCACCATGAACCCATGTCTGTACAATTTCTTGTGATTTTTCAAAATCCCGTTATTTCTGATACTTGAATCTGTTTTTAAGTTACTTTCACATTTTTCTTAGTTTTCATGTGATAGTTACTACTTAATCATACATACTATTAAACATGTATATCATCAGCCACTCTATTAGCTAATCACTAGCAAGTATTTACACATCATTCATTGATCATATCATATCAAAAGAAACCAAGTTCCTATACATGCCATACACAAAATGAAACGTCTAACTATACCAATGTGATTTCTTCGATAGTGTGATCGGGTCTCTGACGTTTCCTTCGATCCCCGAGTGGCTTGATAAAAACTATAAGAAAAAGAAAATAAAGAGAGTAAGCACTAGGCTTAGTAAGCTTACAAGCAAATAAATTACAACATTTAACATAATGAATAATTATACATAATGTCACCTAGCCTCATAAACTTTCTTTACTTCTCATTTTCTACCTTCTTCTTTACTCACTTACCTTCTTTCTTACCTGACCTTTCACTATTCATAAATATAATCTACCTTCCCTTTTGCTAATAATTCACTGTAAATTAATGTGTACAATGACCTGTTGAACCACTCGGAATACTAAGGATACTAGGGTCGTTCCTGTCTATCAATATCCTGCCAATGCCATGTTTTTGACATGGACTTACAGGAATTATTCCTGTCTCCAATGCCATATATATATATATATATATATCTAATATGGGCTTACATGGCTCATTCCTGTCTCCAAAGCCATATATCAGATATGGACTTACATGGCTCATTTCTATCCTGTCTCCGTCTCGTCAACCCCAATATCCTAACATTCCTAAGGTTCAAACGGGCTTCCTAATGCTTTTCTCTGTCACTACGCCTTTAATTTGACTTTAAATATTCAAAGAAAATAAGTATATAAATGCTGAAATTGACAATAATAATGTAAAATAAAAGAATATTGCATTTATTTACTGTAAACATACCTCGATTCAAAATGTGACTAAACTTTACAATTTAGTCCTTTACTTTTTCTTTTCCCCGATCTACTCCCGAATTTTGCTCTTCTTGATCTATAATAGCAAATTTAACTTATTTCATATTCACATTGATCAAAACAGTCCTTGACCCAAACTTTGGCAAAATTACATTTCTGCCCCTAAACTTTAACATATTTGCACTTTTTCCCCAAGTCTCGTAATTTAAACTTCATCCTATTTTCTTATGTTTTATGACATGCTGATCATTTTTCCCTTCTATGACAACATCAAATTCACACTCTAACATGTACTTATGACTATTAGGTATTTTTACCGATTAAGCCCTTTTACTTGTTTTCACTTAAAACCGAGTAGCACAAGTTGTCTAACATAATTTAAAACCTCATATTCTATCATAAAACACCAAAATACACAAATTTCACCTATGGGTATTTTTCCAAGTATGAACCCTAGGTCGAATTATTGCTAGCATAAGCTTTATCGAGCTACTGGGACTCCGAAAACGTAAAGAACATTAAAAACGGGGCTTGGAATCACTTACTATGGAGCTTGAAAGCTTGAAACAAACCCTAGCTATGGAGAACCCTTGAAATTTCATGCTAATGAAGAAGATGATGAATTTTGTGTTATTTTTCCCTTTTTATTTCATTTAATATCCAAATGACCAAAATGCCCTTCCTTATTAAACTTTCAAAAATTCCATCCATGTCCTATTTTGTCCATGAACTTAGAAATTGGTCAAATTGTTATTTAAACCCTCCTAATTAATATTCCAAAGCAATTTCATACTAAAAACTTCTAGAATGCAAGTTTTGCAAATTATTCGATTTAGTCCCTAATCTCAACTTAAGCACTTTATGCATAGAATTTCATCATGAAATTTTCACACAATCATGAAATCATATCATGAACCTCAAGATAATAATAAAATAATTTTTTGTACCTCAGATTTGTGGTTTGGCAACCATTATTCTGTTTAGGCCCTATTTCGGGATGTTACAACTACCATGCATACTGACTTAGAAAGTTCAGGTGCAGGGGACACACGGCCATTCAACATGCCCATGGGTCACACGGTCCAGACACATGCCCATGTGTCTACCCATGTGGACCATTTAAAGGCTATTTTCCAAACCAATAGTCACGCACAATCACCCATACATTGAAACATACTTAATAACATGCAACATGACATATTTAGGCACTCAAATATTCCTCACTATGGCACTCTCACATCTTCATAATGTCAATCTATTTCACGTTCATTTTTTGTACCATTTAAAGGCATTCCACACCAATTTCATGTATTATTAAACTTGTTACCATAACTTCAACTTTAGTATTCATACATGTAGTGATTTTAAACTATTAGGTCTCCCTTTTATCCTTTAGCACCAAATTCGTATTTTACCATACATTCATCGACCAATAACCCATCATGTCATTATCATGCACTCACCAAGCAATAACATATCCTACCATCAAAACACTAGCGCATGCATGCATGGGTAATTATATTACAGCCCAAATGATCAAATATAAGCCATATCACATGGCCAATACAAAATGAATTACCATTATCATGGGCCTTCACAATTTAGCCAAATAGCATGAAACATATCACAAAATGACCAAGTTTCCTATACATGCCATACCCAAAATAATAATTTCACTATACCCAATAATCTTTTGATAGTGTGATCGAATACTCCAACAGCTTTCGATCCCTGAGCTAGCTTGGCAGAACTACAAAGGGTGGAAAGAGAAGGAGTAAGCATTAAAGTTTAGTAAGTCCACATACAAATAATATGAAATGGTAGTAAGGAATTAACATGCAGAAACATAGCCACATATACATAAAGACTATTCATCATTCAAAATTTTTTACTTACTCATCATACGCCATATATACTTGCTCATCATAAATCGATCTTTATTAAGGTATTACTCATAGGTTTAGCATACATACCTGTACTCATCGTAAAGTATCCATAACCATACCTCTTTCATATGTCCTCCTTGGGACTCTCATTACATTTATTACATTACCTGTTGAACACTCGGAATACTATTGGACACATAGAAACTTTGCACATAAGTGCCACATTTACAAACATAGCCGAGGCTACCACATAACATGTAACACATCCATAATGAACTTTGACCTCTCAACGAGCTCGGATGTTACATGAATCGCATCCATTATGAGCTCGGACCTCTCAATGAGCTCGGATGCTCGCATCCACAATGAACTCGGACCTCTCAACGAGGTCAGATACCACATATCTCACGAACCTGGACCACTCAACGAGTTTGGACTTTTTAGTTCCTAGTGACATGTCACTTGTATCCTAAACTATTCCTAAGGTTCAAACGGGATTTTTCCTCACTTGCATATAGTATCTCCATCGTACTTGCTCGTAACGCCGTGGATAACAACCATAATAACATTCATGCTTTCATAACAATCAGCAAGCATATAACTCATAATTACAATAAAACATTTGTTACAATATATTAAAGCATTAAAACATACTACAACACCACATTATTTGCATAAGTACTTACCTCGGTACAAAATAATGATAATCGAGCCTAATCGTCATATACTTTATTCTTTCCTTGATCAGGTCCCGGTTCATGTTTTTCTTGATCTATAATGCCAAATTTAACTTATTTATTCTTCACATTGTTTAAATGGGTCCATAAATCATGCTTTTAAAATTTTACATTTTGACCCTAAACTTTCACATATTTGCACTTTGGTCCCTAGACTGGTGAAATGAAATGCATGCATTTTCTTGGTTACCCAAGCCTAGCTGAGCCTTTACTAAGCTTATATCAGCCCATATTTTCTCTTATTTCACGTTATTACTATTCTTGTTTACACTTTTACAAAAAAGTCCCTTGTTTAGGTGTTTTCTCTAGAAATCACCTAGTAAAAGATGTTTATCATGCATCAAACATTCATATTCCTCCATTAATCATCAAAATACAGGCATGTTACACATGGGTCAAATTTTATACATGAACTCTAACTCAAAATATAGCTAGAAATGGGTAGATCATGCTTCAAGGACTTAAAAAATGCAAAGAACATTTAAAACGGGACTAGGATGCACTTACAATCAAGCTTGAAAATGTTGAACAAACCCTATCTATGGTGTCTTGCAAATTTTGGCTATGAAGGAAGAAGATGGACACCAATTTTGACTTATTTTTCCCTTTTTATTCTTTTAATTACCAAATGACCAAAATGCCCTTAGGGTTTTTCTTTCACATTTTTCCGATGCATGTCCATTTTTGTCCAAACTTATAGAAATTGGTCAAATTGCTAATTAGGACCCTCTAATTCAATATCTAATTCGATTTCATGCTTAAAGCTTCTAGAATGCAAGTTTTTCACTTTATTCAGTTTGGTCCCTAAAATGCAATTAGACTTTTTATGCATAAAATTTCTTCATGAAACTTTCACACAAGCATGTATTCATAACATAAACCTCATAAGATTCATAAAATATTATTTCTATCTCGAATTTGTGGTTGCAAAACCATTGTTCTGACTAGACCCTAATTCGGGATGTTACATTTGTGGTCCCGAAATCACTATTCTGACTAGACCCTAATTTGGGATGTTACATCTCCTACCTGAGGAGATTTTAAAAGTTAAGGGGAGGTAACATACAACTTCAATTATTCAAAGGCTGATTGACATTCCTCATTCCATGACAAAGTGGTTCTCAAAGCTTTGAAGAAAGGGAGGCACTTGTCTGCCATTCTGGAGATGAATCTATTGAGTGTCACTACTTTGCCTGTGAAGTGTTGTATGTCCTTTACGGTTTGGGGGGGAGACATTTCCAAGATCCTCTAGATCTTTTCCGGGTTTACTCATGAAACCTAAAAACCTGGTACCTCACACACCGAAGGCACATTTATCAGGATTTAGCTTTATGTTGTGAGCCATTACGACTGTAAATGTCTCGGATAGGCTTCGCACATGTTTCCCCATTGACTCGCTTTTTACTAACATGTCATCCACATAGTCTTTACCTTGTGACCTATTTGGCTTATGAATATTCTGTTCACTAATCTCTAATAGGTTGCTTCCGCATTATTGAGGCCAAAAGGCATAACCCAATAGTGGAAAAGCCCCTATTCGCTGATGAAAGCCGTCTTTTCCTTGTCACTTTGATCCAAAAGAATTTAATTATAGCTTGAGAAAGCATCCATGAAGCTAATAAACTTATGGCATGCAGAAGCATCGACAAAACAGTCAATCAAAGTTAATGCAAAACTATTTTTAGGGCATGCCTTGTTGAGATTAGTGAAATCAATGTAGATTTTCCATTTTTCATTTGCTTTCTTCACCATGACCATATTCGAGACCCAATTTGAATACTCTCCCTACCAGATGAAACCTACTGATAACAATTTAGCTACTTCTTGCCTTACTTTTTCCACCACCTACGGCATGAATTTCCTCTTCTTTTACTTCACTGACTTTTTTTGGGAGAACATTCAAATTGTGGATTATTACCTGGAGGTCCACCCCCGACATATCCACTGCTGACCAACCAAAGACGTTTGAATTCTTTTTTAAACATCGGGCCAACATGCTCTTTTCTTTCACTGCCAATGCTGATGAGATTCTAATATTTTTTCCTTACTAACACAAAAATAATTGCAAAGCTCGGTATGTCTGCAGCTTTGGGTTTTTTCATTCTCTCCTCATCCATTACATCCAAGCTATCTAAATTCAAGACTTGGTTTAGTAACACAGCTCCCCATGAACTTTGTCTTTTGACAACAGGTTCTCATGCTTGATTAATAGACAACATATGGCATTGCCTTGTAGTTCACTAATCTGAGTACAAGAATCCAACTTAGTTCTTGTTAGAAACTTGATCTTTATGTAGAATGTTGTGACCACCTTCTTTGCCATCCTTATTATTGGTCACCCGAAGATAGCATTGTACGCCATTGAGTGGTCTACCATGTAGAACTGAACATACTCCAAATTGTATGCTTGTCATCCCCTAAGATAACTGGTAAAGTGATCAAGCCCTTCACCTCAATGGAATGGTTCGTAAAGCCATATAATGGACTAGCCCTAGACAACGTTTGTTCTTTCAGTGGCATCTTCTAGTACGCATGCTAAGATAACACCTTAACTTCACTCTCACTATTTATAGGTATCCTTTTAACCTTGAAACCTACAACTGCCATAAGACAACCATCGAATCATTACCCTCTTTGTCGTGGACCAATTCCTTATCATCACTACCGAATTCAACACTCCACTTTTCCTATTGATGTGACCTCTTGGGAACGCTGACCAATATTACACTTCTCATGTGTGCCCTCCTCTTTACATTGGAACCTATCCACTCTTCATGCGTACCAACAATCACATGAATGGTACCTTTAATAATCTATTTACCCTTAGGATTCCTATACGAGCCTTGACCTTGTTGGGAACCACTCTAATTCATGAACTCCGCAAGCTTTCCATTTTACATTGCCTTCTCTATAGCATCCTTTAGTGTGAAACAATTCTCAATTTTGTGCCCCATGTCATCGTGGAACGCACATCTATCCATTGAATTCAATCTTCTTATAGTGCTCTTCATCGGAGATGCCTTGGGTAAGATGCCAAGACTCTTGACTTGGATGAATATGTAGGTATAGGTGGCATTCAAGGGGGTATAAGATTCAAACCTACCATGGGAAATGTACCTCCTAGTGTGCTCTGGTTGAGATCCTTTGGGGGCCTAAAGGGAATCACCTTTTTCTTGATTTTTATGCGACCTATCATTTCTCACTCACAACGATTGGCCAAGAGGGCCTTATCTATTGTGAGATCCTTCCCTATTCCTAGATTATATATCCTCTCTCTGAAAGGTTCCACAGGACGTCTTCTTGATTTCCTCCACCTCCGTAAACTTGTGGGGTCGCTCATATAAGTTAGTTAAACTTTGCGGCCTATTATCGATAAAGGCACGTGACCATTATGTACTCCCATTAGAAAAGCATATATGGCCCATTGATTCTCTAAATTCTTCATGTTGAGGGTCACTGCATGGAACCTCTTCACATAATCCTAGAGGGACTCACCCTCTCTCTACTATAACATTAACCCCATGTGTGTACTCATAATGGGTTAGTGGGCCATAAATCTTCCAAAAAAATCTTCTCTAATTGTGAGAAGCTCCTAACCAAACTCTGGTGAAGGGATAAATATCATTCCTTTGCTGAGCGTTGTTGAAAAGGCCTTGCACTTCGCTGCAACTGATGCCCCTAGTAATTTATGTAGTCATTATATTGTATCAAATAAGCTCGCGGGTCCCTCATTCCCTCGAACATTTAGGTCTAGAGGGCTAGAAACTCCTTGATGAATTGGATTGTCGAAGTTCTATGGTCTACCGGTGAACTACTGGACAAACAAACTCGTTTTATTGTACTGACTGCCGGAGCCTCTCCGGCCTGTTCTGATGAAAAATTGATGGGAAAATTCTCATTTGGGTAAGCCATTTCTATTCTGAAACTAGACAAAATAAAATCAAACTTGTTGAAATTCGATGATCGGATGTCTGCACACGCTCATCGCATTGATTGTTGAGTAATTTTGTCTCGTATCTTATCAATAGGAACATTCGAGTATTTATATTATCACAGGTCCCGACTTGATGCCACTGTTTTGTCTCAACCCCATCATTTCTGAGATTGACATTCCGTACGGGCTCTAGGCCTACTAGACATGTGTTTCACACTGGGTCGCCTGCAGTGTATGTTGTCCTCTCTATTCCTAAGATTGACTAAAGCCCGCTGGACATGTGCTTCACTCTGGGTTACCTGTAGGACACGTGATCTCCCTTCTACAAACACCATGGGTATAGGTGAACTGGGATCGCGATCCTCATTTGGTTCATGCGAGCTGGATCTGCAAGCTCACCTTATGAGCTACATCTATGAACTCCCCCTGCTGTCCTCCCGTGATTTTCCTCACGCTCAATCATTTGATGGGACCTATTCGGGTCACAAGTAGGTAACCCAGATCCTCTCTAGGATTCGATTTGGTGATCACTAATGTATAACAAGCTTCAAATAAGAAAGAAGATGAAAGAACAAAAGAATAAAGGTTGGATACGTTTGTTGGTAAGGAAAAGGCCATATAAGATGAAAGTTTCAATCAATATCCTTACAAGCTTGAACAAGGATAAAATTAATTACTCCGTATTGTTATTAATAAGGCTAAGATGAGGCTTTTTAGTTGATAGAGAGGTCAAACTAGTGATATACCAACATGTCCAACAATAGAAGGAATTTAATTTTAGCCTCATTAAAAAAAAGATTTGGCTTCGCCCTTGCCCTTCACGTTTGCTATTGATGACTAAAATATGTTTATGCAAGTGAACGTGTCAAACAAGTAATAAAGTGATAGAATAAGATTGTTCTCATACAAATCAATTTCTATATTGCTAAGTATCAACAATTCATTTTTATTTAATAAAATTCTAGTTATTATTGAAGTTAAACTAAGCATCTAAGCTAATAACAATTAAAACTTTTAAGTTTCTCAATCAAATTTTTAAACTTAAAAATCTAATTTCACCTAATCCAGTTAATTAATTTACCTCATTCAGCTATTCAAATCTATGTACTTACTAATCGAGGATTCAATGGTATCAACTAGACCTTTCAATTATCTAGTCAAGTTAACCTCCTTTCCCACTAACTATACTCTGATGCTAAGCAAGTCGGGGTAAGTCAATAAGTGGAAAGCTATCATGTTGACTAGAGTAGCATGTATATCTTTATACTAGTCATAAATTAACATATTTGTTAGCACTATCATTTATTAGTGCCAATAGCACATCTTAGATGCAACGATAGCTGCCACTCACTGTGCATTTGGAAGGTTGTGCAACTTGTGATATATGTTGGCATACTTTTAACCAAAAATCTTAGTTTAATTCGTATATCACTTTGAGGATTTTGAAAAACTATTTTATAGATAGGACCATGTTGAATAATAATCAAGTAATGATCTTATATAAAGACTTTATGTGTGATTGTGTTACATTAAATAAAGATATCCAATTCCTATAGAAGTCTAATCATTGAAGATCTCTACTTATTAGATTCCATGTATTCACATTGAATGAAGGATTACAAGCCTATAAAGCTTATTTTAGAATGACTTGCTTATTTGATTATGTATTAAAGAAAGAAATCAATTATTGTAAGAACAAAGTAAGGATCTATAAGGAGTAGTTATTACCGCTAGGAATAACTATGAAAAGACAAAGACAAACAAAAATTTGTTTATACAATTAGTTTTCCTTACATCTGCGATGTCTTACCTAGATAGAAAATCCACTATCTTAACCTTGTATAAACAATGATGATTTAAGTCCTATCACACACTGGTATAACAACCTCACCTTTGCACTAAAGGTCTATATCTTTCTCTGCAAAATTTCCTCTCTAAAAACTTAGCTTGTAAAACCAAGTGACTCATTTGTTTCACTTGCAAATTGCACTCTCTAAATCTATTCCTCTTGAAAAAATTAAGTGCTAAAACACTCCATTTGAAATATCTATGCAATATTTTTTGGGACTTGCTAATATGAGGATCAATCATGATCACAATAACAATCCCCTAAAAAGTAGCATTAAGAATGTCCTAATAAAAGCTAGTATATTTCAAAGAGATTCAAGATAAGTATTTATTCAGTCGATCCGATCTTCTTAAATTAGAGGGTTCAACTTGTTTTATTTTATTCGATCCAATACATAATGATTTGTTTCTCTAAATGATCTTCACTGATGGTCCAACACACTTCCAAAATATCATCTAAGGTCATAGCCCAAATGTTTTGTTCCAAAATATTGTCAATTCCAAATAAGGCAAGTTATGAAAACTTGAGTAGTGCCAAATGTAATTGTAAATGCTTGATATCACAGCTATCAAAATTACCCTAACAATTCTTTCTCTTTGACAATTATTTAACAAAACAAATATTGGGAAACAATACAACATATAAATAAATAATAACTCATTCCCCAAAGACATCAAACTTAGCTAATAATATTATCAAGTAATTCAACCATTAATGTTTTAAGGTAATGTCGAGAAAATGGTGGGTTGAGGCATGTTGATGGAGATAGCATGATACATGATTATTGATTGGCTGCTTCTTTTTGGGTTTTTGTATTAGGACAAATGTGTGAAGGATGAAGGTGATAGAAGCAGTGAAGTGGTGAAAAAGGGAAAGGGGAAAAGTTTCGAGCTGATTATCAAGAGATCCCTAAACTTTAGTCAAAAGTCAATAAAAAATGTCACATGTCAATCACTCAATGGGCTAATAGCTCATATCAACAACTTGTTAGAAGGAAACATAAATTTCAACAATATTCACTAATTTGTACAATTATTTTATTTAGAGTGCCTAAACTGAGAAAAATGTTTTTTTAGAGTGACCAAAATAGGACAACCCTATTTTAGAGTGACCATGGGTGTAGTTCACCTTAAAATATATAAATTATTTTGATAATTCAAATATAATGTCACATCTCGAAAATCGGGTTAAAAGAAATTGGGTTAATAAAACCAACAAAGATCATGCCCTGTTTTGAACTAAGGTTGTGAAAATTATGGTAAGTAATTTATTCTGGTTCAGTGGTTAAGAGATATGAGTAGTGTGTGTGAGGTTTTGGGTTCGAATCCTTCCCTTGAATTTTTTCTATTTTTGCTAAATCCTTATATTTGAACATTTGATTTATAAATTTATTTCACTCAACTATTAGTAAGAATGAGCTTGTTGGTTCAGTGGTAAGACTTTAGTTTACTCTTTGGTCTTGTGTTTAAGTCTCAGTGTAGACAAAGTGGAAATATATTTTTTAGGTCCCATGATTTTGTTGTTTTGTGTTAGTAGTTGAGTTTAGTTTGGACTTTGCAAAAAACTGATAGGTTTCTAAAATCAAATTGATTTGTTTGGTATTACCATTTAATAATATTATTTTTTTATTTCTGCAAAACCAACTATTTGTATCATGTTTCCCTCACCTTTCATTCCTTTCTTTCTTTTATTTTTCTTTCCTCATGTCTATTTTTTTTATGTTATTTCATTGTTCTCTTACCAATTAATCTATATTGACTTTGTGTGGTAAGTATTTTGAAATTAGATTCGTAAGTTCATTGTGGGTAAATGCTTCATATGTTTATTTGAGTGTTTTCTATTGTTGATTTATTGAGGTTATATGTATTTTGTAATATTGATTAGGTAAAGATCATGACTCGATGGATCCTTCAGTGAATTTAACTTCTGTCGGTTGCTGTTTTCGCAAGGGTAAGTGTATGAATTTTTTATTAAGGGCTGAATTCGTCAGTTTGTGTTAATGGGACATTTGCATTTGATATAATCAACGATTTGTTGAACAAGGTTTACTTATTAGTTCTTTTTGGAATGACGATTTAAGTACTGGAGATTTTATGGTTACGTTAGCATCAAAACTAAATTAGGTGTGTGTTTCTAACTCAAAACCACCACAAAAAACCCAGAAAATCTGAAAAAACCCAAGGAAAATTTAAAACTGCTCTTCGTCACACAATCGTGTGGTTGGCCATGTGGTAAATCATGTGTGCCACACGGTCGTATGGCTGGTGGTGTGTTAGGCTGTGTGGCGACACACAAGCGTGTACGATTACACAGGCAAATCAGGTAGGCCATGTAGGACACACTGGCATATCAAATCACACAGACATGATAGGTAGCCCGTGTGGGCCACATGGGTTGGTCATCTGGGCCTTGTCAAACCATAAGAGCATGTGAACCATATTCTTGGAATTTTCATTTAGGGCCAATTTAATCTGTAATTCATAATTAAACCCCCGTGGGGTCCATTTTGCTTTAAAAAGCCCCGAAATGAGGTATATGTGTTGATACATTTGATATGTGAGTTACATCTATAATATATGTGTAGATAATTTTTGAAAGCATGACTATTTTTGTAAAGCATGTGTGACATCCGTATTTTTTTATCTATTCTGATATGATATTTGATTCGATTATGTGATATGTACGTATGTTATTATGATTTTGCATGAGCATTGGGGTGGGTTCTAATGATGGAGGAAGTGTTTTTAGGCAGTATTACTGCAATTTTGGCAGTTAAACCACAATATATGTTTCGCAGCTCAGCTACACCATTATGAGTGGTGTAATAGCTCGTTTTTAGTAAAATCAGAACAATGGTTTCAAGACCACAAATTTGAGTCAGAAAGAAAATTTATTTTAATATTATTGCATGGTCTAATTATATAGGAATGTTATATGAAAATTTTGATAAGAAAACTTTACCGATTACATGTTTAATTATGGAAATGACCAAACTGCATAAAATGCAAAAATTGAGTTCTAGTAGCTATAAGTATCAAATAGCTATGGAATTCAAAATTTGAGGTCATTTTATGGTAATTAGACCATTAAGAGAAGTTAGTAGATATTTATGATGATTCATCCATGGAAAATTAGAAAAAAAGAAAAGGACTAAACTGGAAATTGAAATAAATAAGGATGATAATAGCCTAATATCATCTTATTTCATCATCTTTCCCAAATTACTTTTATAGAAACCCTAGCTAAGAGAAAGAACTTCAAGCAAGCTTAATTGTGTAAGTAATCATGTCCTGTTTTTAGTAATTTTTACATTTCCAAGATTGTAACAACCTAATCTATCTATTTTTGGGGATCAATTTGCAAATTTATCAAGGTATTAAAATTTTCCATGGATGTACATGCTGAAATTTTGAAATTTATGGTAGAAATTGAAAGGTTGTTGATAGATAAACAACTTTTGTAAAGTGAATTGGACTAAATTGAAAGGATGTAAAATTCATGGAAAATTTCTATTTTTATGAAATATATGGACTGTAAATGTTATATGTAAAAATTAGTTAGGCTTGGAATAAGGATTAAATTGTATGAATTTCATTTTCCGAGCCTTGGGACAAAATTGTCATTTATTGAAAGTATAGGGGCAAAATGGTAATTTTTCCTAGGATGTGAATTGAGTTAAATTAAGTATGAAATGGATTAAATTTATATTAAGTTCATTTATATAGATCCGGAAAGATCAAATAAGAAGTCAGATCGAGGAAAAGAAAAGGTATCAGATTAGTAGATTCTCGAATACGAACAAGTGTCGAGGTAAGTTCGTGTAACTAAAATGTATGTTTATAAGTTTAAATTGAATGTTACGATTGTGAAATGTATGATTGCCATGTATAAACATAAATCACATATCTGATAATGTCTGACAAGTGTTAATTTTCGTTTGAATAAAGGAAATTCGATGGATACAAGATTTTCCTGTATTGGTTGTGGTTCTGCATATGTTGCGGACACACTATAGCTCTTACTAGCATCATGTTATAAGCCCTCTCGAGCTTCCTGTTACAAGGTTCCTGAGAGCATACTAATTGGTAGTGATCCTACATGTGTTGCAGACTACCACAGCTCTTTGTGAGCATCCTATTATATGATCGGTTGTGATCTTGCATATATTGCGGAAAAACGCAGCTTTTTATGAGCATCCTAATATGGCTCACTTAAACTTCCAGTTATATGGCTATCCGAAGCTTCTTGATAATAACTCTTTAGAGTTACATGTTAAGCTCAATGAGCTTCCTATTTTAAATTCTTATGAGTTTCCTGTTATAGCCCGGATAAGCTTCCTATTACATGGCTCACATAAGCATCCTGTTATATGACTCGAGAGAGTGCTTTCTGATTATGTGCCCTAATGGCTACCCCTAGATATGAATTGACGGAATTTTAGTTTTGTACACTTTAAGTGTATTACATGAGCGTATCCATCGATATTTCAAATAAATTCAACGAATAAAGTTCTGACATAGTTAAACTGAACTTGAAATGATTTTTCATGGAAATGTACATGTAATATGGAAGTATGATATGAAAAGCATATGTATATATAAGTTATTATATGATGAGCTCATCCATGTTCTTGGTATTTATGTGAATTACTTGTGTAACACCCCAAACCCGGCCCAGACGTTATGGCCGAATCTGACATGCCACATCGAAGCGTTCAAAACATTTTATATTGTTAATCTAGAAAAACTTACTAAGTGTTTTAAAAGATAATTTCAGTATAGGTTAAAGTTAATGGAAGCTGTGCACCAGGTAGGAAATCGAAAAAGAGAAGGTGAGTCCATCGGATTGCTATACCAAGCTCCTTGGATCCAATCCTAGACATGCACACCGCCATTGCCACACCTTAACGTCATGTATATTTCTAGGAAACCGATTTAATTAAGTCCTTTTTAGGAAAAGTGATTAATTTTGGAAAATATCTTCATTGCGGAAGCTTTGCTTGTTGTTGTGTTATTTTGAAATCAATTACTGTTTTTTTTTTAAACGTGCCCTAAAGCTATCCAGTTCCAACAGTTAATATAAGTAATACCTATCTTAATAAAACATATCAAAACCATCAAAAATAATTAAGCGGCCTTATTACAACTTAAAACCCAAATCATAAAAATAAAAGAAAAGATGCCCAATTAACCGGAAGAAAACAAGAATTTGCAGAACGTGTGGCCACTCCGAATTCCCTCACAGCTCCAAGCCCACTATGGTTGGGGTTTGCCTACGTGGATGAAAAATAAGGGGTGAGTTTGGGAAAACTCAGTGTGTAAAATAACCCAACCATAGTCTAAATCAGCTCAAACCACAGAAACAGAATAAGTTTGCCTTAGCCCAGAACATAAATTCAGAATAAAGCCCATAGGCCCATAACAGAACAGAACAGATATTACATGTTTATGCAGAAATGTGACAGCCCAAAATTGACCCTAGTCGGGATGTGGTTTCGGGACCACAAAACCGAGGCATAAAAATAATTTAAAATTTATTTTGATGCCTATGATATGTGTTAAATTGTGTGTGACATTTTTGATGATTTGATTTAGTGTTATAAATGGGCCTAGTAGTAAACTTTGAAAGTATGATGGGAAGATGTGGGATGACTAGTTGATCATGCATGCAAAAATAAGGGATTTGCATGTCAAATTTCCCCAAAAGAAGCATAGTGGCCGGCCAAGGTAGGTGTTGATGGGCAAGGGAAACATGTTTCCAACATGTTTGGTTAGTGAGTTATGTATGAAGAAATAAAATAAGAATTAGCATTAAAGAAATGAACAAAAAAAAAAAGATGAGCATGGATGCCCCCCCTTGCCGTGAGTTGTAGAGAAAGAAAGAAAAAAAATTTTGTTCATCCATTTTTCACTTCTTTGGCCGAAAATACTAAGGAAAAAGGGAGGATTTTTGCTCCATTTTTTGGTTTAGAAGAGATCTAGAAGGAGATTGGCTATACTTGCATCAAGATTAAGGTATGTATGAGGTTGTGTCATGAGATTCATGCATGTTTTAGTTGCTAACTTGATGTTCATGCTAGCCATGGTTCAAATCCTTGTTATGCCATAGAAATGGTATTTGGCCAAGGTTGATATTGTGTTGAAGCCATTGCATGCTAAATGTGAAGCTTGCTAATGATGCATGTAATGATGGATTGACTACTCTTGAAATTTCTTTTTAGTATTCTTGAGTAGGGCATTGAGTCCTTTGTTTAACCATGACCAAAAATTTAAAAGGAGTATGGTGTGTGAGGTATTCGGCCATGGCATGCTCATGAGCATGGTTTATGTTTCTTGCATGTTAGTTAAAATTTGTGTTTTGGATGGTTATGAACACCTTGAAATTCGGCCTTGCACCTATATGTGTATATGTGTTTGCACATGATGATTTGGTTATGAAGTAAATGATAAATATGTTTGTTTAAAGAAGAAATGGTTGAAGAATGTTTGTGAAACTTGCATGTATATTCGGCCTAGTACTTATATGGTGTGAAAATCTCGAAATTTATTGTTGATTTGTGCAAGTATGACTAAGTATAATCGGCCATATGAGTGCTTGATGCTATGTTATAATTATTGAGCTTAAGTATGTGGATGTAAGTGCATGCGGCCTTATAAAGGCTAAGTACCTTGGATTCCCTTTGATATTCAAAACGATTAAATCAATTTATTTGTTAACATTAAGCTCAAGAGCAAAGGGAACTAGCTCCAATAAAGGAAAAGAAAAGGTGATTGAATAGCCGTTGGAGCGCCGATAATCTCCAAGGTAAGTTTTGAGTATCGAAACTTAGATTTTGATTCGATTGAGCTAAGTAATAAGCAATCGAAATTGTGCCCTTGTATGTGGCCATTGAGCCGAAATGATATTCTTGATTAAGTAAATTGTGCATAAAAGTTTGTTATGAAATTGAAACAAAGATGTGTATGAATGTGCGATTGTGATATCGGGCTAAGCCCAAGGCAATTGTGCGAGTTGTGATATCGGGCTAAGCCCAAGGCAATGGTGCGAGCTATGATATCCGGGCTAAGCCCAAGGCAATTGTGCGAGTTGTGATATCCGGTTAAGTCCCGAAGGCATTTGTGCGGGTTACCATAACGGGCTATGTCCCGGCGTTTGAACAGTAGCTATATCCGGTTAAACTCGAAGGTATGTGATTTGAAAATTATAAGCTTGCTGGAAAATTTTCAGTTAATGCACTTGTGAAATTCCCAACAACAAGGTATGTGTTGTGTGTGCTTTGCACACTAGGAGTAAGTGCGTATGAATATTTGCTCCAATGATAAACGAGGTATCGGCCTTAACTAAGCCGTTATTTGTATATGAATATAAGAGTTGGGATTGTGAAGTAAGCATGTCATTGAGAAATTGTGCATATGAATTATTGTTTAGCTACTTGAATGCTATGTGTAACACCCCAAACCCGAGACCATCGCCGGTGTCGGACCCGAGGGTTAACAAACCAAGTTCACATGTTTTTGCCCACCAATTTGACATTTCCAGTCAGGCTGGAAAACTGCGTCACTGTCGCCTTAAAAATCATATCTCGAGTTTCAAAACTCGGAAACTGGTTTCGTAAATTTTCCCTGAATTTAGACTCATATATACATCCATGGATTTATTTCTAGGATTTTTGGTCGGGCCAATTGGTACAGTTTATTAGTTAAAGTTACCCAAGTTACAGGGATCGACTGCTCTGACCTTCGCGCGGTATAACTTGAATATCTCTCTGCACAGGGCTTTAATGCTGGTGTCGTTTGTTTCTAATGAAACTAGACTCAAAATGGAATCTGTACATATAAGGTATATCTCCTAATTCTTTTTGGATAATTTATAGTGAATTTTAAAGTTGCGACAGGGAACCCAGAAACCATTCTGGCCCTGTCTCACAATAGCTTTAATATCTCTTAACCTGTAACTCCTATGACCGTTTCGTTTCTTCCATATGAAAATAGACTCATCAAGGTTCATTTACATAGCTTATTCACTATTTTATTCCATTCCTATGAATTATGGTGATTTTCACATTCACGCCACTGCAGCTGGCAGCATCTGTTTTAAGGTAGGACTTACCTATTTGGTAGTCTCCATGATTCAACTAATCTTGCCATACATAGGTTCATATATGATCATTTTAACCATGCCAATGGCTGATCATATGACCAACATTCCCATTTCCAAACCATAGCCACATCATGACCCCAAATATATATACATACAACCCACAATAAGTCTAAGTTCATGCTCCCTTTCGAGCCATTTTCGCATGGCCATACATACTTACATTACAACGTATTTAACAAACAAGAGGTAGTCCTATACATGCCATCTCAAGTTCAACCAAAATTTATACCAAAATGGAGGCTTGATAGTGTGGATGACTTGACTTCAACGATCCCAAATCCGATTGCCTCGAGCGAAATCTAGAAAACTAAGAGCCAAAGCAACGGGTAAGCATTTTTATGCTTAGTAAGTCTCAAGGAATATAATGAACTATAATTTACAGCAATACATTCACATAGCCAAATGCATCATTTCATTAATACACATTCTTACTTCATACTTCATCATTGTATAAGTTCGCAAAGCATCAATCAATTCAATAACTGAAATTCATTAGTCGATTGAGCGAATGTTGCTCAAACACGCCGACTTTCCAATGCACATATAACGTACCTTATCCTTTGGGCTGTCCGAGTGTACTAATTAAATTCATTTCAGCAACCAACACTCACCTCCAGCCCAAGATTCTTCGAATATAACCGGATATAATCACGTGCACAAATGCCTTGGTCTTAGCCGGATAGAATAACTCATACGAATGCCTTCGGCCTTAGCCGGATATAACCACTAGCACAATTGCCTTCGGTCTTAACCGGATATAATTTCCAGCATAATTGTCTTGGGCTTAGCCCGATATCATTCAATTTCTCATGCACACATACATCAATAATCATTGGACATACATATTTCATTTTCGTTACTAAGGCTCAAACGCAATTAATATCATTAGCATATTCGCCTTCGGGACTTAGCCCGGTGGAATTCAAATACTCATACACACATAATCAATAATCATACACATCCATATTTCATCTCACATAATTCAAGTAAGGTCACTTCTTGAGGACTTACCTCGGATGTTGTCGAACGGCTTTTTCGCTATTCGATCACCTTTTCCTTCCCTTGTCCAATTGTGGCCCTCTTAGCTCTTGAGCTAATTCAAACAAATTCAATTTATTAAAACCTCATTGTGCTTGCTTATGGCGAATATGACAAGGATTTTAAATGGTCATATGGCCACTCTTTAGCTTGAATACACAATGGTCATGCACATTTTATACTACATCAAGCAATTCAATACAATTTATTTGAGCATCAAGGAAATGCTAAGGCCTTCAATAGGCTACCCAAGGCCGAATATTCATGTACATGTTGAGGTCAATTTTGCACTTAATACCTCACAAAAACAGCATGCAATCTACTAATTTATGCTTTGCACATTGTGGCCCAAAACTTATAATATAGCATCAAGCACTTATATGTGTGCTAGGCGAATTGTGCTTGCAATTTCACAAGCATTCTTCCACATTTTCTTCTTTAAATCAATATATTCATCACTTAGTTCATAACCAAACATAATGTGCAATCATATATATGCATATATGAGCATGGCGAATTTTCAAGGTGTCCATAGCCATCCAAAACACAAACTTTTAACTAACATGCAAGAAGCATGAATCATGCTCAAGAATGCACCATGGCCAAGTATGACAATCATGCTCCTTTTCAACTTTAATCATGATAAAACAAAGAGAAAACTCAAAATCTTACTCATGAGTAGAAAATCCATCATTGCATGCATCATCATCAAGCTTCACACTTAGCATGCAATGGCTTTATCACTATAACAACTTTGGCCAAATACCATTTCCATGGCATACCAAAGATTTGAGCCATGGCTAACATGCACATCAAGTTAGCAACCAAAACATGCATGAAACTCCCAACACAACCTCATACATACCTTAATCTTGATGCAAATTTAGCCAAATCACCTTCTAGATCTCTTCTAAACAAAGGAAATGAAGCAAAAAAATCCCTTCTTCCTCTTAGTATTTTCGGCCAAAAAGGGAGAGAGCAAGCATGAACAAATTTTTTTTTTTTGTTTCTCTCTTCTTGGTTGCACGGCAATGGGGTATGCCACTCTCTCACACACATTTTTTTTTTTTTTTCATTCTTTTCTTACCCATGCTTATTTGTTTACTATTTCTCCCTAATGCCCAACAAAACATGTTTCATGACATGTTTGACCCATATTCTTTGTCATGGCGGCCATTACTTGTAGAAAGGGGAATTTGACATGCAAGTCCATTATTTTGCATGCATGCTTTAATTAGTCATCACCTATTTCCCTATCGTACTTTCAAAGTTCACTACTAAGTCCTTTCTTATAATTTAGCACCTAATTAATAAAAATCGAGACACGAAATATTTACGCATACCAATTCCACATACAATAAGTACGGAATATAACACTTAATTATTCTTGTGACTCGGTTTCGTGGTCCGAAACCACTCTCCGACTAGGGTCACATTCGGGTGTCACAACTCTCCCCCACTCAAGAGATTTTCGTCCCGAAAAGCTTACCGTAAATAGGTTCGGATATCGCTCTCTCATTGAGTTCTCGGTCTCCCAAGTAGCTTCTTCTATCCGTGCTTGAGCCATAACACTTTCACTAGCGGAACCCGCTTGTTTCGCAACTCTTTCACTTCTCGTGATAGGATACGAATTGGTTCTTCCTCATAACTCATATTAGCTTGAATTTCAATTTCTGATGGACTAATCACGTGCGATGGATCGGATCTATAACGTCGAAGCATCGAAACGTGGAAGACATCGTGAACCTTTTTGAGTTCAGGGGGCAAAATCAAACGATATGCCACTGGACCGACTCGCTCTGATATCTCATATGGCCCAATGAACCTCGGGCTCAACTTGCCCTTACGGCCGAACCTGAGTATTTTTTTCCAAGGCGATACCTTGAGGAACACTTTATCACCCACCTGATACTCGATATCCTTACGCTTCATATCCGCGTCGACTTACTCGACGATCGAAGGCTATCTTCAAACTTTCACGGATTACTTTCACTTTTCGTTCGGCATCCCTAATCAAATCCACCGAAAATCTTGCTTTCACCAAGCTCGGTCCAAAACAATGGTGTACGGCATTTACGCCTGCACAAAGCCTCGTAGGTGCCATCTTAATACTCGATTGAAAGTTGTTGTTGTAAGCGAATTCAATCAACGGCAAATACCGCTCCCATGAACCACTAAACTCGAGGACGCAACATCTTAACATATCCTCAAGTATCTGAATTACCCGCCGGATTGACCATCGGTTTGGGGTGAAAGGCGGTCGTTGAAATGCAACTTGGTACCCAAAGCTTCTTGCAACTTTTTCCAAAACCGCGAGGTAAATCTCGGATCTCTATCCGACACGATAGAAATAGGCACCCGTGTAATTTCACAATCGAGAAACGTACAATTCCGCTAATTTGTCCATTGAAAAATCCGTGACGACGGGGACAAAGTGGGCCGACTTAGTCAATCGATCTACCACGACCCAAACCGCATCCTTCTTACTTGCGACAATGGCGGTCGGATACAAAGTCCATTGTGACTCGATCCCATTTCCACTCGGGTATCGTGATTGGTGAAGTAATCTCAAGGCACCGATGTTCCGCTTTCACTTGTTGACATATTAAACATCTTGAAACAAAGTCGGAGATGTCTCGCTTCATACCATGCCACCAAAATCGACGTTTCAAATCATTGTACATCTTCGTACTCCCGGGTGGATTGCCATTCGCTACAATGGGCTTCATTGAATTATCGAAATGAGTTCAATTCTTTGGGACACAGACGACTTTTGAACCTCAAACAATCGTCATCGTCGATTTGAAACTCCGAGTCCTTGTTGAACACACGCAGCCGTTTTGCAACCAACTCGTCATCGACTTTCGAGCTTCTCGAATTTGGTGTGTCAATAATGGTTTGGCTTTCATTTCAGCCACTAACACACCTGTCGGATCGGATAGACAAGTGCACATTCATCGTCGTAAAGTGAATAACGATTTACGACTCAAGGCATCCGCAACTACATTCGCCTTTCCGGTGATAGTCAATGATCAGCTCATAATCCTTTAACAGCTCGAGCCAACGTCTTTGTCGCAGATTTAAGTCTCGTTGGGTCATCAAATACTGAGACTTTTGTGATCCGAGTATACATGGCACCTTTCACCAAATAAGTAATGTCGCCAAATCTTTAAGGCGAATACGATGGCGCCAATTCGAGATCATGAGTCGGATAATTTTTCTCATGTGGCTTTAATTGCCTCGACGATAGGCCACAACTCGACCTTCTTGCATTAATACGCAACCTAACCCAAGTAGAGAGGCGTCGCTATAGATGACAAACTCCTTGGGACTCGGGTTGCACTAGAATTGGGGCTTCATCAAATAAGTTTTCGATTGATCGAAGCTTTTTGGCATTTCTCGTCCATTGAACTTAACATCCTTTTGGAGTAGCCGTCATCGGCGTGGCTATCGTTGAGAAGCCTTTACAAATCGTCAAGAGTAACCTAAGCAAGCCCCAAAAGCTTGAACCTCAAGAATATTTCTGAGGCTTCCAATTTAGTATGGCTGAAATTTTATTCGGTCGACTCGAATACCGATGCTGATACCACATGACCCAAGAAGCTTACCTCTCTTAACCGAACTCACACTTGCTTGAACTTAGCATATAATTGTCTGTCCGTAAAATTTGCGGCACTAACCGCAGGTGTTCAAGATGTTCGGTCTCATTTCTTGAATAGACCAAGATGTCATCAATGAACACGACTACGAATCGATCCAAATATGGTCTAAAGATTCGATTCATTAAATCCATAAATACCGTAGGGCATTAGTGAGCCCAAACGGCATCACCAGAACTCATAGTGACCATATCTCGCTCAAGGCGTCTTGGGCACGCCGAATCTCGGATTCGCAATTGATAGTAGCCCGATCTCAAATCTATTTTCGAGAACACCGAGGCTCCCTTCATTGATCGAACAAGTCATCAATACGTGGCAACGGATATTTGTTCTTTATCGTCGCTTTGTTGTCGACGATAGTCGATGCATAGTCGCATGGTTCCATCCTTCTTCTTCACGAACAACACCGGCGCACCCCAAGGCGAAAAACTCAGGCGAGCAAAACCTCTATCCACCAATTCTTGCAACCGAAGTTTTCAACTCCTTCAATTCGTTGGTGCCATACGACACGGAGCTATCGAAATTGGGGTGGTACCGGTACCAATTCGATGCCAAATTCTATTTCTCGAGCAGTGGTAAACCGGCAATTCTTCTGGGAAAACATCCGGTATTCACAAACCACGAGCACAGATTCGGGTTTCTTCTCGATTCCTTGTCATCGAGTATGTACGCAAGGTACGCCGCACCCTTTTCTTACATATTTCGGGCCAACATCGGCGATATTACGGTGGCAACCCCTTTAAGTCCGTGGACTCAACCCGAATTATTTCATTATTCGCACCTCAAATCGATAGTCTTGCTCTTGCAATTTACAACCGCATCGTGCATGGTCAACCAATCCAAACCAAGAATAACATCGAACTCATCGAATGGCAAAAGCATTAAGTCCACGGAAAACAAGAACCTCGGAACACTAGGGGACTTTTCTTGCACACTTTGTTAACAAGCACGTAATGACCCAAGGGTTTGACACCGAATTACAAACTCGATGAGACTCAATGGGCAAAGTCTTCTTGGATGCTAAGGTTTCACATATATAAGAATGAGTAGAACCAGGTCAATCAAAGCAATTACATTTGTATTGAAAAGAGTGAAAGTACCTGGTAATAACATCCGGAGAGGCAAGATCCTCGGCGGCGCAGATGGCATAAGTCCTAGCAGAGCACGAGCCTCGATCGATGGTAGCATCTCTAGATCCTCTCGACCGCCATCGACATTGCCCATATTTCTAGGTGGCCTACCTCGAGCGATGGTAGCACCGGGTTTGCACTCGACTTGCATTCTGCTCATGCATCCTCGGGCAATCCTTCATAAAATGGTCGGCCGATACACACTTATAGCAGAGTGATCACGAAACCAACAGCTCCCGAATGCCATTTGCCACAATGTGGACACTCCGTCCTCTCGGCGATCATTTCCGCCACCAAGCAATCGAGGTGACTCGTGTGGTCACAGGGGTCGATCGCGTCCTCGTCTAGAAAATCCCAAACGCCTCTAGACTGCTCACATCATCTCAAATCTCTTCGATGCTTGTTGAAGAGACTTTCCGAGGACCTCTTCGAATTCTCCAATCCCACATCAGCTTTTTGTTTCTCCTTTCTAAGCTCTTGACTTTACAAGCTCGCTCAACAAGTACTACGAACTCTCGTATCTCGAGAATGCCAACAAACATCCTTATATCATCATTCAGCCCATCCTCAAGCGTTTGCACATAATAGCCGGACGAAATGCATTCTCGCAGATCGGCTAAGCCTCACAAACTTTCGTTCAGAGTCGGTAACGGACATAGAACCTTGCTTAAGATCAAGGAACTCCTCCGCTTTTGGTCGATGAATCTCGTGATATACTTTTTGAACTCGGTTAGAAAGAATTCCCAAGTCACTTGCTCTCTAGGCACCATGAAGTCGAGTACTCCACCAATAGTAGGCGGACTCGCGTAGCAAGGAGATGGTACACTTTAAGCACTCATCGGTGTACAGGATAGCTCATCAAGCACCGGATAGTGTTATCTAACCATAATTCAGCTCGCCGGCATCATCATCATCCGTAGCCTTAAATTCAGTGGCCCCATGTTTTGAATCCTATCGATTGGGGCTTACCCGACCTTATTGGGTCGACCACGGAGGTATTGTAGGTGCGGGGGTTGCATTCGTCGGGAATGGAGGTGGTGGAACAGCCGTGTTGGTTCGAATGTATTGATTAAACCATTCGTTCATCACACTATAAAAGGCTTGCTTAGCCTCGTCATTAGGATTGCTGGCCATAGGTTGAGAGTCCATGGCGCTGTCCCTTGCGCGAGCAGCGCCACACTCTCCACATCATCAGCTATCGCTTCGGTTGGGATTGGGATCCATTGCTATAAACAAACATGAAGTCAAATTGTCAGAATTCATCACACTATCGATTCATCATTTAATGGCATGTATAGCTAGACCCCAAACACATCACGGTAGTCCTAGAATCGACTAAACCGTGGCTCTGATACCAATAAAATTGTAACACCCCAAACCCGAGACCATCGCGGTGTCGGACCCGAGGGTTAACAAACCAAGTTCACATGTTTTTGCCCACCAATTTGACATTTCCAGTCAGGCTGGAAAACTGCGTCACTGTCGCCTTAAAATCATATCTCGAGTTTCAAAACTCGGAAACTGGTTTCGTAAATTTTCCCTGAATTTAGACTCATATATACATCCATGGATTTATTTCTAGGATTTTTGGTCGGGCCAATTGGTACAGTTTATTAGTTAAAGTTACCCAAGTTACAGGGATCGACTGCTCTGACCTTCGCGCGGTATAACTTGAATATCTCTCTGCACAGGGCTTTAATGCTGGTGTCGTTTGTTTCTAATGAAACTAGACTCAAAATGGAATCTGTACATATAAGGTATATCTCCTAATTCTTTTTGGATAATTTATAGTGAATTTTAAAGTTGCGACAGGGAACCCAGAAACCATTCTGGCCCTGTCTCACAATAGCTTTAATATCTCTTAACCTGTAACTCCTATGACCGTTTCGTTTCTTCCATATGAAAATAGACTCATCAAGGTTCATTTACATAGCTTATTCACTATTTTATTCCATTCCTATGAATTATGGTGATTTTTCACATTCACGCCACTGCAGCTGGCAGCATCTGTTTTAAGGTAGGACTTACCTATTTGGTAGTCTCCATGATTCAACTAATCTTGCCATACATAGGTTCATATATGATCATTTTAACCATGCCAATGGCTGATCATATGACCAACATTCCCATTTCCAAACCATAGCCACATCATGACCCCAAATATATATACATACAACCCACAATAAGTCTAAGTTCATGCTCCCTTTTCGAGCCATTTTCGCATGGCCATACATACTTACATTACAACGTATTTAACAAACAAGAGGTAGTCCTATACATGCCATCTCAAGTTCAACCAAAATTTATACCAAAATGGAGGCTTGATAGTGTGGATGACTTGACTTCAACGATCCCAAATCCGATTGCCTCGGCGAAATCTAGAAAACTAAGAGCCAAAGCAACGGGTAAGCATTTTTATGCTTAGTAAGTCTCAAGGAATATAATGAACTATAATTTACAGCAATACATTCACATAGCCAAATGCATCATTTCATTAATACACATTCTTACTTCATACTTCATCATTGTATAAGTTCGCAAAGCATCAATCAATTCAATAACTGAAATTCATTAGTCGATTGAGCGAATGTTGCTCAAACACGTCGACTTTCCAATGCACATATAACGTACCTTATCCTTTGGGCTGTCCGAGTGTACTAATTAAATTCATTTCAGCAACCAACACTCACCTCCAGCCCAAGATTCTTCGAATATAACCGGATATAATCACGTGCACAAATGCCTTGGTCTTAGCCCGGATAGAATAACTTCAGACGAATGCCTTCGGCCTTAGCCCGGATATAACCACTAGCACAATTGCCTTGGTCTTAACCGGATATAATTTCAGCATAATTGTCTTCGGCTTAGCCCGGATATCATTCAATTTCTCATGCACACATACATCAATAATCATTGGACATACATATTTCATTTTTAGTTACTAAGGCTCAAACGCAATTAATATCATTAGCATATTCGCCTTGGGACTTAGCGGGTGGAATTCAAATACTCATACACACATAATCAATAATCATACACATCCATATTTCATCTCACATAATTCAAGTAAGGTCACTTCTTGAGGACTTACCTCGGATGTTGTCGAACGGCTTTTTCGGCTATTCGATCACCTTTTCCTTCCCTTGTCCAATTGTGGCCCTCTTAGCTCTTGAGCTAATTCAAACAAATTCAATTTATTAAAACCTCATTGTGCTTGCTTATGGCCGAATATGACAAGGATTTTAAATGGTCATATGGCCACTCTTTAGCTTGAATACACAATGGTCATGCACATTTTATACTACATCAAGCAATTCAATACAATTTATTTGAGCATCAAGGAAATGCTAAGGCCTTCAATAGGCTACCCAAGGCCGAATATTCATGTACATGTTGAGGTCAATTTTGCACTTAATACCTCACAAAACAGCATGCAATCTACTAATTTATGCTTTGCACATTGTGGCCCAAAACTTATAATATAGCATCAAGCACTTATATGTGTGCTAGGCAATTGTGCTTGCAATTTCACAAGCATTCTTCCACATTTTCTTCTTTAAATCAATATATTCATCACTTAGTTCATAACCAAACATAATGTGCAATCATATATATGCATATATGAGCATGGCCGAATTTTCAAGGTGTCCATAGCCATCCAAAACACAAACTTTTAACTAACATGCAAGAAGCATGAATCATGCTCAAGAATGCACCATGGCCAAGTATGACAATCATGCTCCTTTTCAACTTTAATCATGATAAAACAAAGAGAAAACTCAAAATCTTACTCATGAGTAGAAAATCCATCATTGCATGCATCATCATCAAGCTTCACACTTAGCATGCAATGGCTTTATCACTATAACAACTTTGGCCAAATACCATTTCCATGGCATACCAAAGATTTGAGCCATGGCTAACATGCACATCAAGTTAGCAACCAAAACATGCATGAAACTCCCAACACAACCTCATACATACCTTAATCTTGATGCAAATTTAGCCAAATCACCTTCTAGATCTCTTCTAAACAAAGGAAATGAAGCAAAAAATCCCTTCTTCCTCTTAGTATTTTCGCCAAAAGGAGAGAGCAAGCATGAACAAATTTTTTTTTTTGTTTCTCTCTTCTTGGTTGCACGGCAATGGGGTATGCCACTCTCACACACATTTTTTTTTCATTCTTTTCTTACCCATGCTTATTTGTTTACTATTTCTCCCTAATGCCCAACAAAACATGTTTCATGACATGTTTGACCCATATTTCTTTGTCATGGCCGGCCATTACTTGTAGAAAGGGGGAATTTGACATGCAAGTCCATTATTTTGCATGCATGCTTTAATTAGTCATCACCTATTTCCCTATCGTACTTTCAAAGTTCACTACTAAGTCCTTTCTTATAATTTAGCACCTAATTAATAAAAATCGAGACACGAAATATTTACGCATACCAATTCCACATACAATAAGTACGGAATATAACACTTAATTATTCTTGTGACTCGGTTTCGTGGTCCCGAAACCACTCTCCGACTAGGGTCACATTCGGGGTGTCACACTATGCTTTGGTTGTGTGTAAATTATGGCTCGAAACTTACTAAGCATAAATTGCTTACTCCGTTCCTTTGTTTCTCTGTTTTATAGATTTTGCTCGTTAGCGATCGGATTCGGGATCATTGAAGTGAAGTCATCCACACTATCAAACCCCCTTTTTGGTACTCTTTTGGTTGAACTTTGGATATGGCATGTATAGGACTACCCTCGATTGTTTTTAAGTTCCTTGTGATGTATATGTGTACGGCCATGCGAAAATGGTTCGTAAAAGTGGAGGATGGAATTTGACCATTTGTGCTTTGTAATTATATTTGGTTTCATGATGTGATTATGGTTTGGAATGAGAGTGTTGGTTACATGATCAGCCATTGGAATGGCTAAATATGATCATATGTGGACCTATGTATGTCAAAATTTTAGTTGGCCCATGGAAACCACAAGATAGGTAAAGTTTACCTTGAAAATAGATGCTGGCAGCAGCAGTGGTGCGGATTTGAAAAATCGCCAAAATTTGTAGGATTGGTATTAAATAGTGAATAAGTTATGTAAACGAACCTTGACGAGTCTATTTTCATATGAAAGTAACGAAATGATCATATGAACAGTATACCGAGAGATATTAATGTTCTCGTGAGACAGGGCCAGGACGGTTTCTGGGTCCCCTGTCGCGACTTTGAAAATTTACTATAAATTATCCAGAAAGAATTAGAAGTCATGCCTTATATGTGAAGATTCCATTTTGAGTCTAGTTTCATTAGAAACAAACGGGACCAGTATTAAAGCCCTGTAGAGAGAGATATTCAAGTTGTAACGCGCGAAGGTCAGTGTAGTCGACCCCTGTAACATGGGTGACTTTAACTAATAAACTGTACTAATTTGCCCGACCAAAAATTCTAGAAATAAATCCATGGATGGATATATGAGTCTAAATTTAGGGAAAATTTACAAAATCAGTTTCCGAGTTTTGAAACTCGAGATATGATTTTTAAGGAGACAGTGACGCAGTTTTCCAGCCTGTCTAGAAAGGCCAAATTGGTCGGCACTTTAAGAGGATTTGTCTCGTTAACCCCTCGTGTCCGACACCGGCGATGGTCTCGGGTTCGGGGTGTTACAATTTTATTGGTATCAGAGCTACGGTTTAGTCGATTCTAGGACTACCGTGATATGTTTGGGGTCTAGCTATACATGCCATTAAGTGATAATTGATAGTGTGGTGATTTCTGACATTCTGAATTTGTGTTTGTTTATAGCAATGGATCCCGATCCCAACCGAGCAATAGCTGATGATGTGGAGAGTGTGGCGCCTGCTCCCGCTAAGGGACAGCGGCGGACTCTCAACCTATGGCCAGCAATCCGAATGATGAGGCTAGGCAAGCCTTTTATAGCGTGATGAATGATTGGTTCAACCAATACATTCGAACTAACACGGCTGTTCCACAACCTCCATTCCCGACTAACGCAACCCCCGCACCTACAATACCTCCAGTAACTGACCAAATAAGGTCAAGTAAGCCCCCAGTCGACAGGATTCGAAAACATGGGGCCATTGAATTTAAAGCTACGGATGACGACGATGCCGAGCAAGCTGAATTTTGGTTGGACAACACTATCCGGGTGCTCGATGAGCTATCTTGTACACCCGATGAGTGCTTAAAGTGTACTATCTCCTTGCTACGCGATTCCGCCTACTATTGGTGGAGTACTCTGACTTCGGTTGTGCCTAGGGAGCAAGTAACTTGGGAGTTTTTCCAAACCGAGTTCCGAAAGAAGTATATCAGTCAGAGATTCATCGACCAAAAACGAAAGGAATTTCTTGATCTTAAGCAAGGCTCTATGTCCGTTACTGACTACGAGCGAAAATTTGTTAGACTCAGTAGATACGCTCGGGAATGTGTTTCGTCCGAAGCTATTATGTGTAAACGCTTCGAGGATGGGCTGAATGATGATATAAGGATGTTTGTTGGCATTCTCGAAATACGAGAGTTCGTAGTACTTGTTGAGCGAGCTTGTAAAGCCGAAGAGCTTAGAAAGGAAAATCAAAAAGTTGATGTGGGAACCGGAGAATTTGAAAAGGTCCTCGGAAAGTCTCTTCAACAGCATCAAGAGATTTCGAGAAGATGTGAGCCGGTCTAGAGGCGCTTCGGCTTTTTAGACGAGATCGTGATCGACCCACAATGGGTATCGAGGCACTTCGGTCTCGGTGTTGGGAATGATCGTCGAAACCGAATGGAGTGTCGACATTGTGGCAAATGGCATTCGGGAGTCAGAGGTTCCGTGATCGCTCTCGCTATAAGTGTGGATCTACCGACCACTTTATCAAGGATTGCCCGAGGTTGCTTGAACAAAATGTAAGTCGAGTGGAAACCGGGTGCTACCCTTTCGTCAAGTAGGCCATCCAAATACAGCAATGCTAGTGGCGGTCGAGAGGGTCGAGAGATGCTACAACAAGACCCGAGGCTCGTGCTCTGCTAGGACTTATGCCATACGCAAGACGCGAGGATCTTGCCTCACGGATGTCATTACTGGTACTTTCACTCTTTTCGATACTAATGTGATTGCTTTGATTGACCCCGGTTCTACTCATTCTTATATATGCGAAACCTTAGCATCCAAAGAAGACTTTGCCTATTGAGTCTCATCGAGTTTGTAATTCGGGTGTCAAACCCCTTGGGTCATTACGTGCTTGTCAACAAAGTGTGTAAGAAAAGTCCCCTAGTATTTCGAGGTTCTTGTTTTTCGGCGGACTTGATGCTTTTACCATTCGATGAATTCGACGTTATTCTTGGTTTGGATTGGTTGACCATGCACGATGCTATTGTAAATTGCAAAAGCAAGACTATCGATCTGAGGTGCGCGAATAACGAGATAATTCGGGTTGAGTCTACGGACTTAAAGGGTTGCCACCGTAATATCGCAATCTTGGTCGAAATATGTAAGAAAAGGGTGCGAAGCGTACCTTGCGTATGTGCTCGATGACAAGGAGTCAGAAAAGAAACCCGAATCTGTGCCAGTGGTTTGTGAATACCCGGATGTTTTCCCTGAAGAATTGCCGGGTTTACCACCTGTTCGGGAAATAGAGTTTGGCATCGAATTGGTACCTGGTACCACTCCAATTTCGATAGCTCCGTATCGTATGGCACCAACGGAATTAAAGGAGTTGAAAGCTCAGTTGCAAGAATTGGTGGATAGAGGTTTTGCTCGTCCGAGTTTTTCACCTTGGGGTGCGCCAGTGTTGTTTGTGAAAAAGAAGGATGGAACCATGAGGCTGTGCATCGACTATCGTCAGCTTAATAAAGCGACGATAAAGAACAAATATCCGTTACCGCGTATCGACGATTTGTTCGATCAACTGAAGGGAGCCTCAGTGTTCTCGAAAATAGATTTGAGATCGGGCTATTATCAGTTGCGAATTCGAGATTCGGACGTACCCAAGACTGCCTTCAGAACGAGATATGGTCACTACGAGTTCCTAGTGATGCCGTTTGGGCTTACTAATGCCCCTGCGGTATTTATGGATTTGATGAATCGGATCTTCAGACCATATTTGGATCGGTTCGTAGTCGTGTTCATTGATGACATCTTGGTCTATTCAAGAAATGAGACCGAACATCTTTGAACACCGAGGTTAGTCTTTGCAAATTTTACGGGATAAGCAATTATATGCAAAGTTCAGCAAGTGTGAGTTCGGTTAAGAGAGGTTAGCTTCTTGGGGCATGTGGTATCTCGACGGGTATTCGAGTCGGGCAGAACAAAATTTCAGCCATACTTAATCGAAGCCTCAGAAATATTACCGAGGTTTGAGCTTTTGGGGCTTAGGTTATTACCGACGCGATTTGTAAAGGTTTCTCAACGATAGCCACGCCAATGACGGCTACTCCAAAAGGATGTTAAGTTCGAATGGACGGAGAAATGTCGAGAAAAGTTTCGATCAACTGAAAACTTATTTGATGAAGCCCCAATTCTAGTGCAACCGAATCGGCAAAGAGTTTGTCATCTATAGTGACGCCTCCCTACTTGGGTTAGGTTGCGTATTGATGCAAGAAGGTCGAGTTGTGGCCTATGCGTCGAGGCAATTAAAGCCACATGAGAAAAATTATCCGACCTATGATCTCGAATTGGCTGCCATCGTATTCGCCTTAAAGATATGGCGACATTACTTAGTTGGTGAGAAGTGCCATGTGTATTCGGATCACAAAAGTCTCAAATATTTGATGACTCAAAGAGACTTAAATCTGCGACAAAGACGTTGGCTCGAGCTGTTAAAGGATTATGAGCTGGTCATTGACTATCACCCGGGAAAGGCGAATGTGGTTGCGAATGCCTTAAGTCATAAATCATTATTAGCTTTACGATCAATGAATGTGCACTTGTCCGTTCGATCCGACAATGTGTTAGTAGCTGAATTGAAAGCCAAACCATTATTGATACATCAAATTTGTGAAGCTCAAAAAGTCGACGATGAGTTGGTTGCAAAAGCAATTTGAGTGTGTTCGAACAAGGAATCCGAGTTTGGATCGATGATGATGATTGTTTGAGGTTCAGGGTCGTCGGTGTGTTCCAAAGAATTGAACTTATTTCGATAATTCGAACGAAGCCCATTGTAGCCGAATGGCAATCCACCGGGAGTACGAAGATGTACAACGATTTGAAAGCGTCGGTTTTGGTGGCATGGTATGAAACGAGACATCTCGACTTTGTTTCGAGATGTTTAATATGTCAACAAGTGAAAGCGGAACATCAAGTGCCTTCAGGATTACTTCAGATCACGATACCCGAGTGGAAATGGGATCGAGTCACAATGGACTTTGCATCCGACCGCCATTGTCGTGAGTAAGAAGGATGCGGTTTGGGTCGTGGTAGATAGATTGACTAAGTCGGCTCACTTTGTCCCGTCGTCACGGATTTTTCAATGGACAAACTAGCCGAATTGTACGTTCTCGATTGTGAGATTACACGGGTGCCTATTTCCATCGTGTCGGATAGAGATTCGAGATTTACCTCGCGATTACGGAAGAAGTTGCAAGAAGCTTTGGGTACCAAGTTGCATTTCAGCACCGCCTTTCACCCCCAAACCGATGGTCAATCCGAGCGGATAATTCAAATACTTGAGGATATGTTGAGATGTTGCATCCTCGAGTTCGATGGTTCATGGGAGCGGTATTTGCCTTTGATTGAATTCGCTACAACAATAGTTTTCAATCAAGTATTAAGATGGCACCCTATGAGGCTTTGTACGTTTCGTAAATGCCGTACACCATTGTTTTGGTGAGCTCGGTGAAAGCAAAATTTTTGGGGTGGATTTGATTAGAGATCTTTGAATGAAGTGAAAGTAATCCGTGAAAGTTCGAAGATAGCCTTCGACCGTCGAAGTCGTGACGCGGATCTGAAGCGTAAAGACATCGAGCATCGGTGGGGATAAAGTGTTTCCAAGGTTTCGCCTTGGAAAAGATACTCAGATTCGGTAGTAAGGGCAAGTTGAGCCCGAGGTTCATTGGGCCATATGAGATATTCGAGCGAGTCGGTCGATTGCATATCGTTTGATTTTGCCCCCGAACTCGAAAAGATTCACGATGTCTTTCATGTTTCGATGCTTCGACGCTATAGATCTGATCCATCGCATGCGTGATTAGTCCATCGAGGTTGAAATTCAATCCAATATGAGTTATGAGGAAGAACCGATTCGTATCCTATCACGTGAAGTGAAAGAGTTGCAAAACAAGCAGGTTCCGCTAGTGAAAGTGTTATGGCTCAAACACGGGATAGAAGAAGCTACTTGGGAAACCGACAACTCTATGAAAGAGCGATACCCAACCCTATTTACCGGTAAGATTTTCGGGGACGAAAATTTCTTAAGTGGGGGAGAGTTGTGACAGCCCAAAATTGACCCTAGTCAAGATGTGGTTTCGGGACCACAAAACCGAGGCATAAAAATAATTTAAAATTTATTTTGATGCCTATGATATGTGTTAAATTGTGTGTGACATTTTTGATGATTTGATTTAGTGTTATAAATGTGAATTTCACTAGAAAGGGCCTAGTAGTAAACTTTGAAAGTATGATGGGAAGATGTGGGATGACTAGTTGATCATGCATGCAAAAATAAAGGATTTGCATGTCAAATTTCCCAAAAGAAGCATAGTGGCCGGCCAAGGTAGGTGTTGATGGGCAAGGAAACATGTTTCCAACATGTTTGGTTAGTGAGTTATGTATGAAGAAATAAAATAAGAATTAGCATTAAAGAAAAAAAAAAAAAAAGATGAGCATGGATGCCCCCCTTGCCGTGAGTTGTAGAGAAAGAAAGAAAAAAAATTTTGTTCATCCATTTTTCACTTCTTTGGCGAAAATACTAAGGAAAAGGGAGGATTTTTGCTCCATTTTTGGTTTAGAAGAGATCTAGAAGGAGATTGGCTATACTTGCATCAAGATTAAGGTATGTATGAGGTTGTGTCATGAGATTCATGCATGTTTTAGTTGCTAACTTGATGTTCATGCTAGCCATGGTTCAAATCCTTGTTATGCCATAGAAATGGTATTTGGCCAAGGTTGATATTGTGTTGAAGCCATTGCATGCTAAATGTGAAGCTTGCTAATGATGCATGTAATGATGGATTGACTACTCTTGAAATTTCTTTTAGTATTCTTGAGTAGGGCATTGAGTCCTTTGTTTAACCATGACCAAAAATTTAAAAGGAGTATGGTGTGTGAGGTATTCGCCATGGCATGCTCATGAGCATGGTTTATGTTTCTTGCATGTTAGTTAAAATTTGTGTTTTGGATGGTTATGAACACCTTGAAATTGACCTTGCACCTATATGTGTATATGTGTTTGCACATGATGATTTGGTTATGAAGTAAATGATAAATATGTTTGTTTAAAGAAGAAATGGTTGAAGAATGTTTGTGAAACTTGCATGTATATTCGCCTAGTACTTATATGGTGTGAAAATCTCGAAATTTATTGTTGATTTGTGCAAGTATGACTAAGTATAATCGGCCATATGAGTGCTTGATGCTATGTTATAATTATTGAGCTTAAGTATGTGGATGTAAGTGTGTGCGGCCTTATAAAGGCTAAGTACCTTGGATTCCCCTTTTGATATTCAAAACGATTAAATCAATTTATTTGTTAACATTAAGCTCAAGAGCAAAGGGGAACTAGCTCCAATAAAGGAAAAGAAAAGGTGATTGAATAGCCGTTGGAAGCGCTCGATAATCTCCAAGGTAAGTTTTGAGTATCGAAACTTAGATTTTGATTCGATTGAACGAAGTAATAAGCAATCGAAATTGTGCCCTTGTATGTGGCCATTGAGTAGAAATGATATTCTTGATTAAGTAAATTGTGCATAAAAGTTTGTTATGAAATTGAAACAAAGATGTGTATGAATGTGCGAATTGTGATATCAGGGCTAAGCCCAAGGCAATTGTGCGAGTTGTGATATCGGGCTAAGCCCAAGGCAATGGTGCGAGCTATGATATCGGGCTAAGCCCAAGGCAATTGTGCGAGTTGTGATATCCGGGTTAAGTCCCGAAGGCATTTGTCGGGTTACCATAAGCGGGCTATGTCCCGGCGTTTGAACAGTAGCTATATCCGGTTAAACTCGAAGGTATGTGATTTGAAAATTATAAGCTTGCTGGAAAATTTTCAGTTAATGCACTTGTGAAATTCCCAACAACAAGGTATGTGTTGTGTGTGCTTTGCACACTAGGAGTAAGTGCGTATGAATATTTGCTCCAATGATAAACAAGTTATCGGCCTTAACTAAGCCGTTATTTGTATATGAATATAAGAGTTGGGATTGTGAAGTAAGCATGTCATTGAGAAATTGTGCATATGAATTATTGTTTAGCTACTTGAATGCTATGCTTTGGTTGTGTGTAAATTATGGCTCGAAACTTACTAAGCATAAATTGCTTACTCCGTTCCTTTGTTTCTCTGTTTTATAGATTTTGCTTGTTAGCGATCGGATTCGGGATCATTGAAGTGAAGTCATCCACACTATCAAACCCCCTTTTTGGTACTCTTTTGGTTGAACTTTGGATATGGCATGTATAGGACTACCCTCGATTGTTTTTAAGTTCCTTGTGATGTATATGTGTACGGCCATGCGAAAATGGTTCGTAAAAGTGGAGGATGGAATTTGACCATTTGTGCTTTGTAATTATATTTGGTTTCATGATGTGATCATGGTTTGGAATGAGAGTGTTGGTTACATGATCAGCCATTGGAATGGCTAAATATGATCATATGTGGACCTATGTATGTCAAAATTTTAGTTGGCCCATGGAAACCACAAGATAGGTAAAGTTTACCTTGAAAATAGATGCTGGCAGCAGCAGTGGTGCGGATTTGAAAAATCGCCAAAATTTGTAGGATTGGTATTAAATAGTGAATAAGTTATTTAAACGAACCTTGACGAGTCTATTTTCATATGAAAGTAACGAAACGATCATATGAACAGTATACCGAGAGATATTAATGTTCTCGTGAGACAGGGCCAGGACGGTTTCTGGGTCCCCTGTCGCGACTTTGAAAATTTACTATAAATTATCCAGAAAGAATTAGAAGTCATGCCTTATATGTGAAGATTCCATTTTGAGTCTAGTTTCATTAGAAACAAACGGGACCAGTATTAAAGCCCTGTAGAGAGAGATATTCAAGTTGTAACGCGCGAAGGTCAGTGTAGTCGACCCCTGTAACATGGGTGACTTTAACTAATAAACTGTACCAATTTGCCCGACCAAAAATTCTAGAAATAAATCCATGGATGGATATATGAGTCTAAATTTAGGGAAAATTTATGGAATCAGTTTCCAAGTTTTGAAACTCGAGATATGATTTTTAAGGAGACAGTGACGCAGTTTTCCAGCCTGTCTAGAAAGGCCAAATTGGTCGGCACTTTAAGAGGATTTGTCTCGTTAACCCCTCGTGTCCGACACCGGCGATGGTCTCGGGTTCGGGGTGTTACAAACCCAACCATATCAAACTGTATACACCCCCATACCAACCTTACACCGTGTGGGGAGACAACTCGACCCACCCAACCGCTATACACCACAGAATTTGCAGCATGGTCATTAGAGCGAGATAATGTGTGAGTCACGGATATAGATAATCGTGGCAGAGCCACCAGAACAGATATATGTGGTAGAGCCACCAGATCAGATATTTCTGGCATAGCCACCAGGACGCTTCCTCCATAATATAACCCATGTCCCCATGTAACAGAAACAATATGTCATGGCATACGTATACAGAAACAAAACATCATGCTTTTCAGAAAAAAATAACCCTAGGGGTATAACGGTAATTTTGCATACATAGGGGTGTTCAAGTAATTTCACTATTCTTAAGGTTTTCATACATAACATAGCCATTTACGTACGATCAGAAACACTTACCGCGTTTTCTTACCAACTTGGGCCCGTTGGCCCATTATCTCGTTTTTGGCTCATTAAACCCAAAAACATCGAAATGCATGGAATCGCGCACTCTGCAGTCTTATCACTTTAATTTACCATATACATCAAACTATTAATCTCATGAGCATTAGCACACTCGCAAGATCTCAAAATATCGGCTTTTCGGCTTTTGCCGATCTAGTCTATAAGAGGGTGTTAGTTACACACACATTTGCTGACGATATATTTGACAAGATCCACACATGAACTGCCTACAATTGGATTACTAACACGTTAATCTAACTATTCAAACACGAACTACATATTAACCCCTTACAATATTCGGCCAACCACACCTACAGATCATAGTAAGCTTATAAGAAATCAATAAGCAACTCATTAACAAATTTTTTGTCAATGTTTACCACATAATCAAAATTTCACTGCAAGCTGTCTTCCTGAGCAACAGTCACTAAATCATTTATAACTGGAGCTACAAAACTCCAAATCAAGTTCAGTTAATTTTCCCTGAAAATAGACTCATATATCTTCTATCCATAAAATTTTCATAATTTTTGGTCTAACCAATCAATACCAGATTTTTCTCAAAGTTTCTCATGTTTCACTGTTTGACTAATCTGACCACTCTTCTTTACGAATCAAATTTCTCATTGTACAGAATTCAAAATATGTTATCGTTTATTTCATTTGAAACTAGACTCATTAAGCTTTAATTACATAATTCACTTAGCTTCTAACTCGTACGCGGATCTGAAGCGTAAAGACATCGAGCATCAGGTGGGAGATAAAGTGTTTCTCAAGGTTTCACCTTGGAAAAAGATACTCAGATTCGGCCGTAAGGGCAAGTTGAGCCCGAGGTTCATTGGGCCATATGAGATATCCGAGCGAGTCGGTCCAGTTGCATATCGTTTGATTTTTGCCCCCTGAACTTGAAAAGATTCACGATGTCTTTCATGTTTCGATGCTTCAACGCTATAGATCTGATCCGTCGCACGTAATTAGTCTATCAGAGGTTGAAATTCAATCCGATATGAGTTATGAGGAAGAACCGGTTCGTATCCTATCACGTGAAGTGAAAGAGTTGCGAAACAAGTGGGTTCCACTAGTGAAAGTGTTATGGCTCAAACACGGGATGGAAGAAGCTACTTGGGAACCCAAGAGCTCTATGAAAGAGCGTTACCCAAATGTGACAGCCCAAAATTGACCCTAGTCGGAATGTGGTTTCGGGACCACAAAACCGAGGCATAAAAATAATTTAAAATTTATTTTGATGCCTATGATATGTGTTAAATTGTGTGTGACATTTTTGATGATTTGATTTAGTGTTATAAATGTGAATTTCACTAGAAAGGGCCTAGTAGTAAACTTTGAAAGTATGATGGGAAGATGTGGGATGACTAGTTGATCATGCATGCAAAAATAAGGGATTTGCATGTCAAATTTCCCCAAAAGAAGCATAGTGGCGGCCAAGGTAGGTGTTGATGGGCAAGGAAACATGTTTCCAACATGTTTGGTTAGTGAGTTATGTATGAAGAAATAAAATAAGAATTAGCATTAAAGAAATGAACAAAAAAAAAAGATGAGCATGGATGCCCCCCATTGTTAGTGCAACTAAGAAAGAAAACAAAAAATTTTGTTCATCCTTGTTCTCTCCTTTTTGGCCGAAAATACTAAGAGGAAGAAGAGATTTTTGCTTCATTTTCTTTGTTTAGAAGAGATCTAGAAGGAAATTTGGCTAAACTTGCATCAAGAGTAAGGTATGTATGAGGTTGTGTTATGAGTTTCATGCATGTTTTAGTTGCTAACTTGATATTCATGTTAGCCATGGTTCAAATCCTTGTTATGCCATGGGAATGGTATTTGGCGAAAGTTGTTATTGTGTTAAAGCCATTGCATGCTAAATGTGAAGCTTGCTAATGATGCATGCAATGATGGATTTTCTACTCTTGAAATTTCTTTGTAGCCATCTTGAGTAAGACATTGAGTTTTCTTTTTGTTTAACCATGATTGAAGTTGAAAGGGGCATGATTGTGATGTATTCGGCCATGATGCATTCATGAGCATGGTTCATGCTTCTTGCATGTTAGTAAAATTTGTGTTTTGGATGGCTATGGACACCTTGAAATTGCCTTGCACCTATATGTGTATATATGATTGCACATGATATTTTGATTATGAAGAAAGTGATAAATATGTTGTTTAAAGAAGAAATTTGTTGAAGAATGTTGTGAAATTTGCATGTACAATCGGCCTAGTACACATATGATGTGAAAATCTTGCAATTTATTGTTGATTTTGTGCAAGTATGACTAAGTATAATCGGCCACATGGGGGAATTATTGTGCATGCATTCGGTTAGAGGCAAGCTTAATGATGCCTTTTCTTGACTTAGGTAATCGGCTACCTTGTTGTGAGCTAAGTAGAATGTGTGCGTAATTAAAGAAAATTGACTAAAGTGCTTAGTTATGTGATGTTGAGTCAATGATATGTGTATTCGCCAAGGCTATGGCGAGACTTTAATGAATTGAATTTGTTTGAATTAGCTCAAGAGCTTAGAGGGCCACAATTGGATAAGGGAAGGAAAAAGTGATCGATTAGCCGTCGAAGCCGTTCGACAACATCCGAGGTAAGTCCTCAAGAAATGACCCTACTCGAATTATGTGAAATGAAATATGGATGTGTAATGATTATTGATTTATGTGTGTATGAGTATTTGAATGATACCGGGCTAAGTCCCAAGGCGATTATGCAAGTGATATGTTTGTGTTTGAGCCTTAGTAACGAAAATGGAACATGGATGTGTAATGATTATTGATGTATGTGTGTGCATGAGCAATTGAATGATATCCGGCTAAGTCCCAAGACATTTATGCTAGTAATTATATCCGGTTAAGACCAAGGCCATTGTGCTAGTGACCACATCCGGGCTAAGACCAAGGCATTCGTGCAAGTTGTTAAATCCGGGCTAATACCCAAGGCATTTGTGCAAGTCGTTCTATCAGGGCTAAGACCAAGGCATTCGTGCATGTGGTTATATCCGGTGTATTCAAGAAGCTTGGGCTGAAGGTGAGCGTTGGTTGCTGTAATAAATTTAATTAGTACGCCGAAAAGCCCAAAGGAAAAGGTATGTTTATATGTGCATTGGAAAAGTCGATATGTTTGAGTAACACTCGTTCAATCGACTAACGAATTTTCAGCTATTGAATTGGTTGATATCTTGTGAAAGTATACAATGATGAAGTGTGAAGTAAGTATGATTATGTGAATGTGTATTAATGAAATGATTCATTTGGCTATGTGAATGTAATGCCTTAGTTAAAGCTGATTTTATTGCTTGAGACTTACTAAGCATAAAAATGCTTACCCCGTTGCTTTGGCTCTCTGTTTTATAGATTTTGCTCGTTAGCGATCGGATTCGGGATCATTAAAGTCGAAGTCATCTACACTGTACCAATTGCCTCCATTTTGGGTATAATTTTGGTTGAACTTTGAAATGGCATGTAACACCCCAAACCCGAGACCATCGCCGGTGTCGGACCCGAGGGGTTAACAAGCCAAGTTCACATGTTTTTGCCCACCAATTTGACATTTCCAGTCAGGCTGGAAAACTGCGTCACTGTCGCCTTAAAAATCATATCTCGAGTTTCAAAACTCGGAAACTGGTTTCGTAAATTTTCCCTGAATTTAGACTCATATATCCATCCATGGATTTATTTCTAGGATTTTTGGTCGGGCCAATTGGTACAGTTTATTAGTTAAAGTTACCTATGTTACAGGGATCGACTGCTCTGACCTTCGCGCGGTATAACTTGAATATCTCTCTGTACAGGGATTTAATGCTGGTTTCGTTTATTTCTAATGAAACTAGACTCAAAATGGAATCTGTAAATATAAGGTATGTCTCCTAATTCTTTTTGGATAATTTATAGTGAATTTTTAAAGTTGCGACAGGGAACCCAGAAACCATTCTGGCCCTGTCTCACAATAGCTTTAATATCTCTTAACCTGTAACTCCTATGACCATTTCGTTTCTTCCATATGAAAATAGACTCATCAAGGTTCATTTAAATAGCTTATTCACTATTTAATTCCATTCCTATGAATTTTGGTGATTTTTCACATTCACGCCACTGCAGCTGGCAGCATCTGTTTTTAAGGTAGGACTTACCTATTTGGTAGTCTCCATGATTCAACTAGTCTTGCCATACATAGGTTCATATATGATCATTTTAACCATGCCAATGGCTGATCATATGACCAACATTCCCATTTCAAGCCATAGCCACATCATGACACCAAATATATACATACAACCCACAATTAGTCTAAGTTCATGCTTCCCTTTTCGAGCCATTTTCGCATGGCCGTACATACTTACATTACAACATATCTAACAAACAAGGGTAGTCCTATACATGCCATCTCAAGTTCAACCAAAATTTATACCAAAATGGAGGCTTGATAGTGTGGATGACTTGACTTCAACGATCTCAAATCCGATTGCTTGAGCGAAATCTAGAAAACCGAGAGCCAAAGTAGCGAGTAAGCATTTTTATGCTTAGTAAGTCTCAAGGAATATAATCAACTCTAATTACAGCAATACATTCACATAGTTAAATGCATCATTTCATTAATGCACATTCACATAATCATACTTACTTCACCATCTCAACTCTTATGTTCATACACAAATAACGGCTTCATTAAGGCCGATAACTCGTTCCATCATAGGGCGGATATTCACACGCTTACTCCTAGCGCATAAAGCACACACCGCACTTACCTTGTCATTGGGAAATTTCACAAGTGCATTAGCTGAAATTTTCCAGCAAGCTTATAATTTTCAAATCACATACCTTCGAGTTTAACCGGATGTCGCTACTCGATCAATCGCCTTGGGACATAGCCGGTTATGGTAACCCGCACCAAGGCCTCACGGACTTAACCGGATATCACGATTTGCACAAATGCCTTCGGTCTTAGCCCGGATAGAATGACTTCGCACGAATGCCTTGGTCTTAGCCGGATGTAGCCACTAGCACAATTGCCTTCGGTCTTAACCCGGTTATAATTTCCAGCATAATTGTCTTCGGGCTTAGCCCGGATATCATTCAATTTCTCATGCACACATACATCAATAATCATTGGACATACATATTTATTTTCGTTACTAAGGCTCAAACACAATTATAATCACTAACATAATCGCCTTTGGGACTTAGCGGGTATCATTGAATACTCATACACACATAAATCAATAATCAATACATCCATATTTCATTCCACATAATTCAAGTAAGGTCACTTCTTGAGGACTTACCTCGGATGTTGTCGAACGGCTTTTACGGCTATTCGATTACTTTTTCCTTCCCTTGTCCAATTGTGGCCCTCTTAGCTCTTGAGCTAATTCAAACAAATTCAATTTATCAAAACCTCATTGTGCTAGCTTATGGCGAATATGACAAGGAATTTAAATGGTCATATGGCCACCCTTTAGCTTGAATACACAATGGTCATGCACATTTTATACTACATCAAGCAATTCAATGCAATTTATTCGAGCATCAAGGAAAAGCTAAGGCCTTCAATAGGCTACCCAAGGCGAATATACTTGTCCATGTTGAGGCCAATTATGCACTTAATACCACACAAAACAGCATGCATTTTACTAGTTAATGCTTTGCATATTGTAGCTCAAAACTTACAATATAGCATCAAGCACCCATATGTGTGCTAGGCGAATGTGCTTACAATTTCACAATTATTCTTCAACATCTTCTTCTTTAAACAAACTTATTCATCACTTCCTTCATAACCAAAACATCATGTGCAAACATATATATACATATATGAGCATGGCGAATTTCAAGGTGTCCATAGCCATCCAAAACACAAATTTTAACTAACATGCAAGAAGCATGAACCATGCTCATGAATGCATCATGGCGAATATGACAATCATGCTCCTTTTCAACTTCAATCATGATAAAACAAAAGAAAGCTCAAAATCTTACTCAAGAGTAGACAATCCATCATTGCATGCATCATCATCAAGCTTCACACTTAGCATGCAATGGCTTTATCACCATAACAACTTTGGCCAAATACCATTACCATGGCTTAACAAAGATTTGAGCCATGGCTAACATGCACATCAAGTTAGCAACCAAAACATGCATGAAACTCCTAACACAACCTCATACATACCTTAATCTTGATGCAAACTTAGCCAAATCTCCTTCTAGATCTCTTCCAAACCAAGCATGAAGCAAAATCCTCCTTCTTCCTTAGTTTTGGCTCAAAGAAAGGATGAACAAAATTTTTTCTTTCCTTCTCTACAACTCACGGCAATGGGGGATTACCACACACACACATTTTTTTTTTTCATTTTTTATCACCCATACACCTTTGTTTATTATTTCACCCTAATGCACCAACAAAACATGTTTCATGACATGTTTAGCCCATCCTCCCTTGTCATGGCCGGCCACCACCTATAAAAGGGGGAATTTGACATGCAAGAACCCGAGACCATCGCCGGTGTTGGACACGAGGGGTTAGCAAGCCAAGTTCACTTGTTTTGCCCATCCATTGGACATTTCCAGTCAGGCTGGAAAAACTGCGTCACTGTCGCCTTAAAAATCATATCTCGAGTTTCAAAACTTGGAAACTGGTTTCGTAAATTTTCCCTGAATTTAGACTCATATATCCATCCATGGATTTATTTCTAGAATTTTTGGTCGGGGCAATTGGTACAGTTTATTAGTTAAAGTCACCCATGTTACAGGGATCGACTGCTCTGACCTTCGCGCGGTATAACTTGAATATCTCTCTGTACAGGGCTTTAATGCTGGTGCCGTTTATTTCTAATGAAACTAGACTCAAAATGGAATCTTTACATATAAGGTATGTCTCCTAATTCTTTCTGGATAATTAATAGTAAATTTTTAAAGTTGCGACAGGGAACCCAGAAACCGTTCTGGCCCTGTCTCACAATAGCTTTAATATCTCTTAACATGTAACTCCTATGACCATTTCGTTTCTTCCATATGAAAATAGACTCATCAATGTTCATTTACATAGCTGATTCACTATTTAATACTATTCCTACAAATTTTGGTGATTTTTCACATTCACGTTACTGCAGCTGGCAGCATCTGTTTTTAAGGTAGGTCTTACCTATTTTGTAGTCTCCATGAACCAACTAGTCTTGCCTTACATAGGTCCACATATGATCATTTTAACCATGCCAATGGCTGATCATGTGACCAACATTCCCATTTCCAATTCATAGTCACATCATGACACCATATATATATATACAAACCGCAAATAGTTTAAGTTGATACTTCACTATTACGAGCCATTTTCGCATGGCCGCACACATATACATCATAACATATTTAAACCAACAAGGGTAGTCCTATACATGCCATTTCAAGTTCAACCAAGAATTTATACCAAAATGGGGGCTTGATAGTGTGGATGACTTCGACTTCAACGATCCCGAATCCGATTGCTATCGAGCGAAATCTAGAAAACCGAGAGCCAAAGCAATGAGTAAGCATTTTATGCTTAGTAAGTCTCAAGGAATATAATCAACTCTAATTACAGCAATACATTCACATAGTTAAATGCATCATTTCATTAATGCACATTCACATAATCATACTTACTTCACCATCCCAACTCTTATGTTCATACACAAATAACGGCTTCATTAAGGCCGATAACTCGTTCCATCATAGGAGCGGATATTCACACGCTCTTACTCCTAGCGCGCAAAGCACACACCGCACTTACCTTGTCATTGGGAAATTTCACAAGTGCATTAGCTGAAATTTTTCAGCAAGCTTATAATTTTCAAATCACATACCTTCGAGTTTAACCGGATGTCGCTACTCGATCAATCGCCTTGGGACATAGCCCGGTTATGGTAACCCGCACCAAGGCCTACGGGACTTAACCCGAGATATCACGATTTGCACAAATGCCTTGGTCTTAGCCCGGATAGAATGACTTCATACGAATGCCTTTGGTCTTAGCCGGATGTAGCCACTAGCACAATTGCCTTGGTCTTAACCCGTTATAATTTCCAGCATAATTGTCTTGAGGGCTTAGCAGGATATCATTCAATTTCTCATGTACACATACATCAATAATCATTGGACATACATATTTATTTTCGTTACTAAGGCTCAAACACAATTATAATCACTAACATAATCGCCTTGGGACTTAGCCCGGGTATCATTGAATACTCATACACAAATAAATCAATAATCAATACATCCATATTTCATTCCACATAATTCAAGTAAGGTCACTTCTTGAGGACTTACCTCGGATGTTGTCGAACGGCTCTTCGGCTATTCGATTACTTTTTCCTTCCCTTGTCCAATTGTGGCCCTCTTAGCTCTTGAGCTAATTCAAACAAATTCAATTTATCAAAACCTCATTGTGCTAGCTTATGGCGAATATGACAAGGAATTTAAATGGTCATATGGCCACCCTTTAGCTTGAATACACAATGGTCATGCATATTTTATACTACATCAAGCAATTCAATACAATTTATTCGAGCATCAAGGAAAAGCTAAGGCCTTCAATAGGCTACCCAAGGCCGAATATACTTGTCCATGTTGAGGCCAATTATGCACTTAATACCACACAAAAACAGCATGCATTTTACTAGTTAATGCTTTGCATATTGTAGCTCAAAACTTACAATATAGCATCAAGCACTCATATGTGTGCTAGGTAATAATGTGCTTACAATTTCACAATTATTCTTCAACATCTTCTTCTTTAAACAAACTTATTCATCACTTCCTTCATAACCAAAACATCATGTGCAAACATATATACACATATATGAGCATGGCGAATTTCAAGGTGTCCATAGCCATCCAAAACACAAATTTTAACTAACATGCAAGAAGCATGAACCATGCTCATGAATGCATCATGGCGAATATGACAATCATGCTCCTTTTCAACTTCAATCATGATAAAACAAAAGAAAGCTCAAAATCTTACTCAAGAGTAGACAATCCATCATTGCATGCATCATCATCAAGCTTCACACTTAGCATGCAATGGCTTTATCACCATAACAACTTTGGCCAAATACCATTTCCATGGCTTAACAAAGATTTGAGCCATGGCTAACATGCACATCAAGTTAGCAACCAAAACATGCATGAAACTCCTAACACAACCTCATACATACCTTAATCTTGATGCAAACTTAGCCAAATCTCCTTCTAGATCTCTTCCAAACCAAGCATGAAGCAAAATCCTCCTTCTTCCTTAGTTTTGGCTCAAAGAAAGGATGAACAAAATTTTTTCTTTCCTTCTCTACAACTCACGGCAATGGGGGATTACCACACTCACACACATTTTTTTTCATTTTTTATCACCCATACACCTTTGTTTATTATTTCACCCTAATGCACCAACAAAACATGTTTCATGACATGTTTAGCCCATCCTCCTTGTCATGGCCGCCACCACCTATAAAGGGGAATTTGACATGCAAGTCCATTATTTTGCATGCATGCTTTAATTAGTCATCACACATTTCCCTATCATACTTTCAAAGTTCATTACTAAGTCCTTTCTTGTGGAATTCACCCTTATAACACTAAATCAATCATCATAAAATGTCACACATGAGCACACACATGTTATAGGCATCAAAATAAATTTTTAATTATTTTTATGCCTCGGTTTTGTGGTCCCGAGACCACCTTCCGACTAGGGTCAATTTTGGGCTGTCACAACTCTCCCCCACTTAAGAAATTTTCGTCCCCGAAAATCTTACCGGTAAATAGGTTTGGATATCGCTCTTTCATAGAGTTCTCGGTCTCCCAAGTAGCTTCTTCTATCCCGTGCTTGAGCCATAACACTTTTACTAGCGAACCCGCTTGTTTCACAACTCTTTCACTTCTCGTGATAGGATACGAATCGGTTCTTCCTCATAACTCATATTAGCTTGAATTTCAATTTCGATGGACTAATCACGTGCGATGGATCGGATCTATAGCGTCAAGCATCGAAACGTGAAAGACATCGTGAACCTTTTCGAGTTCGGGGCAAAATCAAACGATATGCCTTTGGATTGACTCGGTCGGATATCTCATATGGCCCAACGAACCTCGGGCTCAACTTGCCCTTACGGTAGAATCTCGAGTATCTTTTTCCAAGGCGATACCTTGAGAAACACTTTATCACCCACGATACTCGATATCCTTACGCTTCAGTCCGCGTCGACTTCGACGATCGGAGGCTATCTTCAAACTTTCACGGATTATTTTCACTTTCATTCAGCATCCCTAATCAAATCCACCGAAAATCTTGCTTTCACCGAGCTCACCAAAACAATGGTGTACGGCATTTACGACCGTACAAGGCCTCGTAGGGTGCCATCTTAATACTTGATTGAAAATTTGTTGTTGTAAGCGAATTCAATCAACGGCAAATACCGTTCCCATAAACCACTAAACTCGAGGACGCAACATCTTAACATATCCTCAAGTATCTGAATTATCCGCCGGATTGACCATCGGTTTGGGGGTGAAAAGCGGTCTTGAAATGCAACTTGGTACCCAAAGCTTCTTGCAACTTTTTCCAAAATCGCGAGGTAAATCTCGGATCTCTATCCGACACGATGGAAATAGGCACCCCATGTAATCTCACAATCTGAGAAACGTACAATTCAGCTAATTTGTCAATTGAAAAATCCGTACGTGCGGGGACAAAGTGGGCCGACTTAGTCAATCGATCTACCACGACCCAAACCGCATCCTTCTTACTTGCTGACAATGGCAGTCCGGATACAAAGTCCATTGTGACTCGATCCCATTTCCACTCGGGTATCGTGATTGACTGAAGTAATCCTGAAGGCACCTGATGTTCCGCTTTCACTTGTTGACATATTAAACATCTCGAAACAAAGTCGGAGATGTCTCGCTTCATACCATTCATGAGCATGGTTCCATCCTTCTTCTTCACGAACAACACTGGCGCACCCCAAGGCGAAAAACTCGGGCGAGCAAAACCTCTATCCACCAATTCTTGCAACAGAACTTTCAACTCCTTTAATTCCGTTGGTGCCATACGACACGGAGCTATCGAAATTGGAGTGGTACCGGTACCAATTTGATGCCAAATTCTATTTCCGACAGTGGTAAACCCGGCAATTCTTGGGAAAACATCCGGTATTCACAAACCACGGGCACGATTCGGGTTTCTTCTCGATTCCTTGTCATCGAGCACGCACGCAAGGTACGCTTCACACCTTTTCTTACATATTTACGGGCCAACATCGGCGATATTACGGTGGCAACCCCTTTAAGTCCGTAGACTCAACCCAATTATTTTATTATTCGCACCTCAAATCAATGGTCTTGCTCTTGCAATTTACAAGCTGCATCGTGCATGGTCAACCAATCCAAACCAAGAATAACATCGAACTCATCGAGCGGCAAAAGCATCAAGTCCACGGAAAACAAGAACCTCGGAACACTAGGGGACTTTTCTTGCACACTTTGTTGACAAGCACGTAATGACCTAAGGGGTTTGACACCGAATTACAAACTCGATGAGACTCAATGGGCAAAGTCTTCTTTGGATGCTAAGGTTTCACATATATAAGATTGAGTAGAACCGGGGTCAATCAAAGCAATCACATTAGTATTGAAAAGAGTGAAAGCACTGTAATGACATCCGGAGAGGCAGATCCTCGCGTGCGCGATGGCATAAGTCCTCGCAGAGCACGAGCCTCGGATCGATGGTAGCATCTCTAGATCCTCTCGACCGCCACCGACATTGCCCATATTTCTAGGTGGCCTACCTCGAGCGATGGTAGCACCCGAGTTTCCACTCGACTCACATTCTGCTCAAGCATCCTCGGGCAATCCTTCCTAAAGTGGTCGGCCGATCCACACTTATAGCAGGAGCGATCACGAAACCAACAGCTCCCCGAATGCCATTTGCCACAATGTTGACACTCCGCCTCTCTCGGCGATCATTTCCACCATCGGCGATCAAGTGACTCGTGGTCACGGGGTCGATCGCGTCCTCGTCTAGAAAAGCCCAGCGCCTCTAGACCGGTTCACATCATCTCGAAATCTCTTGATTGCTGTTGAAGAGGCTTTCCGAGGACCTCTTCGAATTCTCCAATTCCCACATCAGCTTTTTGTTTCTCCTTTCTAAGCTCTTCGACTTTACAAGCTCGCTCAACAAGTACTACGATCTCGTATTTCGAGAATGCCAACGAACATCCTTATATCATCATTCAGCCTATCCTCGGCGTTTACACATAATAGCTTTGACGAAATGCATTCTCGCGTGTATCGGCTAAGCCTCACGAATTTTCGTTCATAGTCGATGTAGACATAGAACCTTGCTTAAGATCAAGAAATTCCTTCGCTTTTGGTCAATGAATCTCGATCGATATACTTTTTTTTGAACTTGGTTTGAAAGAATTCCCAAGTCACTTGCTCTCTAGGTACCATGAAGTCGAGTACTCCACCAATAGTAGGTGGAATCACGTAGCAAGGAGATGGTACACTTTAAGCACTCATCGGGTGTACAAGATAGCTCATCGAGCACCGGATAGTGTTGTCCAACCAAAATTCAGCTCGCTCGCATCATCATCATCCGTAGCTTTAAATTCAGTGGCCCCATGTTTTGAATCCTATCGACTGGGGCTTACTTGACCTTATTTGGTCGATTCTCGGAGGTATTGTAGGTCTTGGGGTTGCATTTGTCGGGAATGGAGGTTGTGGGACAGCCGTGTTAGTTCAAATGTATTGATTAAACCATTCGCTCATCACACTATAAAAGGCTTGCCTAGCCTCATCATTCGGATTGCTGGCCATAGGTTGAGAGTCATGGCGCTGTCCCTTGTGCGGGAGTAGGCGCCACACTCTCCACATCATCAGCTATTGCTCGGTTGGGTTCGGGATCCATTGCTATAAACAAACTCAAAGTCAAATTGTCAGAAATCACCACACTATCGATTCATCATTTAATGGCATGTATAGCTAGACCCCAAACACCTCACGGTAGTCCTAGAATCGACTAAACCGTGGCTCTGATACCAATAAAATTATAACACCCCAAACCCGAGGGGTTAACAAGCCAAGTTCACATGTTTTTGCCCACCAATTTGACATTTCCAGTCAGGCTGGAAAACTGCGTCACTGTCGCCTTAAAAATCATATCTCGAGTTTCAAAACTCAGAAACTGGTTTCGTAAATTTTCCCTGAATTTAGACTCATATATCCATCCATGGATTTATTTCTAGGATTTTTGGTCGGGCCAATTGGTACAGTTTATTAGTTAAAGTTACCTATGTTACAGGGATCGACTGCTCTGACCTTCGCGCGGTATAACTTGAATATCTCTCTGTACAGGGATTTAATGCTGGTTTCGTTTCTTTCTAATGAAATTAGACTCAAAATGGAATCTGTACATATAAGGTATGTCTCCTAATTCTTTTGGATAATTTATAGTGAATTTTAAAGTTGCGACAGGGAACCCAGAAACCATTCTGGCCCTGTCTCACAATAGCTTTAATATCTCTTAACCTGTAACTCCTATGACCATTTCGTTTCTTCCATATGAAAATAGACTCATCAAGGTTCATTTAAATAGCTTATTCACTATTTAATTCCATTCCTATGAATTTTGGTGATTTTTCACATTCACGCCACTGCAGCTGGCAGCATCTGTTTTAAGGTAGGACTTACCTATTTGGTAGTCTCCATGATTCAACTAGTCTTGCCATACATAGGTTCATATATGATCATTTTAACCATGCCAATGGCTGATCATATGACCAACATTCCCATTTCCAAGCCATAGCCACATCATGACACCAAATATATACATACAACCCACAATTAGTCTAAGTTCATGCTTCCCTTTCGAGCGATTTTCGCATGGCCGTACATACTTACATTACAACATATCTAACAAACAAGGGGTAGTCCTATACATGCCATCTCAAGTTCAACCAAAATTTATACCAAAATGGAGGCTTGATAGTGTGGATGACTTGACTTCAACGATCTCAAATCCGATTGCTTGACGAAATCTAGAAAAGCGAGAGCCAAAGTAGCGGAGTAAGCATTTTTATGCTTAGTAAGTCTCAAGGAATATAATCAACTCTAATTACAGCAATACATTCACATAGTTAAATGCATCATTTCATTAATGCACATTCACATAATCATACTTACTTCACCATCTCAACTCTTATGTTCATACACAAATAACGGCTTCATTAAGGCCGATAACTCGTTCCATCATAGGAGCGGATATTCACACTCTTACTCCTAGCGCGCAAAGCACACACCGCACTTACCTTGTCATTGGGAAATTTCACAAGTGCATTAGCTGAAATTTTCCAGCAAGCTTATAATTTTCAAATCACATACCGGAGTTTAACCGGATGTCGCTACTCGATCAATCGCCTTGGGACATAGCCGGTTATGGTAACCGCACCAAGGCCTCACGGACTTAACCCGGATATCATGATTTGCACAAATGCCTTGGTCTTAGCCGGATAGAATGACTTCGCACGAATGCCTTGGTCTTAGCCGGATGTAGCCACTAGCACAATTGCCTTCGGTCTTAACCGGTTATAATTTCCAGCATAATTGTCTTGGGGCTTAGCAGGATATCATTCAATTTCTCATGCACACATACATCAATAATCATTGGACATACATATTTATTTTCGTTACTAAGGCTCAAACACAATTATAATCACTAACATAATCGCCGGGACTTAGCCGGGTATCATTCGAATACTCATACACATAAATCAATAATCAATACATCCATATTTCATTCCACATAATTCAAGTAAGGTCACTTCTTGAGGACTTACCTCGGATGTTGTCGAGCGGCTTTTACGGCTATTCGATTACTTTTTCCTTCCCTTGTCCAATTGTGGCCCTCTTAGCTCTTGAGCTAATTCAAACAAATTCAATTTATCAAAACCTCATTGTGCTAGCTTATGGCGAATATGACAAGGAATTTAAATGGTCATATGGCCACCCTTTAGCTTGAATACACAATGGTCATGCACATTTTATACTACATCAAGCAATTCAATGCAATTTATTCGAGCATCAAGGAAAAGCTAAGGCCTTCAATAGGCTACCCAAGGCCGAATATACTTGTCCATGTTGAGGCCAATTATGCACTTAATACCACACAAAAACAGCATGCATTTTACTAGTTAATGCTTTGCATATTGTAGCTCAAAACTTACAATATAGCATCAAGCACCCATATGTGTGCTAGGCCGAATGTGCTTACAATTTCACAATTATTCTTCAACATCTTCTTCTTTAAACAAACTTATTCATCACTTCCTTCATAACCAAAACATCATGTGCAAACATATATATACATATATGAGCATGGCGAATTTCAAGGTGTCCATAGCCATCCAAAACACAAATTTTAACTAACATGCAAGAAGCATGAACCATGCTCATGAATGCATCATGGCGAATATGACAATCATGCTCCTTTTCAACTTCAATCATGATAAAACAAAAGAAAGCTCAAAATCTTACTCAAGAGTAGACAATCCATCATTGCATGCATCATCATCAAGCTTCACACTTAGCATGCAATGGCTTTATCACCATAACAACTTTGGCCAAATACCATTTCCATGGCTTAACAAAGATTTGAGCCATGGCTAACATGCACATCAAGTTAGCAACCAAAACATGCATGAAACTCCTAACACAACCTCATACATACCTTAATCTTGATGCAAACTTAGCCAAATCTCCTTCTAGATCTCTTCCAAACCAAGCATGAAGCAAAAATCCTCTTTCTTCCTTAGTTTTGGCTCAAAGAAAGGATGAACAAAATTTTTTCTTTCCTTCTCTACAACTCACGGCAATGGGGGATTACCACACTCACACACATTTTTTTTTTCATTTTTTATCACCCATACACCTTTGTTTATTATTTCACCCTAATGCACCAACAAAACATGTTTCATGACATGTTTAGCCCATCCTCCTTGTCATGGCCGCCACCACCTATAAAGGGGGAATTTGACATGCAAGTCCATTATTTTGCATGCATGCTTTAGTTAGTCATCACACATTTCCTATCATACTTTCAAAGTTCATTACTAAGTCCTTTCTTGTGGAATTCACCCTTATAACACTAAATCAATCATCATAAAATGTCATACATGAGCACACACATATTATAGGCATCAAAATAAATTTTTAATTATTTTTATGCCTCGGTTTTGTGGTCCCGAGACCACCTTCCGACTAGGGTCAATTTTGGGCTGTCACATGGCATGTATAGGACTACCCTATTGTAGAAGGTCATGTACCTTTCGGTTTTATGTAAGCTTGGATAGCCATGCGAAAATGGCTTAGATACGTTGTTAGTATGATTCTATAATCATTTGTATGATGATCATTATGGGGTATGGAATGGTTTTGAAAAGATTAGCCATTGGAATGGTTAATCATGATCACACTTGTGCTATGTATGCAAAAAGGGCCTATTGAATCGTGGAAATCATGAAATAGGTAAAGGTTACCTTGAAAACAGATGCTGGCAGCAGCAGTGGTGTGGTTTTGAAAAATCACCAAAATTTTTAGGAATGGTATTAAATAGTGAATAAGTTATGTAAATGAACCTTGATGAGTCTACTTTCATATGGAAGAAACGAAACGATCATAGGAGTTACTTGTTAAGAGATATTAAAGTTATTGTGAGACAGGGCCAGAACGGTTTCTGGGTCCCCTGTCGCGACTTTAAAAATTTTCTATAAATTATCCAGAAATAATTAGAAGTCATGCCTTATATGTAAAGATTCCATTTTGAGTCTAGTTTCATTAGAAACAAACGGCACCAGTATTAAAGCCCTGTACAGAGAGATGTTCAAGTTGTAACGCGCGAAGGTCAGAGCAGTCGATCCCTGTAACATGGGTGAATTTAACTAATAAACTGTACCAATTAGCCTGACCAAAAATTCTATAAATAAATCCATGGAAGGATATATGAGTCTAAATTCAGGGAAAATTTATGGAATCAGTTTCTGAGTTTTGAAACTCGAGATATGATTTTTAAGGCGATAAGGACGCAGTTTTCCACTGTCTGGAAATGCCAAATTGGTCGGTACTTTAAGAAGATTTAGCTCGTCAACCCCTCGCGTCCGACACGGCGATGGTCTCGGGCTCGGGGTGTTACAATTTATTGGTATCGAGCTACGGTTTAGTCGATTCTAGGACTACCGTGATATGTTTGGGGTCTAGCTATACATGCCATTAAATGATGAATTGATAGTGTGGTGATTTCGACAATTTGAGTTTGTGTTTGTTTATAGCAATGGATCCCGATCCCAACCGAGCAATAGCGATGATGTGGTGAGTGTGGCGCTGCTCCCATGGAAGGGACAGCGCGCGGACTCTCAACCTATGGCCAGCAATCCGAATGATGAGGCTAGGCAAGCCTTTTATAGTGTGATGAATGATTGGTTTAACCAATACATTCGAACTAACACGACTGCTCCACAACCTCCATTCCCGACAAATGCAACCCCAAGACCTACAAGACCTCCCAGAATCGACCAAATAAGGTCAAGTAAACACCCAATCGATAGGATTCGAAAACATGGGGCCACTTGAATTTAAAGCTACGGATGATGACGATGCCGAGCAAGCTGAATTTTGGTTGGACAACACTATCCGGTGCTCGATGAGCTATCTTGTACACCGATGAGTGCTTAAAGTGTGCCATCTCCTTGTTACGTGATTCCGCCTACTATTGGTGGAGTACTCGACTTGTGGTGCCTAGAGAGCAAGTGACTTGGGAGTTCTTTCAAACCGAGTTCAAAAAGTATATCACCGAGATTCATCGACCGAAGCGAAAGGAATTTCTTGATCTTAAGCAAGGCTCTATGTCGCCATCGATCACGAACGAAAATTTGTGAGGCTTAGCCAGACGCGAGAATGCATTTCGTCCAAGCTATTATGTAAACGCCGAGGATGGGCTGAATGATGATATAAGGATGTTCGTTGGCATTCTCGAAATACGAGAGTTCAGTAGTACTTGTTGAGCGAGCTTGTAAAGTCAAGAGCTTAGGAAGGAGAAACAAAAGTTGATGTGGGAACCGGAGAATTCGAAAAGGTCCTCGGAAAGTCTCTTCAACAGCATCAAGAGATTTCGAGATGATGTGAGCGGTCTAGAGGCGCCGGGCTTTTCTAGACGAGATCGCGGTCGACCTCCTGTGACCACACGAGTCACTTCGATCGCTGATGGTGGAAATGATCGCCGAGAGAGAGCGGAGTGTCTCGCATTGTAGCAAATGGCATTCGGGAGTCAGAGGTTCCGTGATCGCTCTGCTATAAGTGTGGATCGGTGACCACTTTATCAAGGATCGCCGAGGTTGCTTGAATAAAATGTAAGTCAAAGTGGAAACCCGGTGCTACCATCGCCGAGGTAGGCCATCCGTAAATGCGGCAATGCTAGTGGCGGTCGAGAGGGTCGAGATGCTACAACGAGACCCGAGGCTCAGACTCTGCTAGGACTTATGCCATATGCGCACGCCGAGGATGCCGCCTTACGGATGTTATTACCGTACTTTCACTCTTTTCGATACTAATGTGATTGCTTTGATTGACCTGGTTCTACTCATTCTTATATATGTGAAACCTTAGCATCCAAGAAGACTTTGCCTATTGAGTCTATTGAGTTTGTAATTCGGTGTCAAACCCTTGGGTCATTACGTGCTTGTCAACAAAGTGTGCAAGAAAAGTCCCTCCGGCGGACTTGATGCTTTTGCCGTTCGATGAATTCGACGTTATTCTTGGTTTGGATTGGTTGACCAAGCACGATACGGTTGTAAATTGCAAAAGCAAGACTATCGATCTGAGGTGCGCGAATAACGAGATAATTCGGGTTGAGTCTACGGACTTAAAGGGGTTGCCACCGTAATATCGCAATGTTGGCCCGAAATATGTAAGAAAAGGTGCGAAGCGTACCTTGCGTATGTGCTCGATGACAAGGAGTCGAAAAGAAACCGAATCGATGCGTGGTTTGTGAATACCCGGATGTTTTCCACAAGAATTTGGGTTTACCACCTGTTCGGGAAATAGAGTTTGGCATTGAATTGGTACTGGTACCACTCCAATTTCGATAGCTCCGTATCGTATGGCAATCGACGGAATTAAAGGAGTTGAAAGCTCGGTTGCAAGAATTGGTGGATAGAGGTTTTGCCCGCCGAAGTTTTTCGCCTTTGGGTGCGCCGGTGTTGTTTGTGAAAAGAAGGATGGGACCATGAGGTTGTGCATCGACTATCGTCGACTTAATAAAGCGACGATAAAGAACAAATATCCGTTATCAGCGTATTGATGACTTGTTCGATCAACTGAAGGAGCCTTAGTGTTCTCGAAAATAGATTTGAGATCGGGCTATTATCGATTCATGAATTCGAGATTCTGGACGCACTCCAAGACCGCCTTGAGCGAGATATGGTCACTACGAGTTTCTAGTGATGCCGTTTGGACTTACTAATGCCCTCGCCAGATTTATGGATTTGATGAATCGGATCTTCAAACCATATTTAGATCGGTTCGTAGTCGTATTCATTGATGACATCTTGGTCTATTCAAGAAATGAGACCGAACATCTTTGAACACCGAGGTTAGTGCTTTGCAAATTCTACGGGATAAGCAATTATATGCTAAGTTCAGCAAGTGTGAGTTCGTTAAGAGAGGTTAGCTTGGGGCATGTGATATCTCGCATCGGGCATTCGAGTCGACTGAACAAAATTTCAGCCATACTTAAGCTGGAAGCCTCGAGAAATATTACCGAGGTTCGGAGCTTTTGGGGCTTGCTTGGTTATTACCGACGATTTGTAAAGGTTTCTCAACGATAGCCACGCCAATGACGGCTTACTCCAAAAGGATGTTAAGTTCGAATGGACGGAGAAATGTCAAAAGAGTTTCGATCAACTGAAAACTTATTTAACTGAAGCCTTAATTCAAGTGCAACCCGAATCTGGCAAAGAGTTTGTCATCTATAGTGACGCCTCCCTACTTGGGTTAGGTTGTGTATTGATGCAAGAAGGTCGAGTTGTGGCCTATGCGTCGAGGCAATTAAAGCCACATGAGAAAAATTATCCGACCCATGATCTCGAATTGGTCGCCATCGATTCGCCTTTAAAGATTTGGCGACATTACTTATTTGGTGAGAGGTGCCATGTGTACTCGGATCACAAAAGTCTCAAATATTTGATGACTCAAAGAGACTTAAATCTGCGACAAAGACGTTGGCTCGAGCCGTTAAAGGACTATGAGCTGGTCATTGACTATCACCGGGAAAGGCGAATGTGGTTGCGGATGCCTTGAGTCGTAAATCATTATTCGCTTCTGAGCGATGAATGTGCACTTGTCCGCTCGATCGACAACGTGTTAGTAGCTGAATTGAAAGCCAAACCATTATTGATACATCAAATTTGTGAGGCTCGGAAGGTCGACGATGAGTTGGTTGCAAAGCGGCCGAGTGTGTTCGAACAAGGAATCGGAGTTTCGGATCGATGATGACGATTGTTTGAGGTTCGAAGTCGTCGTGTGTTCCAAAGAATTGAAACTTATTCCGATAATTACGAACAAAGCCCATTGTAGCCAAATGGCAATCCACCCGGGAGTACGAAGATGTACAACGATTTGAAACGTCGGTTTTGGTGGCATGGTATGAAACGAGACATCTCAGACTTTGTTTCGAGGTGTTTAATATGTCAACAAGTGAAAGCGGAACATCAAGTGCCTTGAGATTACTTGGTGATCACGATACCCGAGTGGAAATGGGATCGAGTCACAATGGACTTCGATCCGGACCGCCATTGTCGATGAGTAAGAAGGATGCGATTTGGGTTGTTGTAGATAGATTGACTAAGTCGGCTCACTTTGTCCCCGCACGCACGGATTTTTCAATGGACAAATTAGCCGAATTGTACGTTCTCAGTTGTGAGATTACACGGGTGCCTATTTCTATCGTGTGGATAGAGATCCGAGATTTACCTCGCGATTTTGGAAGAAGTTGCAAGAAGCTTTGGGTACCAAGTTGCATTTCAAAGACCGCCTTTCACCCCCAAACCGATGGTCAATCCGAGCGGATAATTCGGATACTTGAGGATATGTTGAGATGTTGCATCCTCGACTTCAATGGTTCATGGGAACGGTATTTGCCTTTGATTGAATTCGCTTATAACAATAGTTTTCAATCAAGTATTAGGATGGCACCTTACGAGGCTTTGTACGGTCGTAAATGCCATACACCATTGTTTTGGACTGAGCTAGGTGAAAGCAAAATTTTCGGGGTGGATTTGATTAGAGATCTTTGAGCAGAAAGTGAAAGTAATCCGTGAAAGTCGAAGATAGCCTCCGATCGTCGAAGTCGACGCGGATCTGAAGCGTAAGGACATCGAGTATCGTGGGAGATAAAGTGTTTCTCAAGGTTTCGCCTTGGAAAAAGATACTCAGATTCGGCCGTAAGGGCAAGTTGAGCCCAAGGTTCATTGGACCATATGAGATATCCGAGCGAGTCGGTCCAGTGGCATATCGTCTAATTTTGCCCCCTGAACTCGAAAGGATTCACGATGTCTTTCATGTTTCGATGCTTCGACGCTATAGATCTGATCCATCGCACGTGATTAGTCCATCGGAGGTTGAAATTCAAGCCAATATGAGTTATGAGGAAGAACCGATTCGTATCCTATCACGTGAAGTGAAAGAGTTGCGAAACAAGCGGGTTCCGCTAGTGAAAGTGTTATGGCTCAAACACGGGATAGAAGAAGCTACTTGGGAAACCGAGAACTCTATGAAAGAGCGATACCCAACCCTATTTACCGGTAAGATTTTCGGGACGAAAATTTCTTAAGTGGGGAGAGTTGTGACAGCCCAAAATTGACCCTAGTCGGAATGTGGTTTCGGGACCATTAAAACCGAGGCATAAAAATAATTTAAAATTTATTTTGATGCCTATGATATGTGTTAAATTGTGTGTGACATTTTTGATGATTTGATTTAGTGTTATAAATGTGAATTTCACTAGAAAGGGCCTAGTAGTAAACTTTGAAAGTATGATGGGAAGATGTGGGATGACTAGTTGATTATGCATGCAAAAATAAGGGATTTGTATGTCAAATTTCCCCAAAAGAAGCATAGTGGCCAGCCAAGGTAGGTGTTGATGGGCAAGGTAAACATGTTTCCAACATGTTTGGTTAGTGAGTTATGTATGAAGAAATAAAATAAGAATTAGCATTAAAGAAATGAACAAAAAAAAAAGATGCGCCTGGATGCCCTCCATTGCCGTGCAACTAAGAAAGAAAACAAAAAAATTTTGTTCATCCTTGTTCTCTCCTTTTTGGCCGAAAATACTAAGAGGAAGAAGAGATTTTTGCTTCATTTTCTTTGTTTAGAAGAGATCTAGAAGGAAATTTGGCTAAACTTGCATCAAGAGTAAGGTATGTATGAGGTTGTGTTATGAGTTTCATGCATGTTTTAGTTGCTAACTTGATATTCATGTTAGCCATGGTTCAAATCCTTGTTATGCCATGGGAATGGTATTTGGCGAAAGTTGTTATTGTGTTAAAGCCATTGCATGCTAAATGTGAAGCTTGCTAATGATGCATGCAATGATGGATTTTCTACTCTTGAAATTTCTTTGTAGCCATCTTGAGTAAGACATTGAGTTTTCTTTTTGTTTAACCATGATTGAAGTTGAAAGGGCATGATTGTGATGTATTCGCCATGATGCATTCGTGAGCATGGTTCATGCTTCTTGCATGTTAGTAAAATTTGTGTTTTGGATGGCTATGGACACCTTGAAATTGACCTTGCACCTATATGTGTATATATGATTGCACATGATATTTTGATTATGAAGAAAGTGATAAATATGTTGTTTAAAGAAGAAATTTGTTGAAGAATGTTGTGAAATTTGCATGTACAATCGGCCTAGTACACATATGATGTGAAAATCTTGCAATTTATTGTTGATTTTGTGCAAGTATGACTAAATATAATCGGCCACATGGGGGAATTATTGTGCATGCATTCGGTTAGAGGCAAGCTTAATGATGCCTATTCTTGACTTAGGTAATCGGCTACCTTGTTGTGAGCTAAGGCCGAATGTGTGCGTAATTAAAGAAAATTGACTAAAGTGCTTAGTTATGTGATGTTGAGTCAATGATATGTGTATTCGCCAAGGCTAGCAAGCGAGACTTTAATGAATTGAATTTGTTTGAATTAGCTCAAGAGCTTAGAGGGCCACAATTGGATAAGGGAAGGAAAAAGTGATCGATTAGCCGTCGGTTGCGTTCGACAACATCCGAGGTAAGTCCTCAAGAAATGACCCTACTCGAATTACGTGAAATGAAATATGGATGTGTAATGATTATTGACTTATGTGTGTATGAGTATTTGAATGATACCGGGCTAAGTCCCGGCGATTATGCAAGTGATATGTTTGTGTTTGAGCCTTAGTAACGAAAATGGAACATGGATGTGTAATGATTATTGATGTATGTGTGTGCATGAGCAATTGAATGATATCCGGCTAAGTCCGAAGACATTTATGCTAGTAATTATATCCGGGTTAAGACCCAAGGCCATTGTGCTAGTGACCACATCCGGGCTAAGACCAAGGCATTCGTGCAAGTTGTTAAATCGGGCTAATACCAAGGCATTTGTGCAAGTCGTTCTATCAGGGCTAAGACCAAGGCATTCGTGCATGTGGTTATATCCGGTGTATTCGAAGAAGCTTGGGCTGAAGGTGAGCGTTGGTTGCTGTAATAAATTTAATTAGTACGCTCGAAAAGCCCAAAGGAAAAGGTATGTTTATATGTGCATTGGAAAAGTCGATATGTTTGAGTAACACTCGTTCAATCGACTAACGAATTTTCAGCTATTGAATTGGTTGATATCTTGTGAAAGTATACAATGATGAAGTGTGAAGTAAGTATGATTATGTGAATGTGTATTAATGAAATGATTCATTTGGCTATGTGAATGTAATGCCTTAGTTAAAGCTGATTTTATTGCTTGAGACTTACTAAGCATAAAAATGCTTACCCCGTTGCTTTGGCTCTGTTTTATAGATTTTGCTCGTTAGCGATCGGATTCGGGATTATTAAAGTCGAAGTCATCTACACTATCAAAGCCTCCATTTTGGGTATAATTTTGGTTGAACTTTGAAATGGCATGTATAGGACTACCCTCATCAGTAGAAGGTCATGTACCTTTCGGTTTTATGTAAGCTTGGATAGCCATGCAAAATGGCTTAGATACGTTGTTAGTATGATTCTATAATCGTTTGTATGATGATCATTATGGGGTATGGAATGGTTTTGAAAAGATTAGCCATTGGAATGGTTAATCATGATCACACTTGTGCTATGTATGCAAAAGGGCCTATTGAATCGTGGAAATCATGAAATAGGTAAAGGTTACCTTGAAAACAGATGCTGGCAGCAGCAGTGGTGTGGTTTTGAAAAATCACCAAAATTTGTAGGAATGGTATTAAATAGTGAATAAGTTATGTAAATGAACCTTGATGAGTCTACTTTCATATGGAAGAAACGAAACGGTCATAGGAGTTACTTGTTAAGAGATATTAAAGTTATTGTGAGACAGGGCCAGAACGGTTTCTGGGTCCCCTGTCGCGACTTTAAAATTTTCTATAAATTATCCAGAAATAATTAGAAGTCATGCCTTATATTTAAAGATTCCATTTTGAGTCTAGTTTCATTAGAAACAAACGGCACCAGTATTAAAGCCCTGTACAGAGAGATATTCAAGTTGTAACGCGAAGGTCAGAGCAGTCGATCCCTGTAACATGGGTGACTTTAACTAATAAACTGTACCAATTGGCCTGACCAAAATTCTAGAAATAAATCCATGGAAGGATATATGAGTCTAAATTCAGGAAAATTTACGGAATCAGTTTTCGAGTTTTGAAACTCGAGATATGATTTTAAGGCGACAGTGACGCAGTTTTCCAGCCTGTCTGGAAATGCCAAATTGGTCGGTACTTTAAGAAGATTTAGCTCGTCAACCCCTCGCGTCCGACACCGGCGATGGTCTCGGGCTCGGGGTGTTACACCAAACCTATTTACCGGTAAGATTTTCGGGGACGAAAATTTCTTAAGTGGGGGAGAGTTGTGATAGCCCAAAATTGACCCTAGTCGGGATGTGGTTTCGGGACCACAAAATCGAGGCATAAAAATAATTTAAAATTTATTTTGATGCCTATGATATGTATTAATTTGTGTGTGGCATTTTTGATGATTCGATTTAGTGTTATAAAGGTGAATTTCAATAGAAAGGACCTAGTAGTAAACTTTGAAAGTATGATGGGGAAATGTGTGATGACTAGTTAATCATGCATGCAAAAATAAGGGATTTGCATGTCAAATTTCCCCAAAAGGAAGCTTAGTGGCCGGCCATGACAAGGGTTATGGGCAAAGAAAACATGTTGAAACATGTTTTATTAATGGATGATGAGGGAAATGATTTAATAATTAAGTTGTGGGAAGAGAAGAGAAAAAAAAATGTGTGTGAGTGTGGCATTTCCCCCCCCCCATTGCCGTGTATGTGAAAGAAAAACAAGAAAAAAATTGTTCATCCTTGTTCTTTCCTTCTTGGCCGAAAATACTAAGGGAGAAGATAGGAGTTTTGCTTCATGCTTGGCTTGGAAGAGAACTAGAAGGAGATTTGGTCATACTTGCATCAAGATTAAGGTATGTTTGAGGTTGTGTCATGAGATTCATGTTTGTTTTGGTTGCTAACTTGATGTGCATGTTAGCCATGATTCAAATCCTTGTTATGCCATGAAAATGGTGTTTGGCCAAGGTTGATATTGTGTCAAAGCCATTGCATGCTAAATGTGAAGCTTGTTGATGATGCATGTAATGAAGGATTGACTACTCTTGAAATTTCTTTTTAGTATTCTTGAGTAGGACATTGAATTCTTTGTTTAACCATGACCAAAGTTAAAAGGGTATGGTTGTGATGTATTCGCCATGGTGCATTCATGAGCATGATTTATGCTTGTTACTTGATTGGTAAAATTTGTGTTTGGATGGGTATGAACCCCTTGAGATTCGCCTTGCACCTATATGTGTGTATATGTTTGCACATGATGTTTTGGTTATGAAGTAAGTGATAAATATGTTTGTTTAAAGAAGAAAATGTTGAAGAATGGTTGTGAAATTGCAAGTACATTCGGCCTAGTACACATATGATGTGAAAATCTTGGAATTTATTGTTGATTTGGTGCAAGAATGACTAAGTATAATCGGCCATATGAGTGCTTGATGCTATATTATAAGTATTGAGCTACAATATGTAAAGCATTAGCTAGTAAAATGTGTGCCATTCATGTGTGGTGTTAAACATGTAATTGGCCTCAACATCAACATGCATAATCGGCCATGAATGAGTACCTAAGAGGTTGTGTTGTTCGCCATGAGTAAGCATGTTGAAGGCTTTGTATGTTGAGTCGATTCATGAATTCGTACTTATGTGACTTTAATGTCTAGTGAATATATGTGGGCTAAGTGCCTTGAGTTCTTCTTTTCGATACTCAAATGATTGAATCAAATTATTTGTTAAATTAAGCTCAAGAGCAAGGGGACCAAATCCGATAAAGGGAAGGAAAAAGTAGTCGAATAGCCATCGAATCGTTCGACAACATCCGAGGTAAGTTTTCGAGTATCGAAACTTAGATTTTGATTCGATTGAATGAAGTAATAAGCAATCGAAATTGTGCCTTTGTATGTGGCCATTGAGCCGAAATGATATTTTTGTTAAGTGAATTGTGCATAAAAGTTTTGTTGTGAAAATGAAACAAAGATGTGCATGAATGTTCGAGTGATATCGGGCTAAGCCCAAGGCAATTGTGCGATTGTGATATCGGGCTAAGCCCAAGGCAATTGTGCGAGCTATGATATCCGGGTTAAGCCCAAGGCAATTGTGCGAGTTGTGATATCCGGTTAAGTCCGAAGGCATTTGTGCGGGTTACCATAACCGGGCTATGTCCAAGGCGTTTGAACGAGTAGCTATATCCGGTTAAACTCGAAGGTATGTGATTCGAAATTTATAAGCTGCTGGAAAATTTTCAGTTAATGCACTTGTGAAATTCCCAACAAGATATGTTTTGTGTGTGCTTTGCACACTATGAGTAAGTGCGTATGAATATTCGCCCAATGATAAACAAGCTATCGGCCTTAACTAAGCCGTTGTTTGTGTATGAAAATAAGAGTTGGGATTGTGAAGTAAGCATGTCTTTGAGAAATTGTGCATATGAATTATTGTTTAGCTACTTGAATGCTATGCTTTGGTTGTGTGTATATTATGGCTCAAACTTACTAAGCATAAATTGCTTACTCCGTTTCTTTGTTTCTCTGTTTATAGATTTTGCTCGTTAGCGATCGGATTCGGGATCATAGAAGTTGAAGTCAACCACACTATCAAAGCCCCTTTTGGTACTCCTTTAGTTGAGTTCGGATATGGCATGTATAGGACTACCCTCGGTTGTTTTAAGTACTTGTGTTGTATATGTGTACGGCCATGCGAAAATGGTTCGTAATAGTGGAGTATGGAATTAGACCATTTGTGGTTTGTAATTATATATGGTTTCATGATGTGATTATGGATTGGAATGGGAGTGTTGGTCACATGATCAACCATTGGAATGGCTAAATATGATCATATGTGGACCTAAGTATGACTAGACTATAGTTGATCCATGGGAACTACAATATAGGTAAAGCCTACCTTAAAAACAGATGCTGCCAGCTGCAGTGACGTGGATGGGGAAAATCACCAAAATTTGTAGGAATGGTGTTAAATAGTGAATAAATTATGTGATCGAACCTTGACGAGTCTATTTTCATATGAAAGTAACGAAACGATCATATGATCAGTATACCGAGAGTTATTAAAGTTCTCGTGAGACAGGGCCAGAACAGTTTCTGGGTCCCCTGTCGCGACTTTGAAAATTTGCCATAAATTATCCAGAATGAATTAGAAGTCATGCCTTATATGTGAAGATTCCTTTTTGAGTCTAGTTTCATTAGAAATAAACAGCATCAGTATTTAAACCCTGTACAGAGAGATATTCAAGTTGTAACGCGCGAAGGTCAGTGTAGTCGACCCCTGTAACATGGGTGACTTTAACTAATAAACTGTACCAATTGGCCCGACCAAAAATTCTAGAAATAAATACAGGGATGGATATATGAGTCTAAATTCAGGGAAAATTTACAGAATCAGTTTCTGAGTTTTGTAACTCGAGATATGCTTTTTAAGCCAACAGTGACGCAGTTTTCCAGCTTGCCTGGGAATGTCAAGTTGGTCGGTGCTACAAGTGGTTTTGGCTTGTTAACCCCTCGTGTCCGACACCGGCAACGGTCTCGGGTTCAGGGTGTTACATGTATTGAAATGAATATTTTGGCTGCCTATTGAGCTGAGAAAATGTGGTCATTATGCTTGTAAATGCTTGTGTTTTTAAGGTGGAAAAATGGCTTTGCAAATAGCCTATTTTTGTCCACACGGGCAGGGACACGGGTGTGTGTCTCAGCCGAGTGCGACACACGATCACGCTGTACGGCTGTGTGTCCCTTGGGGTACCCTTTTGAATTAAAGTCAGTACACCCTACAGGTTTGACACGGCCTAGACACATGGGCATGTCTACTAGCCATGTATGGTACACGGGCTGGCACATGGGCGTGTGGTCGACCGTGTGACCCAGACCCAAGTCAATAACCTCCCTAATTTTCCCATGGCCTGGCACACGAGCATGTCCTCAGCCGTGTGACACAAGTCAGTATGTATGCCCTATTTTTACATGATCTAAGACATGGTGTGTTTACTAGCCGTGTGAAGCACACGGCCTGTTCACACGGGCGTGTGACATTTGAAATGTTGAAATTTTTCTAAGTTTCGAAAGTTTTAATATGTTAACGATTTAGTCTCGAATACATGATTAAGACTTTGTATGCTTGATTTGGGTAAATATTGAATATGAATGAATGATATTATTGAAATGAGATGACATTTGATAAATGATTGTTTTGATTTGAGTTATAAGTTCGGTAATGCCTTTTAACCTATTCCAGCGACGGTTACGGGTTAGGGGTGTTACAATCCTTCAGCTCGTTTTGGTATAAATAACAACTTATTTTGGTATAATGGCATGTATAAGCTATCTTGGCCAATGTTGGCATATAATTGGTTGTTTGTAACCTAGCCATTGGAGTGGGTAGTAATGGTATGTGTTATCTGTATATATATAAGGTTATATAATGATTAATATATGTGTGCTTGGTATGGTTAGATTGAAATATGGTAAAATATATGTTTTACAAAAGGCAAGTTTGAATACATAAATACATGTGATGATATATTATGCATAATGTTAATGTTGGCTTTGTTTTAATGTCTTGAATTGATTGGTATTTATATGCAAGTATTGATGTAGGTTGAAGACAATTTGGATGAGAAAAGTGGCCATGGAAAAGGGCTTATTTTCGTCCATATGGATAGACACATGGGAGTGTCTCAATCATGTGTGACACACAACTATGTGCATGGGCGTGTAGTTTGGCCATGTGTCCCCTACATATTAAAAATTGAGACACAAAATGCTCAGAATTGGTCAGACGGGTAGAGACACGGGCGTGTGTCTTGGCCATGTAAAACCTGCACTTAATTTTTGAAAATAAAATTGTCCACACGGTTTAGCACACGGGCGTGTAGCTGGCCAAGTGACCCAAGTCAGAGAGTTACATGTGTGACACCCCTAAAGTGACCCCAGTCGGAAAGTGGTTTCGGGACCACAAAACCGAGTCATAAAAATAATTAACCATTATAGTTGTTGCTCATTATATGTACATATGCATGTGTGAAAATTTCATGTTTGAATTTTGTTAATTGTAAGTGAATTTTATCAAATAGGACTTATGTGAGAAAATTTAGAAATGTGCTAGGCAATTGTAAAGTGGCCTAATAATGCATGTTGTGAAAAAGATGGGTTTGCATGGCAAATTACCCAAAATTAAGCATAGTGGCCGGCCATGCTATGGGTGGAAACATGTTGGAAATATGTTGTGTTAGTGTGTTATGTTAGAAAGAATAAAATAAGAGGTTAGTATTAAAGAAATGAAAAGAGAGGGGTGATGAAAAAAAAAAAAAAAGTTGTCTCACCTTGCTCCTCCATTGTTGTGACTTGGGGGAGGGAGAAGAAAGTTGGGTTGCTTTAATTTTTAGCTTAGAAGATGGCAAGAAGGAGGAAAAACTATGATTTTAGCTAGTTAGGTAGCTGAAATTTCAAGTAACTTGGTAATCCATCGAAGAAGAAGAAGAGGGCTGTAACAAAAAGAAAAATGGAGACAGCTTGCATGTTGGAGGAAACTAAGGATTTAGCTTGTTTAGGAGTTGTATCCTAAGTTGGTAAGTTTTCCAAGCTCTCCTCTATCTTTAACTTTGTTTTAAAGAAAAATGATGATGGATTGTGGTTGGAAGGCATGAATGTGGGTTGTAGAAAAGAAAAGCTCTTAGATTAGTTGTAAAAAAAATTACTACCGTCCAATTTTGTGCCTTCGTTATGCTGTCCAAAATTTGAACAAATTAATGGTTCTATTTTCATGCCGATTAGGGGTTGATAAATTGAGTTTAATATCTAAAATATTATGTTAATCTTACTAAGTTTCAATTGTTAGTAGTGACGTAACCATTTGACAATTAAATGCATAAACGACTACTGGAAATTTCAGCTTGAAAACAAATTGTTCCAGCATGTAAATGCTGATTTGAATGTGCTGTAAAATGTGGAGAAATTGGTCTACTGCATGCTTGAAATAAAAGAAAATAATGCTTGCTGTCCAGATTGGAATTTTGCTAGAAGGTTGAACAATTGTTGTTCAAATGAAATTTTGGAGTGTTTAATGGACTCCATGTTGCTAAAATTTACATGAATAGAAATTTCTAAGCTTAAATTGTAAGAAATTGAGTTGTGTGGTTTAAATTGTCAAAGATGCATTTGGCAATTGATTATAATTTGTTAAAGGGTGTAAAGTATTGATAGTTCTAAATGGTACATAGTTAAATGAAGATGGAAGCTCGATAAACTTTTATTTAGAATGGAAGTAGGAGAAGTGTGTATTCGGCCGTGTTGTGATTGAGTTGAATTTGAATGGTGATTAAGTGAATAATATTAGTTAAGTACTTAAGCAATCTATTGTTTTACTTAAGCTTAAGAGCAAAGAGGATCAAAGTCGGATAGGGGAAAAGAGAAAGTAAACGAATAGCCGTGGACATCTAATCGTCGACCACTTCCGAGGTAAGTTTTAAGCGATTAATCGTTGAGTAAATTCAATCATAATAGGACATAATGAGTTGATTTGATAAGATATGATGTGGCCATGATATATCTTAAACTCAAATGGTAAGTTCATAGGTGTTTGGACTTGGAAATTTAAGAGCAAATTGTAATAATTTGCTTTGGACAGCAGCAGTAACGTGATTTTAGAAAATCACTATAAATTGTTGGTGTGGAATTATAGGCTGAACAAGATATGTAATCGAAGCTTAGTTGGTCTAATTTCTTATAAAAGAGACCGTGGAAGCAAAGAAATTTCCTATAAAGAGATATTTAAAGTGTACGGGACAGTGTCGGAATGACTCCAAAATCCCCTGTTCTGTTTTTGGAAAATCATTATAATTTGTACAAAAATGGTTATAAGATAAGATTTATATGCTTAGACTCCTTAATGAGTCTAGTTTCAAATGGAATCAAATAGAACACATTATGAATTCTGTACAATGAAAAATTTGATTCAGTAGCGAAGAGTGGTCAGATTAGTCAAACAGTGAAACAGGGGAAACTTTAAGAAAAATCTGGTATTGATTGGCCAAACCTAAAATTCTGAAAATTTTATGGGTGAAAGATACATGAGTCTACATTCGGGGAAAATTAACGGTAATTGATTTTCAGTTTTGTAGCTCCAGTTATAAACAACTTAGTGACTGTTGGTCAGGAAAACTGCTTGTAGTGAATATGTGATTTTGTTGTAAACTTCAATGAAACTATTTGAGTTGCTTATAAGCTATTGCTGAAATTGATGTACAGGAAAAATATGAAATATGTATGATATACATATATGTGTGATAAGGCCGAATGGCCAATGTGATGAATGTGAAAGTGCATATGTGTGATAAGGCCGTATGGCCAATGTGATGAATGTGAAAGTGTATATATGTGATAAGGCCTAATGGCCGATGTGATGAATGTGAAAGTGTATGTATATGTAATAAGGCCTAATGGCCAATGTGGTGAATGTGAAAGTGTATGTATATGTGATAAGGCCTAATGGCCGATGTGGTGAATGTGAAAGTGTATATATATGTGATAAGGCCTAATGGCTAATGTAAAATATATGTGTGATATGCATATGTGGTAAAGCCGAATGGCTAATGTGAATGTTGTAACATGTGATTAAATGTAAATGAAACTTGAAAATGTTCCGGTGAGACCCGATGACTACGTGTGGAGATTATGACCGGTAAGACCCGATGACTACGTGTGGAGATTATGTCCGGGTAAGACTTCGTAATAAGAATTGCTTATAAATATACATAATGCGAAAGGTTAAACAGTATGTACTCCAAGTTTATATGTGAGCTTGATTTAAACTAAACCATAAGGTAGTTATGTGATGTATACGAGAGCAATCTATGAGACTATTCCTATGATTATGATGAGATGTGCATATTCGGATAAAGGGTGGTATACCGAAGGAAGAGTGAAATAAAAATACGAACAACTATGTTATAACTTGATTGTTATCTGTTGACACTGCTTGAAACTTACTAAGCATTGTAATGCTTACTCCGTGTACTTTGTTTCCTCTGTTTTATAGATCTCATTTGGAAGCTACAGTGCTCGGGGATCGTCAAAGAACTAGTCACACTATCACTATCCTTTGTTTGGTACTGCTATGTTTTGGAATATCTTATGGCATGTATAGAATAGACTAGTAGTGAGAGGATATCTTGGTTAATGTATAGGACTACCCTTTTGTTGTAGGTCATGTACCCTTCAGTTTTGTGTAAATTTGGATAGCCATGCGAAAATGGCTTAGATATACTTTGATCATAGCTTTATAATTGTTTGTATGTTGTTTGTCAAGAGGTATGGAAATGTTGGTAACGGTTAGCCATGGGAATGGTCATTCATGATCACTTTTGGTATATGTATGACAAACTCTAGTTGATCCATGGAGGATCATGAAATAGGTAAAGTTTACCTTAAAAATAGATGTTGGTAGCAGCAGTGACGTGAATGTGAAAAATCACTAAAAATAGTAGAAAGGGAATTAAATAGTGAATAAATTATGTAGTCGAACCTTGGTGAATCTATTTTCATAGGAAAGTAACGAAATGATCATATGAACAGTATGTTAAGAGATATTTAAGTTTTCGTGAGACAGGGCCAGAACGGTTTCTGGATTCCCTGTTCCGACTTTGGAAATTCATTGTAAATTAACCAGAGATAATTCGGAGTCATGCCATATATGTATAGATTCCTCTTTGAGTCTAGTTTCTATAGAAACAAACGACATCAGTATTGAAGCCCTGTACAGGGAGATATCCAGGTCGTAATGTATGAAGGTCAATGTAGTCACACCCTGTAATAGGGGAGACTTTAACTAATAAACTGTACTAATTGGCCTGACCAATAATTCTAGAAAAAATTTGTAGATGCATATATGAGTCTAGTTTCAGGGAAAAATTACGAAACTGGTTTTCGAGTCTTGGAACTCAAGATATGATTTTTAAAGTGACAGTGACGCAGTTAGCCAACTGCCTGGAAAATTTTTAAAATGGACTGTGAAAGTGAATGGTTTAAGCCGTTAACCCCTCGTGTCCGACTCCGGCAGCGGACTCGGGTACGGGGTGTTACAACATGGGTATAGGCACGAGATACGACACGGTCATGTACCTCACATCGAATGCCCACACGGCTTGAGAAACGGGTGTGTCACTTGGCCGTGTAAGCCACATGGCCTACCCACACGGGCGTGAGTCCCCTGCATCTAAAAATAATTTTGAAATTTTGCAAAAAATTTTTGAATTTTTGATTTAGTCCCAACTTGTTTCTAATGCATAAATTGGGCCTCGAGGGTCCATTTAAGGGACATTATGGTTGAATATGATTGGATTCGGATATGAATAGTAACTGACATGAATTAATTATATTTGTTCTATAAACTTCGGTAATGCTCTATAACTCTGTTCTAGCGACAGATATGGGTTGAGGGTATTACAAGTGGCATACCATCATGACGCAGTGTGATTGGATAGATGGACTCATGTAGTCTTATTGGTGTGATTGGTTGGATGGAATTGGTGTGTAATGCATGGGGGTAGAATTTGTTCTGATATGATATGATGTCTTGATATGATATAAGTTCTGGAAATATGATATTCTGACTTGATATATGCTTCTGGTATTGTGCCATTCTCATATGATATTTGTATGTGTGAACATTATAAAAAAAGTTTTGTGTTGGTTTTTACGTTTGTGTATGTTATAAGGGAATTCTGTTTTATGAGCTGAATGACATACTGGACTTTTAGCTCACTTATTTGTTAATAAATTTCAGGTGAACTACATACTTAGGACCGGATGGCGTGCGGAAACTAGAATTTTTTATCGGTTAAATACATAAGTTGGTTTATGTTTTAATATTTTTGGACTTTAAATTTGTTTTGGGCTTTGCTCCTTGGTTTTTGCGTTGTTTGTTGGATTTTGGTATTTTAATGTTAAACTGCAAAATTGTTTGATTTACCAAACTAAAAATTTAGTTTTTCAAAATCAAACACTCTAGAAATTTCTGCTACAAAGATTAAATAATCACTTAAGTGTTTTTATGTAAATAATTAAATAGTTTTTAATGAATGTTTGACTTAGTTTTAGAAATGATTTGCCATCATTAATATTTTTAAAACACATTATTTCGAATTCAAACTCTAGGTTTGAGATAAGTGATTTTGGAATTAAATTTTACTGAATATTTGTGAAAGTTTTTCCGAATTTTATGTTTTTGAAACGCACACTAAATTTAATTAAATCGAAAGTTTTTAAACGAGTTAGTGTAATTTCTCAAGATCCAGTCATAATGTCTAGGTCGGGTTTGAGTGTTACATATAATGTTAAAAGCATTTATACAAACTATAAAAATTGATATATTGTAAATTAAACACTTTACTCTCCCTATTCAAATTTCAGTTTTATTTTCTTAATATTCAATAAACTGATTATAGAAAAATGTATTGCATTGGATTAGATTATAGAAAATATTTATAACATCTTATATATGAAACACAAAATTACTTATTATATAAATAATAAAATTTTTATTTAAAACTAAAGTAATATAATTTTCTATTAATATTTTAGTTAATGAAATTATAATAATTTAAATATAAAGTAGTTCAATGTAAAATGTAACCTTTTATTTATTATTATATAAACATAAAATAACAATTCTTATTTATAAATATGATTATTATGAATCCTTTTATCAAGTGAATTTATTAAACAAATATTTTCATTTATTCTCTCAAAAATTTTATTTATAAATAATAAAAATATTTAAATTGACAAATTTAGTTATATAATGAATAGCAAATATCGTATTAATTAGTTGAATTTTTTTAAAATTTGTATTTTTATAAATTATAGATAGATAGATTAAAAACTAATAAAGATTAAATTAAATTATTAATTTTGATAAAAATAATTTTATATTTAACTAAGTAGCAAAAGTACCACCTATCTTAATGTTGCCTAATACGTGCACATAATGTACATATTTTGGACCCAAATTTTTAGCATTTGCCATGATTCTTAGGTGAAATATTGCATCGTAGTGTAGATTATTTATTTCGAGTCTCAATTGTATTCATTTACTATTTTAATGTTTTCCTTTATTTTATGAAGTTTTAGATAATTGTTAATTTAGATGCTTTTGAACTTGATATAGGTTCATGAAAGCTTAAGGCTTAGGTTTTGGGACCATCGATGGATTAGACAAAGAATCAAGGGAAGGCATAGCTGAAAACGAGAAGTTTGGAGCTCTGGCATAACTTTTCAGGCCCTCGCGGGCGAGTAGTGATGCCCCCGCCTCAGCCAACACCCTAGTGTGAGAAGTGGCCAAGCTTCATAGAAACCCTCATGTCACCTGACGCTCCAACGCCAAAAGTTGCGCACCCCTGCACCAATATTGGCGCTCCAACGTTGATTCCTTCTGTTTTGCGTCAAAATTCTATGCTTTGATTGTATTTCAAGGGTGTTTTGGTTATTTAAGAGTTTTACGACCTAATTCAACTTTCTGTAACCTAATTTGGGTTGAACAAATATTATAAATACTTTATTTTGAGAGGGAATTAGGACCGTTGGCTATTTAGAGATCGAATAGTTTTTTTTGTTCACTGTGCCTTCTTTTGATTTTATGGCTTGCTAAACTCCCATTTTCTAGTCAAAGGTTTTAGTGATTTTTGTTTTAATGAATTTGTGAGACTTATTGCTTTAATTCTTCTTTGTTCTTTAATATTCCTGCATGTTCTATTTTAATTACAATTGCTCAGACTTATTGAATGTCTAACAAGTAGTCAATAGCTTAGAATGATTGTTATGTCAATTGGAATAATTAAATCTGTAATTGTTTAATCTCTTCTAATATTAGTGACAAACTGCATAACTCATTTATGTCATAGTTTAAGTTTATATAGTGTGGATGTGTGATCTAGCTTAAATGAACCCCACTGAGGTGAGTTTGTTGGTTAGAATTAGACCTCTTACATTCTTAATGCTGCTGGTAAGTTAAATCTTGGGTGTTGAGTTACTGAGATTATTTATTAGTTAGGAAGTAATTTCAAACGAGCTGTCTCTTGGTTACCAAACAAGTAAGGAGAGATTAGTTACCCTACGCTGAGTCAGCAACTAGAATTAATTTATTAAAGACATAGAAGTAATATTTATGTCGATGATCGAATTTATAAATCAAACGGAGATTTACCTCTGATTAGAGTTTTTTCCCATTAATATTTTGAAATCTTTTAATAATTGTTTTCTTCAATCTAAGTTGTCAATTTAAAATTGATTTTAGTTTAATTTTAATTTTGATTTTATAAAACTCATTTTTAATTTATTTTTATTGTTTTTGTTTGAAGAAAATAAATTTGTTACTGATTTATGTAGATACGACTGTACTTATTACTTATATTAATTAATCTTTTTCATGTAGACTTATCATCACCGCTTAGATGATCTAAAAATAAATTTTAATGAAATATGCCAATAAATCACAAATTCATATGCAAGAAACTTGGAAATAAAGCATCTGATGTCGTGAAGCTGACGCTACTACTATATAATATATATTTTGAGTGGACTAATATGTTAAATAAAGAGGTAGTTAACTGAAACAAAAAGAATGTAATAATAATGCAGGAGTTCGCGATGCAATGAAGTTGAAACTATTAATATATTAATGAAACAGGTAGTTAATTGATGCCAACTGAATGTAATAATAATCACAATAGTGATTTCATATGAAAGCAATATCTTAGTCAATCAGGCATGTAACTTTGCTTTTCTTGTTCTTTTAATTAGCTTTTCTTCAATTATTTTTTTACCATTTCTATATTGGAACAAAGGAAAAGTATTTTGAATCAAATTAACAATGCAACATTGATTTTCGAGATAATGTAACATTTAATTTTTAATTTTCGTAGGAGGAAATCAAGCGAAATATGCGAGATCCAATGATAATTATAACAAGCTTTTTTTTTTTTTTTTTTGCCCTGCATACTCTTAGTTCTCTTCCCCACTACTGATAAGTATAGGGTGTAACTTATAAAAAGAAGGAAAAAAAAGAGTATTGTGTAATAATAAAAGTACTGAATTTAAAAAAAAACTGAAATTAAAATTTTAGAAATATTTTTATTTGAAGGAAGAGTCACAAACTTTTAAAAATTATTATTTAAATGAGTAATCACAGTTCTTAAAAGATTAATCTATATGAATAATAAAACATACATTAAAAATACCTTAATTCTATATTTAAAAAAGGTTCTTACAAATTCATCCTTATAAATACCAAAGAAATGTTGAAAATGAGAAACAAAACCTTAACCCTTGGATTTATCAAATGACATATTTCGAAGATGTAGCCTCGCGTTTATACATGGATGAACAAGTATGGTAAGACTGGCTTAAAATTATTATTATTTTTCACCTGATATCCAGTTCCTAAAATTATTATATCCACAATTAAATTTGCATGTTTTCCCCTTTTTCAGTGACACCATAACCCATCTCTAATTAAGAATAATAACATAAATTAATTACATAACTAATCCTACTTATCAAGTAATAACAACTTGGACTCCGCTAGCTGAAGTGTTTATGGTGAGGGAGGTTCTTTCTTGGCTCAAGTCGGAAGGCTACTCTCATGTGATTCTCGAAGGTGATTGTATGGAGGTTTTTATTGGGCTTCGTACGGCTTTTCTTAATTTGTCTGAGTTCGGGGTTTTTCTCCAAGACTGTCATTGCTTGCAGATACATTTTCAAAGTCTTATTTTTTGCTGGGTTCGACCAACTGCTAACCGGGTCCACCATACACTTGCACGGGCATCATTGGATCATGTGAATCCGTCTGTTTTTGTTACTATCCGAACATGTCTTTTTCCTGTCTTGAATGCCAATGTTTAACTAGGTTCTAATGTGGAAAGGCTTTAGGCTTGAGTTTAGTTTGCCTTTCCTATTTGCTTTTTTGTTCTTATTTCGAAATCTTAATGAAGTTTTAATTTAAAAAACCAAAACAGCTTGGACTCAAGTACCTAAGCCCATAATCCGAACAGGCCTGTATCAGATATCTTTGTATGAACCGAAATACCTCGTATCAAGTGTAAGGCAGGATTTGTTGACCAAGTATATTTGTCTGTACGGCTGTAACTTTTAGATTGACCAGATCTCCCACTTCAAAGCGTCTGTTGTCAGTCCTGCCCTTGTTTGCTTGCTACTTTATCCAGTTTTGGGCTCCATTAAGATGAAACTTTAACAATTTGATTGCTGCCTAACGAGCTTCCAAGCTTCTATCTACACTTTCAAGCTTAGAATCGCTAGGCAAATGTGGCAGATACAATCGGGTTCGCTAACCATATACTATTTCAAGGGGATTGAATTAGCCAAGGAATGACCACCGCTCGACCATGGGAACCCATCTCGCCCATTCCTTAGCCCTTTCAGCAGTCATGCATCACAAATAAGTTTCCTAACACCTTTTTTACCAATTTAGTTTAACAATACGTGATAAGTCCGTTGATGGTATGAAGTTGATTATGCAGTTGTAACCTCTAAATTCGAGATTAGGGTATAATATCTGCCATATACCTATATGTAAAAATAGAATGTCGATAATAGAAAGAAAAAAGAGAAAAATAAAACATACAAATTTTACGTGAAAACCCTTTTGGGAGAAAACTAAGAGTAGAAGAAAAAAAAATTCACTATGTTGAATTTTAATAATTATAAGGAGTATAGACTGCGTCTATTTATAGGTTTAGAAAACTTCTATACATATTCTTCTTGTGCAGCAACACTATATTCATACTTATTGTTTAAGAAATTCCCAAATATCCAAGTACAAAAGTCTCAAAAAGCTTGATATGATAGAAGTAATTCATAGGTTTAATCCCATACTAAAAAGATAGTAGTTTCTTAAGCTATTCATCAAAAGTGTCCAAAGATCCAATGCGTAATAGCTAGCCATCACTTCTCAATCTCAAAACCATCATGATAGAACAAGTTAGAAACAAATCTTTAACATTTGAAAAAATATTTGAAATTATAAGGTAAAATCATTCACCAACTATTCATCCACGGCTGTCACGGGGAAAAATAAGATGCTTATAAGAATTGATGAGAGACGATAGGCTAATGATGAGACTTATGGGTTTGGCGTTATTAGTCAGGAGGATAGCATTCTAGGGGAGGCTTCAGTTGGCTAAGAGTGAAGGGTGTGGAAGATGTAATAGTAAATATACATAGGCATACTCATGATAAGGGGGAGTTGGTGGATAGCTCTATGGATTATGTTATGGATCATGATTAAATGAGGAGTGAAGATGTGCCTGGTGTGAAGGGTCCAGTTCCTTTATTGGGTGTTAACTGGTCTGAGCTACGGGATGTGGGTAATATTGTGATCCATAGCAATGGGTCGATGGGGAAACTGGTAGAGAATGAGGATGCTAGGACGATTGTGTCTCCTACGAGTAGAAAGGATAATCTTGACATCTTCTTCCCAAACTACATTGAGACGAATAATGGAACGTGAAGATTTAGAAAGATGAAGCTCCTAAACGAACCGAAAGGGCAAGTCGTTAATACAAAATAGAAGAAAAAGTTATCGAAAGGTCATAAGTCTAAGGTTGATAAAAGTGAAGAGCAGAAGAAGGTTGAGAGTTGTCTTGTAGCTAATGTGTCACTTTAGTTAGTGACTTCAGAAATCGAAAAAAAAAAAGTAATCTTAAAAAGGCGATGAAAACGTTGCAGATTGGGCAGCTGTTGGGTATGCAAACGGATGGCAATGATGAACTAATTGTGAAGGATCTAGCTTGCATATTGGAAGCCAGAGAAATTTGGCGAATATGTCTAGTGATTGAAGTTCCAATTTGGTTTGAGGAATGCCTTGCGACTTGTTTTTCTCGGATCATTAAAGGTGTCTTTTAACAGCGAAGTTAAGAGTTCTAAAGAGGTTGATTCATAACTCAAGGGTGAAATGATGTTATTTCAATTGTATGTGCCCATTGTTGGATAAAACAATTATTTATATAAAATAAAATAAAATAAATAGTTTGTATTTAAAATATCAAATACAAAATACCAATAAATAAGATTAGAAAACCAGAAATCGAATAAAGAATCAGATTTTAGTAGATGTTGAGGTCTGTTTTACACAATTTTCTTAAGACAGATTCGACCACTCTTACTGTGGAGAAACGTTGGTCGATTGTCTCCGAAGATACAACAACACGATGATTGAAGCAGTAGCACCTTTGCAGAGATCAATGAACAAGCGTAACCTTCTTCTATTATCAGAATGTTGGAAAATATTGAGAAGAAAAGAGAAGAATTTTTGAGAGCAAAATAACTCGATTTCAGAGAGTTTGACAGTGTAAATTTTTTTTGAAGAATTCGTAGGCATTATAGGCATTCAATATGGAGGAATTTTGGAAATATACTAATTAAATATAAAAAATCTCCATTAAAGGAGCAATTAAATTTTGTATATATTTGCTGTAACACCCCGTACCCGAGACCGTCGCCGGGGTTGGACACGAGGGGTTAACAGACTTCGTTCACTTAATTTCACCGTTCATAAAAAAAAATTTCCAGACAGCTGGCTAACTGTGTCACTGTCACCTTAAAAATCATATCTTGAGTTCTACAACTCGAAAATCAGTTTCGTGATTTTTCCCTAAAACTAGACTCATATATCCATCTACAAATTTTTTTCTAGAATTTTTGGTCAGCCCAATTAGTATAGTTTATTAGTTAAATTCTCCCCTGTTCCAGGGTACGACTACACTGACCTTCCTGCATTACGACCTGGATATCTCCCTGTACAGGGATTCAATACTGATTCTGTTTGTTTCTATAGAAATTAGACTCAAAAAGGAATCTATACATATATGGCATGACTTCTAAATGTCTCGGGTTAATTTATAATGAATTTTCAAAGTCGGAACAGGGAAACCAGAAACCGTTCTGGCCCTGTTTCACTAAAACCCAAATATCTCTTAACATACAACTCATATGACCGTTTCGTTTCTTCCATATGAAAATAGATTCATCAAGGTTAATTTACATAATTTATTCACTATTTAATTCCATTCCTATTATTTTTAGTGATTTTTCAGATCCACATCGCTGCTGCTGTCAGCATCTGCCTTTAAGGTAGACTTTACCTATTTCATAGTTTCCATGATTCAATTAGCCCTTTTTGCATACATAGCACAAGGTATAATCATGATTAACCTTTCCAATGGCTAATCGTTTCCAACATTTCCATACCTCTTAGTGATCAACATACAAACGATTATAGTGCTATGCTAAAACGATATAAGCCATTTTCGCATGGCTATCCAAAGTTTTACATACCAAAGTTCAAACAAACATAATAGCCTATACATGCCGAAATGTTCTCTTAGACCATCTAAGAAGAAGATACCAAAAAGTTGCTAGTCGGTGTGATGACTTCGATGACGGTCCCGAAAACGCAAAAAGTTGAGTCCAAGAAACCTAAAATAGGTGACAAGCAAACACCGTGTGACAGCCCAAAATTGACCCTAGTCGGGAAGTGGTTTCAGGACCACAAAACCGAGGCATAAAATAATTTAATATTCATTTTGATGCCTATGATATGTGTTAATTTGTGTGTGACATTTTTGATGATTTGATTTAGGGTCATAAATGTGAATTTCACTAAAAAGGACCTAGTAGTGAACTTTGAAAGTAGGATAGGAAATGTGTGATGACTAATTAAAGCATGCATGCAAAACAATGGTCTTGCATGTCAAATACCCCCTTTTATAAGTGGTGGCTGGCCATGACAAGGAGGATGGGCAAAACATGTCATAGACATGTTTTGTTGGTGCAATATGGGAGGAAAAATTAAACTAAGGTGAGGAATAAAGAATTCAAAAAAAAAAAAAGGGAGAGAAGGTGTAATCCCCCCATTGCCGTGAGTTGAAGGAAAAGAAAGAAAAAAAAATTTGTTCATCCTTTCTTTGAGCCAAAACTAGGAAGAAAATACAAAGAAGAAAAAGAAATGTGTGTGTTCATCCTTGAACATCTTTTGGCCGAAAATTGAAGGAAAAAGGGAAGAAGGGAGTGAAGCATTCGGCTATCCTAGGTCACTATTAAGGTAAGTTTGATGTTTTGCCATGAGATTCATGTATATTTTAGTAGTTAGCTTGAGTTCTAACTAGCCATGGTTCAAATCCTTACTATGTCATGGAGATGATATTCGGCTAAGGTGAGATTGTGTTGATGTCATTTGCATGCTAAAAGTGAAGCTTTGCAATGGTGCATGTGATGGTGGATTAATGATTATTGAATATTCTTTTTAGCAATTTTGAGTGAGAGTTTGATAGATACTACGAGCTTAAACTTCATGACATTGTAAGCTTGTAAGTTGGATGATGAAATTCATGCTTTGTGAAGGTAAATGGTGTAGAAGGAGCATTGGCCATAATGAAGATATATGAGATAGTCATAATCAGCCTTATGATTCGGCTCTTGCATGTATATATATATATATGTTTGCACATGATGTATTGGTATGACATATATACTATCTCAAGGCATATAATTACATATGATGGTGTTTGGTTATGAAGTAAATGATTGATGCGTATTGAGTTACAATATGGAATCGTTAGTTAGTAAAATGTATGCTGTTTTGTGTGGTATTAAGTGTATAATTGGCCTCAACATGGACATGCATATTCGCCACATGAGGGGAATTGGTGTGCATGCATTCGGTTAGAGGCAAGCATATTGATGCCTATTCTTGGCTTAGAAAATTCGCTAAGAGGAATATTAACTAATGTGTTGAGTTCGATTCATGATTTCGTACATATGTGACTTTGATGCCTAATGAGTATATATATTGGCTAAGTACCTTGAATTCCTCTTCGATGCTCAAATGATTAAATCAATTTATTTGTTAAATTAAGCTCAAGAGCAAAGGGAGCTAAATCCGATAAAGGGAAGGAAAAGGTAGTCGAGTAGCCGTTAAATCGCCGACCACGTCCAAGTAAGTCTTGAGTAATGACCCTACTTGAATTATATTGAAATGATTTGTCATATTATGGCGGACAGCCGAATGTGCGTAGGGACTAAGTTATAAAGTTAATTGAAATCATGCTCTTTGTGTGTGGCTATTGAGCCGAAATTGGAAAGGTTTGATAAATATTTTGTGTTTGAGCCTTAGTAACGAAAATGAAATATAGATGTGTCGTGATTATTGATATATGTATACATGAGCATTTGAATGATACCCGGGCTAAGTCCCGAAGGCATTTATGCTAGTGAATATATCCGGGCTAAGTCCCGAAGGCATTTATGCTAGTGATTATATCCGGCTAAGACCAAGGCATTCGTATGAAGTTGTCATATCCGGCTAAGACCAAGGCAATTTGTGCAAGATACAAAATCCGGGTTAAGACCAAGGCAATTGTGCTTGTGGTTATATCCGCTAAATTCAAGAAGCTCGGTTTGAAGGTGAGCGTTTTGGTGCGGTAATAAATTCAATTAATACGCTCGAAAAACCCATATGATAAGGTATGTTTACATGTGCATCGGAAAAGTCGATTCGTTTGAAATAGTGTTCGTTCGATCGACTAATGAACTTTCGGCTCTTAGATAGGTTGATACCTTGTGTGTGTATATGATTATGAGAATGTGTATTACTAAAGTGATTCATTTAGCTATGTGAATGTAATACTTTAGTCAAAGCTGATTTCATTACTTGAGACTTACTAAGCATTAAAATGCTTACCCCGTTGCTTTGGCTCTTTGTTTTATAGATTTTGCTCATTAGCTATCGGATTCGGGATCATTGAAGTCGAAGTCATCCACACTATCAAAGCCCCCTTTTTGGTACAAATTTTGGTTGAACTTTGAAATGGCATGTATAGGACTACCCTTTTGTTGTAGGTCATGTACCTTTCAGTTTTGTGTAAACTTAGATAGCCATGCGAAAATGGCTTATATACGTTTCTAGCATAGTACTATAATCGTTTGTATGTTGACCATTATGAGGTATGGAATTGTTTTGAAACGATTAGCCATTGGAATGGTTAATCATGATCACACTTTGTGCTATGTATGCAAAAAGGGCCAATTGAATCATGGAAATTATGAAATAGGTAAAGTCTACCTTAAAGACAGATGCTGTCAGCAGCAGTGGTGTGGATGTGAAAAATCACTAAAAATAGCAGGAATGGAATAAATTAGTGAATAAATTATTTAAATTAACCTTGATGAATTTACTTTCATATGGATGAAACGAAACGGTCATATGAGTTGTATGTTAAGAGATATTTAGGTTTTTGTGAGACAGGGCCAGAACGGTTTCTGGACCCCCTGTTCCGAATTTGGAAATTCATTGTAAATTAACCAGGGATAATTAGGAGTCATACCATATATGTATAGATTCCTATTTGAGTCTAGTTTCTATAGAAACAAACGGAATCAGTATTGAAGTCCTGTACAGAGAGATATTCAAGTTGTAACGCGCGAAGGTCAGTGTAGTCGACCCTTGTCACATGGGAGACTTTAACTAATAAACTGTACTAATTGGCCCGACCAAAAATTCTAGAAAAAAATATGTATATGGAAATGTGAGTCTAATTTCAGGGAAAAATTACGAAACTGATTTTCGAGTTTTGAAACTCAAGATATGATTTTTAAAGCGACAGTGATGCAGTAACCAGCTTGTCTGGAAATTTTTAAATGGACTGTGAAAATGATTAAGTCAATTTTATTGGTATCAGAGCTACGGTTTAGTCGATTCTAGGAATACCGTAATGCGTTTGGGTCTAGCTATACATGCCATTTTATGTGATTATTTGATAGTGTGGTGATTTCTGACATTTGAATTTGTGTTTATTTATAGTAATGGATTCTGATCCTAACCGAGCGATAGCTGATGATGTGGAGAGTGTGGCGCCTGCTCCCGCAGAAGGGACAGCGCCGGCGGACTCTCAACCTGTTGCTAGCAATCCGAATGATGAGGCTAGGCAAGCTTTCTATAGCGTGATAAATGATTGGTTCAACCAATACATTCGAACTAACACTACTGTTCCACAACCTCCATTCCTGCTAATACAACCCCTGCACCTACAATGCCTCCATGAATCGACCAAATAAGGTCGAATAAGCCCCAGCTGATGTAATCCGAAAACATGGGGCTACTGGATTTAAAGCTACGGATAGCGACGATGCCGAGCAAGCTGAATTTTGGTTGGACAACACTATCCGGGTACTGGACGAGCAATCTTGTACACCCGATGAATGCCTAAAGTGTACTATCTCCTTGCTACGTGATTCTACCTACTATTGGTGGAGCACTCGACTTGTTGTGCCCCGAGAGCAAGTAACTTGGGAGTTTTTCCAAACCGAGTTTCGGAAAAGTATATCGATCGAGATTTGTTGATCAAAACGGAAGGAATTTCTTGAGCTTAAGCAAGGTTCTATGTCGCCATCGATTCTGACGAAAATTTGTTAGACTTAGTAGATACGCCGGAATGTATTTCGTCCGAGGCTACCATGTGTAAACGCTTCGAGGATGGGCTGAATGAAGATATAAAAATGTTAATTGGCATTCTTGAAATACGAGAGTTCGTAGTACTTGTCGAGCGAGCTTGTAAAGCCGAAGAGCTTAGAAAAGAAAAACAAAAAGTTGATGTGGGAACTGGAGAGTTTCGTAAAAGATCCTCCGGAAAGTCTCTTCTACAGGCATCAAAGAAATTTCGTGATGATGTGGACCGGTCTAGAGGCACTTCGGCCTTTTAGACGAGATCGTGATCGACAATGGGTACACGAGGCACTTTTGGCCGCCAGTGTTGGGAATGAACGTCGAGACGAGCGGAGTGTCGATTGTGGCAAATGGCATTTCGAAGTTGTAGATTCCGTGATCGCCTCTGTTACAAGTGCGATCGGTTGACCACTTCATTAAAGATTGCCCGAGGTTGTCGAGAATGAATGTAGATCGATGTGGAAAACCGGTGCTACCAACGCCGAGGAGACCATCTAGAAATACGGGCAATGCTAGTGGTGGTCAGAGAGGATCTAGAGATGCTACGACCAGATCCGAGGCTCGCGCTCCTGCTAGGGCTTATGCTATACGCGCACGTGAGGATGCTTCCTCGCCGGATGTTATTACCGGTACTTTCACTCTCTTTGATACTAATGTGATTGCTTTGATTGACCCTGGTTCTACTCATTCTTATATATGCGAACCTTAGCATCCAAAGAAGACTTTACCTATTGAGTCTCATCGAGTTCGTAATTCGGGTGTCAAATCCCTTGGGTCGTTACGTGCTTGTCGACAAAGTGTGCAAGAAATGCCCCCTAGTAATTCGAGGTTCCTGTTTTCTGGCGGACTTGATGCTTTTGCCGTTCGATGAATTTGATGTTATTCTTGGTTTGGATTGGTTGACCGTGCATGATGCGGTTGTGAATTACAAAAGCAAGACTATTGATTTGAGGTGCGCAAATAACGAAATGATCTGAGTTGAGTCTACGGACTTGAAGGGGTTGCCAGCTGTAATATCATCAATGTTGGCCCAAAAATATGTAAGAAAAGGGTGCGAAGCATACCTTGCATATGTACTTGATGATAAGGAGTTAGAAATAAAACCCGAATCTGTGCCGGTGGTTTGTGAATACCCGGATGTTTTTCCCGAAGAATTACCGGGTTAGCCACTGCTCGGAGATAGAGTTTGGTATTGAGCTTATACAGGACCACACCGATTTCGATAGCTCCGTATCGTATGGCACCAACGGAATTAAAGGAGTTGAAAGCTCGGTTGCAAGAGTTGGTGGATAGAGGTTTTGCTCGCTTGAGTTTTTCACCTTGGGCTGCACCAGTGTTGTTTGTGAAAAGAAGGACGGAACCATGAGGTTGTGCATCGACTATCGTCGGCTTAACAAAGTGACAATAAAGAACAAATATCCGCTATCAGCGATCGATGATTTGTTCGATCAATGAAGGAGCCCAGTGTTCTCAAAAATAGATTTGAGATCGGGCTATTATCGATTCTTGAATCCGAGATTCGGACATACCCAAAACTGCCTTCAGAACGAGATATGGTCACTACGAGTTCTTAATGATGCTGTTTGGGCACACTAATGCCCCTGCGGTATTAATGGATTTGATGAATCGGATCTTCAGACCGTATTTGGATCGGTTCGTAGTTGTGTTCATTGACGACATCTTGGTCTATTCAAGAGATGAGATCGAACATGCGAGCACCTGAGATTAGTGTTGCAAATTTTACGGGATAAGCGGTTATATGCTAAGTTCGGCAAGTGTGAGTTACGGTTAGAGAGGTTAGCTTCTTGGGTCATGTGGTATCTCGATCGGTATTCGAGTCGGCCGAGTAAAATTTCAGCCATACTTAACTAGAAGCCTCCGAGAAATATTACTGAGGTTCAGAGCTTTTTGGGACTTGCCGGTTACTACCGACGGTTTGTAAAAGGATTCTCGATGATAGCCACACCCATGACGAAACTGCTTTAGAAAGATGTCAAGTTCGAATGGACGGAAAAGTGTCAGAAAAGTTTCGATCAATTGAAAACTCATTTGACAGAAGCTCCAGTATTAGTGCAGCCCGAATCTGGCAAAGAGTTTGTCATCTATAGTGACGCCTCCCTACTTGGGTTGGGTTGCGTATTGATGCAAGAAGGTCGAGTTGTGGCCTATGCGTCGAGACAATTAACGCCACATGAGAAAAATTATCCGACCCATGATCTCGAATTGGCCGCCATCGTATTCGCCTTAAAGATATGGCGACATTACTTATTTGGTGAGAAGTGCCATGTGTATTCGGATCACAAAAGTCTCAAATATTTGATGACTCAAAGAGACTTAAATCTGCGACAAAGACGTTGGCTCGAGTTGTTAAAAGATTATGAGCTTGTCATTGATTATCACCCGGAAAGGCTAATGTGGTTGCGGACGCCTTAAGCGAAATCACCGCTTTTCTTCTGACGATGAATGTACACTTGTCTATTCTACCCAACAATGTGTTAGTAGCGAATTAAAGGCCAAACCATCATTGATTCATCAAATTCGCCAAGCTCGTAAAGTCGACGATAAGTTGGTTGCAAGACGGGCTGAATGTGTTCAATGTGGAATCGAGTTTCAAGTTGATGATGACGATTGTTTGAGGTTCGAAATCGTTTGTGTATTCCAAGAAATTCGAACTTATTTCGATAATTCGAACGAAGCCCATTGTAGCCGAATGGCAATCCACCGGGAAGTACGAAGATGTACAACGATTTGAAACGTCGGTTTCGGTGGCATGGTATGAAACGAGACATCTCCGACTTTGTTTGAGATGTTTAATATGTCAACAAGTGAAAGCGGAACATCAAGTGCCTTGAGGATTACTTGACCGATTACGATACCTGAGTGGAAATGGGATCGAGTCACAATGGACTTTGTGTCCGGACTGCCATTGTCAGCAAGTAAAAAGGATGCGATTTGGGTTGTTGTTGATAGACTGACTAAGTCGGCTCACTTTATCCCCGTACGTACGGACTCTTCATTGGATAAGCTTGCTGAATTGTATGTTTCTCAAATTGTGAGATTACACAGGGTACCTATTTCTATTGTATCGGATAGAGATCCGAGATTCACCTCGCGATTTTGGAAGAAATTGCAAGAAGCCTTGGGCACCAAGTTGCATTTTAGCACTGCTTTTCACCCCCAAACCGATGGTCAATCCTAGCGGATAATTTAGATACTTGAGGATATGTTGAGATGTTGCATCATCGAGTTCAGTGGTTCATGGGAACGGTATTTACCTTTGATTGAATTCGTTTACAACAATAGTTTTCAATCAAGTATTAAGATGGCACCTTACGAGGCTTTGTACGGTCGTAAATGCCGTACACCATTGTTTTGGACTGAGCTCGGTGAAAGTAAAATTTTCGGAGTTGATTTGATTAAAGATGCTGAACAGAAAGTAAAAGTAGTCCGTGAAAATCTGAAGATAGCCTCCGATCGTCAGAAGTCGTATGCGGATCTGAAACGAAAAGACATTGAGTATCAGGTGGGAGATAAAGTGTTTCTTAAAGTTTCACCTTGGAAAAAGATACTCAGATTTGGGTGTAAAACATGTCATAAAACATGTTGGGACAATGGTGTATGTAAGAAAAAAATAAAATAATGAGCATGGGAATTTAATAATGAAAGGGAACAAAAAAAAAAGAGAATGGTGAGTGTCCCCCCCTTTTTGCCGTGAGTTGAAGAAAAGAGAAGAAAAAAATTTGTTGTTCATCCTTTTTTTTCATTTCTTTGAGCTGAAATTCTAAGGAAGAAGGGAAGGGTTCTTGCTTCATGCTTGGTTTGGAAGAGGATTAGGAGGAGGTTTGGCCATACTTGTGTCTAGATTAAGGTATGTTTGAGGTTGTGCCATGAGATTCATGCATGTTCTTAGTTGCTAGCTTGAGTTCTAATTAGTCCATGGTTCAAAACTTTGCTATATCATGGGGATGATATCGGCCAAGGTAGATTTTGTGTTAATGTCATTGCATGCTAAATATGAAGCTTGTTAATGATACATGTGATGGTGGATTGATGACTCTTGGATTTTCTTTTTAGCATTTTTGAGTAAGACATTAAGTTTTGGAATTGATGGAATGGAGAGTATGCTTAAGTTGTGTTATGAACAACTATGTGTTAAATCGAGGTTTGCTAAGCTAGCTATTAAGGCGAAGTGCAATGTTAGTGATTGATTAATAGTGTATATACATGTATGCATATTCGCCATCACATTAAGAGCATAGGTGATGATGAGTCTATGCTTTGTACATTCGCCATATATATATATATGCATGTGTGATTGGATTATTGATAGTAGGGCTATAGCATATGGTTATGAGCCGAATAGCTAAGAGCATGAGGTAGCAAGATAAAAATTTTACCATGCCGTTCGTATGTCATAAAATCATTAAATTGTGAATATCAATATGTGTAGCAAAGCGGTTGAATGAGTTAATTTATTTGTTTAAGCTCAAGATCCTAAAGGAGAGGCGTCCAACAAGGGGAAATCGAAGGTCATCGAGTAGCCGACTTGGAATTATTTTACACCACACAAGGTAGGTCACTAAGCATATATTTTGTATTGATTTAAATAGACATAATGTCTATGTAATTATGCCGAAAGGAATGATAAATTTATATACATGTATGTATGTGGTGATGAAAGTATTGAATGAAAAGAAAAGAGGTGAGATGTATTGAGTTGTTGATTTCGGCACTAAGTGTGCGGGTATAAACATTTGTGATCATGAGAATGGCACTAAGTGTGCGGGTTTAAAATTTGTACAGCACTAAGTGTGCGAGTTTGATCATATAGCACTAAGTGTGCGAGTTGATTATATAGCACGAAGTGTGCGGACTCACTATATGCTTTTGAATCACTATTGACACTGAGTGTGCGACATTATTGAGTCGATCACGGACAGTGGATCGGGTAAGTACCTTGAGTTCATGGCTAATAGGCGCTATGTTTATATTTGGAGTTGAGCTTGGTAAGTTTCGAACCGATGTGACAATTTAATTTGAATTCACGTACATAAGAATTATCGTGGAATAAGTGAAAGGTCATGTAGATGTATGATTGTAACGAAAACAAAATGGTGTATAAAAATGCTTCAAATATCCTATTGATTAGTATATGGAATGTGAATGTGTAACTTGGTATGAGATTGAATCGAAAGGTCTAAGGAACTATGGTATAGTTCGGTTTGAATGGAGTAATTAGCCTCGTTCCATTTTGTTTCCTCTTGCGATAATGTTATTAATTGTTGGTAGTGCATTGCTTATGACTTACTGAGTTATATACTCATTCGGTGTTTGCTTGTCACCTATTTTAGGTTTTTGGACTCGACTTTTTGCGTATTCAGGACCGTCATCAAGTCATCACACCGCTAACAACTTTTGGTATTTTCTTCGTAGTTGGTCTAGGAGTACATTTCGCATGTATAGGCTGTTATGCTTTGTTGAAATTTGGTATGTAAACTTTTAGCCATGCGAAAATGGCGTAAATGTTCGGTTGGAATTGGTTTTGTGATGTTTGGACACAAATCATGGTTATAATTTGGGACATGCATGATGAATTATTAGTTAAATCAAGGAAAAGTCATGAAATAGGCATAGTTTGTTTTAGTAATAGATGCTGACAGCAGCAGTGCTGTGGATGTGAAAAATCACTAAAAATAGCAGCAGTGGAATTAAATAGTGAATAAATTATGTAAATGAGCCTTGATGAATCTACTTTCATATGGAAGAAACGAAACGGTCATATCAGTTGTATATTGAGAGATATTTAAGTATTCGTGAAACAGGGCCAGAACGGTTCCTGGATTCCCTGTTCCAAATTTGGAAATTCATTATAAATTAACCAGAGATAATAAGGAGTCATACCATATATGTATAGATTCCTATTTTAGTCTAGTTTCTATAGAAATAAACGACATCAGTATTGAAGCCCTGAACAGGGAGATATTCAAGTTGTAACGCACAAAGGTCAGTGTAGTCGACCCCTGTAACATGGGAGACTTTAACTAATAAACTGTACTAATTTGATCTACCAAAAATTCTAGAAAAAAATATGTAGATGGACATATGAGTCTAGTTTCAGGGAAAAATTACGAAACTGATTTTCGAGTTTTGAAACTCCAGATATGATTTTTAAGGCGACAGTGACGCAGTAACCAGCTTGTCTGGAAATTTTTTTTTATGGACTGTGAAAACAATTAAGTTAAGTCTGTGTGCACCTTGTATTCGACTCCGGTAACGGACTCGGGTACGGGGTGTTACACTTACAAACTCATGTTCGTATTTAGATACTGTCATACGGCCTTGCTTGAGTTCCAAGAATTCCTTACGCTTTTGATCGATGAACCGTTGACTAATATATTTCTTTCGAAATTCTGTTTGAAAGAAATCCCAAGTAACTCGTTCGTTTGGGACTATTGAAATCAAAGTCCTCCACCAATAGTAAGCTGAGTCTCGCAACAAGGATATAGCACACTTTATACATTCATCGGGTGTGCATGACAGTTCATCAAACACCCGAATGGTGTTATCAAGCCAGAACTCGGCCCTTTCGGCATCATCAGTAACTATGGCCTTGAACTCCTCACTCCGCTTCCTAATCAAGTCTGGTGGCTTACTCAGCCTCACAGGATCAAGAATCGATGGCATTACGGGCTCTTGGGGTGGATTATTCAAATTCGGGAATTGTTGGACAGCCGGATTGGTTCGGGCATATTGTGCGACCCACTCATTCATCATGGTAAAGAAGGCTTGTTTAGCCCCCTCACCTTGATTATTCGCAGATGACTGAGGTTCAACAGGCGGCGTCCCTTGTGCAGGAGCAGCCGCTACACTTTCAACGTCATCCGCCAAGGTTCTCTCTACACCGGGATCCATTTACTAATCAAAACAAAAATTTTAACCGTCAGAAGTCATCACACATTTAAACATTAACATTAAGGCATGTATAGCTAGACTCATACGTGCTATGGTAGTCCTAGAACCGACTAAACCATAGCTCTGATACCAATTAAATTGTAACACCCCGTACCCGAGACCGTCGCCGGGGTCGGACACGAGGGGTTAACAGACTTCGTTCACTTAATTTCATCGTTCATAAAAAAAAATTTCCAGACAGCTGGCTAACTGTGTCACTGTCACCTTAAAAATCATATCTTGAGTTCTACAACTCGAAACTCAGTTTCATGATTTTTCCCTAAAACCAGACTCATATATCCATCTACAAATTTTTTTCTAGAATTTTTGGTTATGCCAATTAGTACAGTTTATTAGTTAAAGTCTCCCCTGTTCCAGGGCGCGACTACACTGACCTTCCTGCATTACGACCTGTATATCTCCCTGTACAGGGCTTCAATACTGATGTCGTTTATTTCTGTAGAAACTAGACTCAAAAAGGAATCTATACATATATGGAATGACTTCTAAATGTCTCGGGTTAATTTATAATGAATTTTTAAAGTCGGAACAGGGAATTCAGAAACCTTTCTGGCCCTGTTTCACGAAAACCCAAATATCTCTTAACATACAACTCATATGACAGTTTCGTTTCTTCCATATGAAAATAGATTCATCAAGGTTCATTTACATAATTTATTCACTATTTAATTCCATTCCTACTATTTTTAGTGATTTTTCACATCCACATTGCTGCTGCTGTCAGCATCTGCCTTTAAGGTAGACTTTACCTATTTCATAGTTTCCATGATTCAATTAGCCCTTTTTGCATACATAGCACAAGGTATAATCATGATTAACCATTCCAATGGCTAATCGTTTCCAACATTTCCATACCTCTTAGTGATCAACATACAAACGATTATAGTGCTATGCTAAAAACGTATATAAGCCATTTTCGCATGGCTATCCAAAGTTTTACATACCAAAGTTCAAACAAACATAATAGCCTATACATGCCGAAATGTTCTCTTAGACCATCAAAGAAGAAGATACCAAAAAGTTGCTAGTTGGTGTGATGACTTCGATGACGGTCCCAAATACGCAAAAAGTTGAGTCCAAGAAACCTAAAATAGGTGATAAGCAAACACCGAATGAGTATATAACTCAGTAAGTCATAAGCAATGCACTACCAACCATTAATAACATTACAACAAGAGGAAACAAAATGGAACGAGGCTAATTACTCCATTCAAACCGAACTATACCATAGTTCCTTAGACCTTTCGATTCAATCCCATACCAAGTTACACATTCACATTCCATATACAAATCAATAGGATATTTGAGGCATTTTTATACACCATTTTGTTTTCGTTACAATCATACAACTACATGACCTTTCACTTATTCCACGAAAATTCTTATGTACGTGACTTCAATTAAAATTGTCACATAGGTTCAAAACTTACCAAGCTCAACTCCAAATATAAACATAGCGCCTATTAGCCATGAACTCAAGGTACTTACCCGACCCGCTGTCCGTGGTCAACTCAATAATGTCGCACACTCAGTGTCAATAGTGATTCAAAAGCATATAGTGAGTCCGCACACTCAGTGCTATATAATCAACTCGCACACTTAGTGCTATATGATCTAACTCACACACTTAGTGCTGTGCAAATTTTAAACCCGCACACTTAGTGCCATTCTCATGATCACAAATGTTTATACCCGCACACTTAGTGCCAAAATCAACAACTCAATACATCTCACCTCTTTTCTTTTCATTCAATACTTTCATCACCACATACATACATGTATATAAATTTATCATTCCTTTCGGCATAATTACATAGACATTATGTCTATTTAAATCAATACAAAATATATGCTTAGTGACCTACCTTGTGTTGGGTAAAATAGTTCCAAGTCGGCTACTCGATGACCTTCGTCTTTCCCTTGCTTGATTCTCCTTCTTTAACTCCTTGAGCTTAATCAATAAATCAACTAGTTTAACCATCTTGCTAAACATTCATAATTCAATTACACATGCATATGTATGTTTGTATATTCGCAACCATCCTCACTAATTACCCATTTAGTCGATTATACACATAATTAAAGGTAACATCACGAACGGGCATACTTATGTATATTTATACATATATATATACACTTCCAAATGGGCATCACAATTAGATTTAACACCACCTTCAAACTCAATGAGATGGCCGAATGTATGTATATATATACAATGTCAACTATAACATCTTTTAAACACCTAATTTCATCTCATGAACACTTAATCAATTTTTCCTAATCTAGCATATATTTTCACATTTATTTGTATCATCATGTAAATTCACATATAACTACATTTCTTAAGTTCTACATCTTAATGCCCATTATAGCCACCCCCATGGTCTAAATCTAACAATTGGCAACACCTACCTTTTCACTATGTTTGCCGAATACTCATTCTCTTCTTAGTCCTAAATTCGGCACTTCCAACAAATTAGCTTAACAATTCCAACTTTCATGCTAACATCCCAAGCAACTTAACACATCCATATAACTAACATGTTAATAGCTTCAAGGTATCAACTAAAATTTTTAAGCTTCTTTGTCAAATCCCAATTCTCCAACAACCCCAAATCCAACCATGGGATAGATAGAATTCAAACTAACAACTAAAACATGCATGAATCTCATGGACAACATCAAACATACCTTGGTCTAGCAACTACCATGGCTGGTTTTCTCAAGCTTCCCCCCCCCCTTCTTCTTAGGACATTTGGCCAAGCAAAGAAATGAAAGGATGGACACTTTTTTTTTTCTTTTCTTTGTTTTCATCCTATTCCTTTTTTATTATTTTATTCTTTCTAACATAACCACTAACTAAACATGTTTGCAACATGTTTCCACTCTTAGCATGGCCGGCCATCATGCTTAACTTTTGGGTAAATTGACATGCAAACCCATCATTTTCACATTATGCATTAATAGCCCACTTTACAATTGCCTAGCACATTTCTAGATTTTCTCACATAAGTCCTATTTGATAAAATTCACTTACAATTAACAAAAATCCAAACGTGAAATTTTCACACATGTATATGTACATATATTGAGCATCAACTATAACGGTCAATTATTTTTATGTCTCGGTTTAGTGGTCCCGAAACCACTTTTCGACTAGGGTCAATTTAAGGCTGTCACAACTCTCCCCCACTTAAGAAATTTTCGTCCCCGAAAATCTTACCGGTAAATAGGTTTGGGTATCGTTCTTTGATAGAGTTCTCAGGTTCCCAAGTAGCTTCTTCCATTCCGTGTTTGAGCCATAACACTTTCACTAACGGAACCCTTTTGTTTCGCAACTCTTTCACTTCACGGGATAGAATACGGATCGGTTCTTCTTCATAACTCATATCGGCTTGAATTTCAATCTCGGAGGGGTTTATTACATGCAAAGGATCGGATCGGTAACGTCGAAGCATCGAAACATGGAAAACGTTGTGGATCCTTTCGAGTTCAGGGGGTAGAAGCAACCTATATGCTACTGGGCCAACTCGTTCGGAGATCTCATACGGCCCAATGAATCTCGGACTCAATTTGCCCTTACGGCCAAATCTGAGTATCTTTTTCCAAGGCGATACCTTAAGAAACACTTTGTCTCCCACCTGATACTCAATATCTCTTCGTTTTAAATCCGCGTACGATTTCTGACGGTCTGTGGCTGCCTTCAGACTTTCACGAATTATTTTTACTTTCTGTTCAGCATCTTTAATCAAATCCACTCCGAAAATTTTACTTTCACCGAGCTCGATCCAAAACAATGGCGTACGGCATTTTCGACCGTACAAAGCCTCGTAAGGTGCCATCTTAATGCTTGATTGAAAGCTATTGTTGTAAGCGAATTCGATCAAAGGCAAATATCTTTCCCATGAACCACAAAACTCGAGGATGCAACATCTCAACATATCCTCAAGTATCTGAATTATCCGCTCGGATTGACCATCGGTTTGGGGATGAAAAGCGGTGCTAAAATGCAACTTGGTACCCAAAGCTTCTTGCAATTTCTTCCAAAATCGTGAGGTGAATCTCGGATCTCTATCCGACATAATAGAAATCGGTACTCCGTGTAATCTCACAATCTGAGAAACATACAACTCAGCCAGTTTATCCAATGAAAAATCCGTACGTACGGGGATAAAATGAGCCGACTTAGTCAGTCTATCAACAACAACCCAAATCGCATCTTTCTTACTTGTCGACACTGGCAACCCAGACACAAAATCCATCGTGACTCGATCCCATTTCCATTCGGTATCATGATCGATCAAGTAAACCCGTAGGCACTTGATGTTCGCCTTTACTTGCGGCATATTAAACACTTGAAACAAAATCGAAATGTCTCGTTTCATACCATGCCACCAAACCGGCGCCTCGGATCGTTGTACATTTTCATACTCCTCGGGTGAATTGACATTCGGCTACAATGAGCTTCGTTCGAATCATTGAAATGAGTTCGAATTTCTTGGAACACACAACCGACTTCTGAACCTCAAACAATCGTCATCATCAATTTGAAACTCGATTCCATATTCGAACACATTCAGCCCGTTTTGCAACCAATTCATCATCGACTTTTCGAGCTTCACGAATTTGATGAATCAACAATGGTTTGGCCTTTAATTACGCCACTAGTATATTGTCGGATAGAATGACAAGTGTACATTCATCGTCAGAAGGCAAAGCGGTGATTTACGACTTAAGGCATTCGCAACCACATTAGCCTTTCCGGGTGATAGTCAATGACAAGCTCATAATCTTTTAACAACTCGAGCCAACGTCTGCAGCAGATTTAACTCTCTTTGAGTCATCAAATATTTGAGACTTTTGTGATCCAAAATACATGGCACTTCTCACCAAATAAGTAATGTCGCTATATTTTCAAAGCGAATACGATGGCGACTAATTCGAGATCATGGGTCGGATAATTTTTCTCATGTGGCTTTAATTGTCTTGACGATAGGCCACAACTCGACCTTCTTGCATCAATACGCAACCCAACCCAAGTAGGGAGGCGTCACTATAGATGACAAACTCTTTGCACGATTCGATTTGCACTAAAATTGGGGCTTGATCAAATAAGTTTTCGATTGATCAAAACTTTTCGACATTTTTCCGTCCATTCGAACTTAATATCTTTCTCAAGTAGCCGTCATGGGTGTGGCTATCGCCGAGAAACCTTTACAAACCGTCGGTAGTAACCGCGAGTCCTAAAACTCGAACCTCGTAATATTTCTGAGGCTTCCAGTTAAGTATGGCTGAAATTTTGCTCGGGTCAACTCAAATACCGGCGAATACCACATGACCCAAGAAGCTAACCTCTCTTAACCAGAACTCACACTTACTGAACTTAGCATATAACTGCTTATCCCTTAAAATTTGCAACACTAATCTCAGGTGCTCAGCATGTTCGGTCTCATCTTTTGAATAGACCAAGATATCATCAATGAATACAACTATGAACCGGTCCAAATACTGTCTGAAGATCCGATTCATCAAATCCATAAATATCGCAGGGGCATTAGTGAGCCCAAACGGCGTCACTAAGAACTCGTAGTGGCCGTATCTCATTCTGAAAGCAGTTTTGGGTATATCCGAATCTCGAATCCGCAATTGATAATAACCCGATCTCAGATCTATCTTTGAAAACACCGAGGCTCCCTTTAGTTGATCAAACAAATCATCAATATGCGGTAACGGATATTTATTCTTTATTGTCACCTTATTCAGCTGACGATAATCGATGCACAACCTCATGGTTCCGTCCTTCTTTTTCACAAACAATACTGGTGCACCCCAAGGTGAGAAACTTGGTCGAGCGAAACCTCTATCCGTCAATTCTTGCACCTGAGCTTTCAACTCTTTTAACTCGGTTGGTGCCATACGGTACGGAGCTATCAAAATCGGCGTAGTCCCAGGTATAAGATCAATACCAAACTCTACCTCCCGGACAGGTGGTAAACCCGGTAAATCTTCGGGAAAAACATCCGGGTATTCACAAACCACCGGCACAGATTCGGGTTTCTTTTCTAACCCTTTGTCATCAAGTACATACGCAAGGTATGCTTCGCACCCCTTTCTTACAGATTTCTGAGCCAACATTGATGATATTACAGCTGGCAACCCTTTAAGTCCGTAGACTCAACTCGGATTATCTCGTTATTTGCGCACCTTAAATCAATGGTTTTTCTTTTGCAACTCACCACTGCGTCATATACGGTCAACCAGTCCATACCAAGAATAACATCAAATTCACCAAATGGTAAAAGTATCAAATCGGCCGGAAAACAGGATTCTTGGATCATTAGAGGGCATCTCTTACACATTTTGTCAACAAGTGCATATTGACCCAAGGGATTTGACACTCGAATTACGAACTCAGTAGACTCAACAGGTAGAGTCTTACTGGATGCTAAGGTTTCACATACATATGAATGAGTAGAGCCAAGGTCAATCAACGCAATCACACTAGTATCAAAGAGAGTGAAAGTACCAGTGATAACATCAGGGGAGGATGCCTCCTCTCGTGCGCGAATGGCATATGCTCTAGCAGAGTCTGTGTCTCGGATCGAGCAGTACCGTATCGAGGCCCTCTCGACTACCACCCCTACCTTCGAAATTCTCGGTGGTCTACCTCTAGCTGTCATTCCACTAGGTCTTGCACCTTGCATCCTATTCTTCTCATCAAGCTCCGTACAATCTCTAATGAAGTGGTCCTTTGAACCGCACCGGTAACAGGCCCTGTTAGTAGTCTTACCCCAACATTCACCTATGTGTCTTCTTCCACATTGGGGGCATTCAGGTTTCTCTTGACGGTTATTGCCCACACTAGCTACTGAAGTAGCTCGGGAGTTCGTCGATGGTCGTGCTCTAATGGAAATTCCCGCAGTCGACCTCGATTTATTAGTGTCCTCCCCGAACTTCTTTTACGGAGAAGCGGAGCTTTACCCGTCGATCTTTTACGATAGTCTCTAGCTTCAAACTCAGCCTTCTTCTTCTCCTTTCCAAGTTCTTCCGCCTTGCAGGCTCGTTCTACTAGTGTTACGAATTCTTTTATCTCCAAAATACCCACTAGTAGCTTTAAATCTTCATTCAATCCTTCTTCAAATCTCTTGCACATAGCGACCTCATCACCACACACTCCGGGCATACCGATGAGTCTTCTTGTGATGACCCAAAATTGACCCTAGTCGGAAGTGGTTTCGGGATCGCTAAACCGAGTCACCGAAATGTTTGAGCGTAATATTTATTGTCTAGAATATGTATTTATGAATGTGTGAAAATTTCAAGCTTGATTTAGTCGATTGCATGTGAATTCATTATTAGGACTTGTGTGACACTTTTGAAATGTGATAGGCTAATCTATAAGGACCTAATAGTGCATGTAATCAAAGGGGACTTGCATGTCAAATTTCCCCCCTAATAGCTAGTGGCCGCCATGACAAGGATTATGGGTAAAACATGTCATAAAACATGTTGGGACAATGGTGTATGTAAGAAAAAATAAAATAATGAGCATGGGAATTTAATAATGAAAGGGAAAAAAAAAAAGAGAATGGTGAGTGTCCCCCTTTTGCCGTGAGTTGAAGAAAAGAGAAGAAAAAATTTGTTGTTCATCCTTTTTTCATTTCTTTGAGCTGAAATTCTAAGGAAGAAGGGAGGGTTCTTCTTCATGCTTGGTTTGGAAGAGGATTAGGAGGAGGTTTGGCCATACTTGTGTCTAGATTAAGGTATGTTTGAGGTTGTGCCATGAGATTCATGCATGTTCTTAGTTGCTAGCTTGAGTTCTAATTAGTCCATGGTTCAAAACTTTGCTATATCATGGGGATGATATTCGCCAAGGTAGATTTTGTGTTAATGTCATTGCATGCTAAATATGAAGCTTGTTAATGATACATGTGATGGTGGATTGATGACTCTCGGATTTTCTTTTTAGCATTTTGAGTAAGACATTAAGTTTTGGAATTGATGGAATGGAGAGTATGCTTAAGTTGTGTTATGAACAACTATGTGTTAAATCGAGGTTTGCTAAGCTAGCTATTAAGGTGAAGTGCAATGTTAGTGATTGATTAATAGTGTATATACATGTATGCATATTCGCCATCGCATTAAGAGCATAGGTGATGATGAGTCTATGCTTTGTACATTCGACCATATATATATATATATGCATGTGTGATTGGATTATTGATAGTAGGGCTATAGCATCCGGTTATGAGCCGAATAGCTAAGAGCATGAGGTAGCAAGATAAAATTTTTACCATGCCGTTCCGTATGTCATAAAATCATTAAATTGTGAATATCAATATGTGTAGCAAAGCGGTTGAATGAGTTAATTTATTTGTTTAAGCTCAAGATCCTAAAGGAGAGGCGTCCAACAAGGGAAATCGAAGGTCATCGAGTAGCCGACTTGGAATTATTTTACACCACACAAGGTAGGTCACTAAGCATATATTTTGTATTGATTTAAATAGACATAATGTCTATGTAATTATGCCGAAAGGAATGATAAATTTATATACATGTATGTATGTGGTGATGAAAGTATTGAATGAAAAGAAAAGAGGTGAGATGTATTGAGTTGTTGATTTGGCACTAAGTGTGCGGGTATAAACATTTGTGATCATGAGAATGGCACTAAGTGTGCGGGTTTAAAATTTGTACAGCACTAAGTGTGCGAGTTTGATCATATAGCACTAAGTGTGCGAGTTGATTATATAGCACTAAGTGTGCGGACTCACTATATGCTTTTGAATCACTATTGACCTTGAGTGTGCGACATTATTGAGTCGATCACGGACAGCGGATCGGGTAAGTACCTTGAGTTCATGGCTAATAGGCGCTATGTTTATATTTGGAGTTGAGCTTGGTAAGTTTGAACCTATGTGACAATTTAAATTGAAGTCACGTACATAAGAATTATCGTGGAATAAGTGAAAGGTCATGTAGATGTATGATTGTAACGAAAACAAAATGGTGTATAAAAATGCTTCAAATATCCTATTGATTAGTATATGGAATGTGAATGTGTAACTTGGTATGAGATTGAATCGAAAGGTCTAAGGAACTATGGTATAGTTCAGTTTGAATGGAGTAATTAGCCTCGTTCCATTTTGTTTCCTCTTGCGATAATGTTATTAATGGTTGGTAGTGCATTGCTTATGACTTATTGAGTTATATACTCATTCGGTGTTTGCTTGTCACCTATTTTAGGTTTCTTGGACTCGACTTTTTGCGTATTCGGGACCGTCATCGAAGTCATCACACCGGCTAACAACTTTTGGTATTTTCTTCGTAGTTGGTCTAGGAGTACATTTCGGCATGTATAGGCTGTTATGCTTTGTTGAAATTTGGTATGTAAACTTTTAGCCATGCGAAAATGGCGTAAATGTTCGGTTGGAATTGGTTTTGTGATGTTTGGACACAAATCATGGTTATAATTTGGGACATGCATGATGAATTATTAGTTAAATCAAGGAAAAGTCATGAAATAGGCATAGTTTGTTTTAGTAATAGATGCTGACAGCAGCAGTGGTGTGGATGTGAAAAATCACTAAAAATAGCAGCAGTGGAATTAAATAGTGAATAAATTATGTAAATGAGCCTTGATGAATCTACTTTCATATGGAAGAAACGAAACGGTCATATGAGTTGTACATTGAGAGATATTTAAGTATTCGTGAAACAGGGCCAGAACGGTTCCTGGATTCCCTGTTCCAAATTTGTAAATTCATTATAAATTAACCAGAGATAATTAGGAGTCATACCATATATGTATATATTCCTCTTTGAGTCTAGTTTCTATAGAAATAAACGGCATCAGTATTGAAGCCCTGCACAGGGAGATATTCAAGTTGTAACGCACGAAGGTCAGTGTAGTCGACCCCTGTAAAATGGGAGAATTTAACTAATAAACTGTACTAATTGGATCAACCAAAAATTCTAGAAACAAATATGTAGATGGACATATGAGTATAGTTTTAGGGAAAAATTACGAAACTGATTTTCTAGTTTTGAAACTCCAGATATGATTTTTAAGGCGACAGTGACGCAGAAACCAGCTTGTCTGGAAATTTTTTTTTATGGACTGTGAAAACAATTAAGTTAAGTCTGTGTGCACCTTGTATTCGACTCCGGTAACGGACTCGGGTACGGGGTGTTACACTTACAAACTCATGTTCGTATTTAGATACTGTCATACGGCCTTGCTTGAGTTCCAAGAATTCCTTACGCTTTTGATCGATGAACCGTTGACTAATATATTTCTTTCGAAATTCTATTTGAAAGAAATCCCAAGTAACTCGTTCGTTTGGGACTATGGAAATCAAAGTCCTCCACCAATAGTAAGCTGAGTCTCGCAACAAGGATATAGCACACTTTAGACATTCATCGGGTGTGCATGACAGTTCATCAAACACCCGAATGGTGTTATCAAGCCAGAACTCGGCCCTTTCGGCATCATCAGTAACTATGGCCTTGAACTCCTCAGCCCCGCGCTTCCTAATCAAGTCTACAGGTGGCTTACTCAGCCTCATAGGATCAGTAACTGATGGCATTACGGGCTCTTGGGGTGGATTATTCAAATTCGGGAATTGTTGGACAGCCGGATTGGTTCGGGCATATTGCGCGACCCACTCATTCATCATGGTAAAGAAGGCTTGTTTAGCCCCCTCACCTTGATTATTCGCAGATGACTGAGGTTCAACAGGCGGCGTCCCTTGTGCAGGAGCAGCCGCTACACTTTCAACGTCATCCGCCAAGGTTCTCTACACGGGATCCATTTACTAATCAAAACAAAAATTTTAACCGTCAGAAGTCATCACACATTTAAACATTAACATTAAGGCATGTATAGCTAGACTCATACGTGCTATGGTAGTCCTAGAACCGACTAAACCATAGCTCTGATACCAATTAAATTGTAACACCCCGTGCCGAGACCGTCGCCGGGTCGGACACGAGGGGTTAACAGACTTCGTTCACTTAATTTCACCGTTCATAAAAAAATTTCCAGACGGTGGCTAAGCGTGTCACTGTCACCTTAAAATCATATCTTGAGTTCTACAACTCAAAAATCAGTTTTGTGATTTTTCCTAAAACTAGACTCATATATCCATCTACAAATTGTTTTCTAGAATTTTTGGTCAGGCCAATTAGTACAGTTTATTAGTTAAAGTCTCCCCTGTTCCAGGGTACGACTACACTGACCTTCCTGCATTACGACCTGGATATCTCCCTGTACAGGGCTTAAATACTTATGCCGTTTGTTTATTAGAAACTAGACTCAAAAAGGAATCTATACATATATGGAATAACTTCTAAATGTCTCGGGTTAATTTATAATGAATTTTCAAAGTCGGAACAGGGAATCCAGAAACCGTTCTGGCCCTGTTTCACGAAAACCCAAATATCTCTTAACATACAACTCATATGACAATTTCGTTTCTTCCACATGAAAATAGATTCATCAAGGTTCATTTACATAATTTATTCACTATTTAATTCCATTCCTACTATTTTTAGTGATTTTTCACATCCACATTGCTGCTGCTGTCAGCATCTGCCTTTAAGGTAGACTTTACCTATTTCATAGTTTCCATGATTCAATTAGCCCTTTTTGCATACATAGCACAAGGTATAATCATGATTAACCATTCCAGTGGCTAATCGTTTCCAACATTTCCATACCTCTTAGTGATCAACATATAAACGATTATAGTGCTATGCTAAGCGATATATAAGCCATTTTCGCATGGCTATCCAAAGTTTTACATACCAAAGTTCAAACAAACATAATAGCCTATACATGCCGAAATGTTCTCTTAGACCATCTAAGAAGAAGATACCAAAAAGTTGCTAGTTGGTGTGATGACTTCGATGACGGTCCCAAATACGCAAAAAGTTGAGTCCAAGAAACCTAAAATAGGTGACAAGCAAACACCGAATGAGTATATAACTCAGTAAGTCATAAGCAATGCACTACCAACCATTAATAACATTACAACAAGAGGAAACAAAATGGAACGAGGCTAATTACTCCATTCAAACCGAACTATACCATAGTTCCTTAGACCTCTCGATTCAATCTCATACCAAGTTACACATTCACATTCCATATACAAATCAATAGGATATTTGAGGCATTTTTATACACCATTTTGTTTTCGTTACAATCATACAACTACATGACCTTTCACTTATTCCACGATAATTCTTATGCACGTGACTTCAATTAAAATTGTCACATAGGTTCAAAACTTACCAAGCTCAACTCCAAATATAAACATAGCGCCTATTAGCCATGAACTCAAGGTACTTACCCGACCTGCTGTCCGTGGTCAACTCAATAATGTCGCACACTCAGTGTCAATAGTGATTCAAAAGCATATAGTGAGTCCGCACACTCAGTGCTATATAATCAACTCGCACACTTAGTGCTATATGATCCAACTCGCACACTTAGTGCTGTACAAATTTTAAACCCGCACACTTAGTGCCATTCTCATGATCACAAATGTTTATACCCGCACACTTAGTGCCAAATCAACAACTCAATACATCTCACCTCTTTTCTTTTCATTCAATACTTTCATCACCACATACATACATGTATATAAATTTATCATTCCTTTCGGCATAATTACATAGACATTATGTCTATTTAAATCAATACAAAATATATGCTTAGTGACCTACCTTGTGTTGGGTAAAATAGTTCCAAGTCGGCTACTCGATGACCTTCGTCTTTCCCTTGCTTGATTCTCCTTCTTTAACTCCTTGAGCTTAATCAATAAATCAACTAGTTTAACCATCTTGCTAAACATTCATAATTCAATTACACATGCATATGTATGTTTGTATATTCGGCAACCATCCTCACTAATTACCCATTTAGTCGATTATACACATAATTAAAGGTAACATCACGAACGGGCATACTTATGTATATTTATACATATATATATACACTTCCAAATGGGCATCACAATTAGATTTAACACCACCTTCAAACTCAATGAGATGGCCGAATGTATGTATATATATACAATGTCAACTATAACATCTTTTAAACACCTAATTTCACCTCATGAACACTTAATCAAATTTTCCTAATCTAGCATATATTTCCACATCTATTTGTATCATCATGTAAATTCACATATAACTACATTTCTTAAGTTCTACATCTTAATGCCCATTATAGCCACCCCATGGTCTAAATCTAACAATCGGCAACACCTACCTTTTCACTATGTTTGCGAATACTCATTCTCTTCTTAGTCCTAAATTCGCACTTCCAACAAATTAGGTTAACAATTCCAACTTTCATGCTAACATCCCAAGCAACTTAACACATCCATATAACTAACATGTTAATAGGTTCAAGGTATCAACTAAAATTTTAAGCTTCTTTGTCAAATCCCAATTCTCCAACAACCCCAAATCCAACCATGGGATAGATAGAATTCAAACTAACAACTAAAACATGCATGAATCTCATGGACAACATCAAACATACCTTGGTCTAGCAACTACCATGGCTGATTTTCTCAAGCTCTTCCCCCTTCTTCTTAGGACATTCGCCAAGCAAAGAAATGAAAGGATGGACACTTTTTTTCTTTTCTTTGTTTTCATCCTATTCCTTTTTATTATTTTATTCTTTCTAACATAACCACTAACTAAACATGTTTGCAACATGTTTCCACTCTTAGCATGGCCGGCCATCATGCTTAACTTTTGGGTAAATTGACATGCAAACCCATCATTTTCACATTATGCATTAATAGCCCACTTTACAATTGCCTAGGACATTTCTAGATTTTCTCACATAAGTCCTATTTGATAAAATTCACTTACAATTAACAAAATCCAAACGTGAAATTTTCACACATGTATATGTACATATATTGAGCATTAACTATAACGGTCAATTATTTTTATGTCTCGGTTTAGTGGTCCCAAAACCACTTTTCCACTAGGGTCAATTTAAGGCTGTCACATTTGCTGAGAAAAATAAATTTCATGTTGGGTTTAAAATATCCATAGGCTCATTTTGGGCCCAACCGGTCTAGACATTTCGCATTGTCACCCATGTTGTGTGGGTGCGCCTCTATCCTGATAGGTTTGAATTTGCACCCCCTGCACGAGAAGTATGGTTTCAAACTTAGTCATTCAATAACCCTTCAAGTGGGTTCTCATATATATGCACATCTCACACTTGGTATTTAACCAATGTGAGATTTAAGCTTTTCTTTTCCTCAACAAATATTCACAAGTAGCTTACTTTGAACATCAATTTATCATTCATCACTCAACCATTTTGTGCATATGATATACCGTTGTGAAGTTCTCATGGAGTAGAATATAAAACCATAATTTTATGATTTAACTCTTCACCTTTATTGATTGAGAATATGCCTCAAAGTTTCTAAAAATTACAAATTTTTCCAACATCCATACATCTCATAGCCAAGATGAAGATGATGGAGTGAATTACAAGGCAAGGTGATTGAAGGGTTCTAACCAGGGTTGCTTAAGGAAGGTGGGTGTTGAAAGGTTCTTAAAATGTTAGGATTGATGGAGTTTTATTGTGGTTGTTCTTCCTTATTTTCATGGATGCTTAGGTTTCGGTTTTCTTGGTATATTGTTGATTATCAATTGGATTCGGAGTTTTGAAGTGAAAATAATAATGGTAATTATGTGTTTTCATCAAGTGGTGAAAGTAACAACATAGGTAATGATGGTTTACTCGTAATGCCTCGTTAATGGTCATGGTGATCATTTAAAGGACAATTTGTAGTGGATTTTTCAAGGAAAGGAGGGGACTACTAGATTCCTATCTTTTAAGGTGGTGATTGGACGTGTGGAGATAGAGTGTTATTGTTTGTCTAGAGGCGAAATGTTTTATAACTGTTTTTAATTGTGTATTTTCCATTCAAGAGTGTAGGTTTAGCTTCTTAATCTAATCTGGTAATTTTGATGGTGATTAATGAAGAATTTTTGTTGGGTGGTCTGTAAGTCAAAGTCGATATGCTTGTATGACCTCATATAGGTGCATGTCGAGTCATATTGGGTGATTGTTGTCTCTTATAGGTGTAGGTTTTTTCTCCTTAGGTGTTATAATTTGGACTACTGTATCACTATATTAACAGTGACTTTTTGTAATAAATTCCTAGATGAGAAAAAAATACTATTCATTACTCAAATTCTAGTAATCAAACTAGACATATCTATGAATATCAGAGTATAAAGATGAAAAGATAGTTGTATTGTGATAACATATAGATTCATTATATATTCAAGTTCTAAATCATTGGGCTATGATCACATTCACCCTAATAGCAATGTTCATGTTTATAACTTAAGGTATGCACTACCATTGTATTCATATCCTACGGCAAGGTCCTGAATGTAGCCAATCTCTTATATATATAAATTCATTATATGGTCATGTAAAAATATGAAAAATATTAAATTTTATATTCATTGGATTACAACCACTTTCACTTAGTGGCAAGGTTAATATTATTAAAACATGCTTATATTGTATCACTCCAAACTTGATCTAAATGTTATGGCCAAATCTAGAGGAGTTACATTAGTTTGTTTAAAAACTTTTTTTTATTTAAATTTAGTTGTGCGTTCCAAAAACATTAAACTTGGCAGAATTCTCACAAACTTCATAAAAAACTTAAGTCCAAAACACTTATTTCAAATCCCGAAAATTTAATTCAAACTCATTTGCTTGCGCATGGATACAAATTTTAAGCAAAACTTTTCTGGTTAATGCTAACATTTGTTTAAAACTATTAATTTATTTACAGAAAAACACTTAAGAGTTTACTTAATTTGCAGTGGAAACTTTTTAGAGTTTTAATTTTGAAAACCGGAATTCAATTTGTTAATTCATGTGATTTTCGATGAATAAATCAAAACCTAAAAAGAAACCAAATCCAGAAATAGTCCCAAAACCAAATGTCCTGAAATCTTAAGTAACATAAATCAAACCATTTTATTTGAACGACCAATTCGAGCTCTCGCACACCGTTCGATTGTAACACCCATATCCCATTTTTGTTGCTGGATTAAGGATTGGAGTGTTACAGAACCACATAGAACAATTTATCTTAAGTCAAAAATAAAAAATTCAATTAACTTATAAACATATATCATTTCACAAATTACATATTTACATAGGCCTTAATTCAGGTTTACAGGGCCTTAAAATTAGTTTTAATGAAATTAGAGATCAAAATGAATCAAAACATAAACTTTAGGAAAAAACTTTAAAATTTGAAAAATAGGGGTCACACTGCTGTGTGACACAGCTCAGACCTTGTAGCACTCGAAGTGGCCACACATGGTCGTGTCCCAACTCGTGTCATAGATAGGGGCAAAGCCAGGAGGCTGGCATGGGCCCCGGCCCCCCTAAAATGTAAAATTATTTTTTAAGCCCTTAAAATTTTTTTAAAAAATTTTAAATTAGTAAAGGTAAAATTGCACTTTGGCCCCCCTAAAATTATAAAAATTTGATTTATATACTATAAAAAATTAATATTTCATCCGGCCCCCTAAAGAATTTTTCTGGCTTCACCCCTGATCATAGACTATGTAACTCTTTAACTTGAGACACACGGCCATGTCTCAGCCCATGACTCAGACCATGTAAAACTTGCACCAAAACTAACAGAGCACACACGGCTATCTGGGGTGACCGTGTGTGGCACACAACCATGTGACGACCTGTGTCCTAGGCTATGTGCTTCCAAATTAACCTCTTAAACAAGCTAAATTAAACAAAAACTTACACATCAATACACAACATTTCCACAAGCATTCATAAGACCAAAACTCATTCCAAGCTTGCTCATAATATACCAAATCAAGCATCCATTATGTTCTAACCAATGTACCAACAATATATACCATAACTGTAACACCCCTTACCCGTATCCCATGCCGAGATAGGGTACGAGGTATTACTAGAATTAAACACATGCATACAAATATTTTCGGGTCATGAAATTTTGCTCAAATTTTAAAACTTTCAAACTTCCTTTTTACGTCCCTAATATGGACCTACGAGGCCCAAACCATACTTTGGAAACGGTTCCAGAATAAACTAAACACTTTAGAAAACTTTGAAAATTTTCAATACAAACAGGGGCACACGCCCGTATGGAAGGATGACACGCCCGTTTGTCCTCTTAACATGGCCATGTTGAAGGCCCGTGTGGCTCACACGGCCTGAACATATCGGGACACGCCCGTGTCCCTAACTTGTGTGGATTTATTACTCAATTCAAACATACAGGGGTTTTCACACGGCCTGGCACACGCTCGTGTCCATGGCCCGTGTCCCTCACAGGCCATGACACGCCTATGTCCCTTACACGGCCATGACACGCCCATGTCTCAGTCTATGTACAAAAACCTTGACAATCTATTTCTAACGTCGTCAACCATTTAGGGGCACATGGCCAGGGCACACGCTCGTGTGCTAGGCCGTGTCCTCCAATCGATTGAGACATACGGTCGTGTCTCTATCCGTGTGGTTACTACTGGGCATTTTGTTTTGCCAATTTTAGGTGCAGGGGACACACGGCCTGACTACACGCCCCTGGGGTAGATCGTGTCTCATACACGGTTTAGACACATGCCCTTGTGTCTACGCATGTGGACAAAAACAAGGCTATTTACAAAGCCTTTTTGTCACCTTTATTTACACCCACCTACAAAAACATCAAACAATACCAATACCACAAAAGCACATGACCATATCAGCCAATACCTAGGCATCTATACATCATTTCCAAGCTATTTCCTATCACATACAACATCTCCTACTTATCAACTGATGATCGTGAAACTAACTAAAAATTTGACTTAAGGCAAGCGCACCTATCGAACAGTAGTATAGTTATGGTAAGACCGAAAATATCGTATCCACAAGGACTAAAAGTACTAGTAATTACTATCTTTTTATTATCTATTCTAAGAATTAAAGGGTGTTTTTAAACTAAACTAATTTTCTAATTTGCTAAGACTACGACAGATATGAAAGCTGGAAAATACTTTATAAAAACCAATGGAGAAGACAATACCCAAGAAGGAATCCACCTAGACTTCACTTATTACCTTTGACTTAGACGATTTATTCACTTGACTTATTCCGTAGAAATCCCTGATTTATGTTAATATCCCTTTCGAGACTAAAAACAACTGACTCTAGGTTGAATAATCGAAATCTCTTTCTAATTAAAACCCCTATTGTCGTATTAACTCGATCTATGGATTCCCTTATTAGATTTGACTCTAATCTGGCAGATTTATGTCGTCCTACCTCTAGGATTGCATGCAATTCTGCTTAATTATGGATGATATACTCTTAAAGAGGAACTTTTGCTCCACTGAATAAGCACATCAAAAACCTGAATTAATATCCTGGAATACTAAAGCAAGAATTAAAACTCACAATTAAGAATAAGAACAAGTATTTATCTTATAAATCAAAGAGTAATAAGATTCATCTTAGGTTTCATCTCCCTTAGGTATTTAGGGAGTTTAGTTCATAATAATAATGGAAAACAACAAAACACAAAGAAACCCAAAGAACTTCTATGAAATTGGATGCAAATCTTCAGTCTTGATGTAGATCCTGGCTTCGAGGAGATTCCGATGGCTATTCTTGAGTACTCTACCTCCAACTCTGTGTGTCCTCTTTAATCCTCTTCTAGGGTGTTTATATAGGCTTTAAAATGCTTCCAAACCCTTAAAAGTGCCTTTTTTCGAGTAGAACTAGACTTGGCTTCGACAGGGACACGACCGTGTGCCACGCCCGTGTGTAGGTGCTCAAGTTGTGTGTAATTCTGAGTTAGTTTCTAGTCGACACGGTCATGACACACCGGTGTGTGGTTTGCCCGTGTGCCTCACACGGGCGTGTGGATAACCTGTGTGGAAGTGCTTAGGCTGTATGAAACACTGATTTAAGCCCAATTTGTTTGCTTTTTGGCCCGTTTCTTACTCTTTTTGCTATCCTAAGCTCTCCTGAGTATAAAACATGAAATTAAAGGATTAGGAGCATCAAATTCACTTAAACCAAGGAAAATTCATTCATAAATATGTCAAGCATGGGGTAAAAATATGTATATATTACGGTTTATCAAATATCCCCACACTTAAGCATTTGCTTGTCTCAAGCAAAATCCTCAACTCACAGTTAAAATAAATTCTTCTCAACTTATAATTCTCATCAATAATGTTTGAAATAATTCACAAGCAGTCATACATTGAAAATTTAACTAAAAGAACATTAAAGTTTCAAATAGTCAAAGTTGAGCATTTTAATCATAAAATTATAGGCATCCCTCTTTATCTAAGTAATTATCTTTAATTCCAAATTGACGATGGTTGACATCCTCACTAAAGGTTCACTCAAATCACTCAATGTGTTTAAGGTTCAATGATTAAGCACTCATTAGTCAAACATGAAAAGTTATTGCCATAGGCTTGTATGAAAATCAAATTTCCACCATTATAAATGAGATGATACACAAATCAAAAGGTCTTTGAAGGGTTGTAACGAGGCTTTGGGTTAAAGGTGTGGATACAGGTTGAAAAAGATAGTTAGAATCGAGATTAAATTGATAAATTACCTAACTAGAAATACAGCTAACATCAATTGAATAAACATGAGCTTCTTCTCAGAGTATGGAATTAAATACTTAAGCTCAAAAACAAAGAATTACTAACAATATGTATGTATGTATGTATGTATGTATGTATGTATTTTTTTTAAGAATAAGAACAAATATAAGAGAGAATTATAAGATTCAAATGAAAGAATATAGTTAGGCAATTAACCAAATCAAATCTCGACAAAAAGGGACTCAATAAATTAGGAAAAATTTTCCACGAATCAAAAAGTATGATAAAAGGGTTAAAATTTAGGGTAAATTAAAAAAAAAGTTTGTTAAGCTCAAAGGGGTTCACTAAGGGTCAATTGTGTAGGTAGGGTTTTTATGGGAAAAATGGGTTAAAACCTAAGTGCCTTTATCATTTTGATATATCAAATCAAAGGTGCGGTATTGACATGTATAATCGATGCAAGTTCTAGAATAAAAAATCAATGTTGACACACTCATAATCAATAAAATCAGTGAGCAAGAAAGATATATGCTCTAAAAGGCTCAAAATCTTACAAAAATTATGGGTATTTGATGTTAATCCTGTAAATTCAAAACTTTAAAATAATACCTCAATTTAGGGAAACAACCTATCAATTTTACTTCTTCAAAGTTTCAAATTATCATACTTGATTCTTTATTGTCTTAAAGTTTAAACAATCAATGCACAATTACCTATGATTTAATTTAGAAACATATTAATAAAATCATAAATCAATTAAAATTTACTCTAATAATGATATGAGAAGATTATTTGAGAACAAGATAAAAATTCAGGGATTTCTGATAATCTCATAAATAACCTCCCCACACTTAAGATGTACATTGTCCTCAATGTAAAAAGATATATAATAGCAATATAAATATAATATCAAAAGAGAGGGAGAGAAGTGAAACTGCCCTGAAATTATGGATGAAATCCTCAGATTAGCGAGAGCGAGAATTGTAGGTAAGGCTAATGAAAGGAAAGATTCTGAGTTACTAATAAGAAAATAAACACCACTGTAGAAGAGAATTAAGGGATAATTCGATAATAACCATAAAGATAAGCAAGTTTAAAACATAAAACATAAGTCTTCAAAAATAAATAAAGGAAAATAAAAATAAAAATAAAAATAAAATAATAAAAGGGACTCAAAGGTCCACATCATTAGAGTCGTGAGCCGGTGGCACTGGAGAAGAGATATATAGGTGGTGGCAAATCTAACGGAGAGTGGCATCGATGCTGTCGAGTCGCTTAAAAAACTACTGTTCAAATCGAGTGAATCGCTCAGATAAATCTGTCAAAGTGGTAGCAGGAGGTCGGTGACTCGATGGTGGTGGTGGGGGTGGGTCCTCATGAGGGGGAGAGACATTGTCAGCAATGTCCTTTGGCTCATCTTGGTCAGCAGAGTGGATGAGTTTGTACTAAGGAGGGTCGACTTCACAGCGTCGCTCCATCATTCGCATGTGGATCATGCTGGAAATTCCCTGCGAAGACATCTGGCTGACTAATGTAAGTGTCGATTCATCTCTAGAGTGTCGAAGAGGCCAAAGTGTCGAGCGAGGTGATTCACGTAAGGGTAAAGGCAGATGGGGCCCCTCCTATGGCAATCTGTCTGGTGGCGAAAGGCGAGGGCGATAAAATATGCTAAGTCAAATACATGGCCAATCGCCATGCTCCATAGGAAGTACGCGTCGGTGGTGCTAACTACTCCTATGCTCTCTCTCCTCCCAGTCAAAGTGTGAGCCAAGATGGCATGGATATAGTGTAGTGCTGGAGGGAGAGAAGTCGCCTTCGAGCGACTTGCATCATAGGGAACAATGCTCGCCGTAAAGTCAGTCCAACAATAAGATAGCGAATAGTGTATGTGACAGTGAATCTTATAAAAACATACATAATCGAATATGCATCATCTTTATCTAACCGTATTCGGCACATGAACATTACTACTTGAAATATCCAAAACATCAAAACCACAAACAACATATCAAGCATAGTCCAGACTTATAATATACTTTGGTTGATTCCTCAACATGTGTAACCTTATTTAATCAAAGTACTAAACTAATTTGACATAATAAATAAGCCATTTTCTCATGGCTTATATGTGTACAAATCAAAATGAATCGTATCGAAACTAGCCTATACATGCCACATAACCAATTCTCAAAACACTTATTTACCGAAACAAAAATTGGATAGTGTGAAGACGTCTCCCAGACTTCCAACCCGAGCAAATCTCCGAAGCTCTATAGACATAGTAAAAACACACAGAGTAAGCTTTGAAAGCTTAGTAAACCATAAGCAAATAAATCATTTCAATGATAATTATAATTCCATAACACTAAACTGAATTTAAACAATCTCAATCACATGTTCATCCGTTGTACTCTTAAGTTCATATAACCTTATTAAATAGCTTCACTTATTTTATTTATCAATAACATATAACTATGCTTTTAAATTCTAATAATATCCGTTAGCTCAATTATATAAATCAAACTTGTACATATTGATTACGTAACCAACCAAACCATTGTCATTGCTTCACTAATGGATTTATAAATATAAAAACCATGGATCATAATATCACCATCTTAATATCCATTTCATGTCCAGATTTTAAATTAAGACCTAGTCATATCTCAAAACCATTTTTCTTATTTCATATTTCCCATGTTCAAATCATGGGACCACAGGGCCATATAGCAAGCACATATATCATATATTCATCTGTGTACCTTTTATTCATTCATGGTAACATGTTTCACATATCATTATTAAATACATAATCACTTTACATTTTTGAGTTTCAAAGATAATTCACATGTACCAGAATCATATATTTACGAACACAATTACCATATCACGTTTCTTATATAATTTATTTGATTATAGTCACTTGCCATTAATCACATCTCATTTTCACATAGACCATATATTATCAGATCATAATCATATCCAGTTCCAATCCAAATAATCATAATCATCATACATACATTTTTCCATATAAACAAATCCAAAATTTATAGTATAATATCACTCAATGTATACATAGCCTACATGGCCGATGATACCAAATCATGTAAATGTCGTTATACATTCAACTATAATTCCACTAATTTATGCAAGCTCGCAAGACAAGATTTAACTTCATATACAAGAATCACTTAATTGGCCAAAAAATACCATTGGGAACATATTTTATCTTAGCTAAGTGAACTTGGCTGAATCTACTTAGCTAATTTCAACATCACATGATTTCTTACTCATAAGATCAAATGTATAAAATTCACTAGATTGTTTATATCCCGAAATGATGAATAGGTATACATGTACGAATTCAATATATCATCACATGACATTTAATAATTTACTTCAATAGATTATTTCACAAGGTCGAATACACAAACCCTCTATAATCTCATGTATATATATATATATATATACAATCGAATATGTCACTTCATTATAAGTTCATGCCTAATCGCATATGCCAAATCACTTTAAAATCACATATAACCAATTATACCAAATGTTTATTGACAATCGAATTCGTATACATACTTATTTCACAAATATACACATTTTGACAATAAATATCGAAACACATATGTACCTTATTTCAAATAATTAATAATCCAATTTCTCCAAACCTTTAGGGCTCGTTTACCACATTTGATCTCACATCAGTGTATAGCCTTCTAGACTTATAACTTAACACCAGCTCAAGGCCTGCTAGGCATAGAGCCTAATTTTATTCACTGGCACGAAGCCTGCTAGGATTATAACCTGAAATCTTACACCAGCACTAGGCCTGCTAGACTCAAGGTCTGATATTTAATCACCAGCAATAGGCCTGCTAGGCATAAAGCCCGAATAAACTTAACACACAAGACTTGCTAGGCTTTTAGCCTGAATGAATCCACTGGCACAAGACCTGCTAGGCTCGGAGCCTGAATATCTCAATCACATGTCTTACGCTACCGATCATTAACAGAACACTATCAAAGTCTTTAAATTATCATTTCCAACTCAAAATCACATCGGGCCATCACATTTAACTCATCACAATATTGTTCACCCTTATAAATCACATTCGACATTCACATTGAAACATAACAAATATCCTTCATATCATAAGACACATTTGACTTTCACATTGAAACATAGCATATATATTATTCACATTATAAATCATATTTGACTACCTCAATATACATCCATTAAAACCATTCATCACTTTAGATCACCTTCGACATTCACTTTTACACCATAATAATATCATTCACCTTACAAAATCATTCGGCAGTGGTATAACAATTTCTAACAATTCAATTCGGCACTTATATTTAACATTTATTTAAATTTAGTACATAGCATTGCTTAAGGACTTACCAAACTCAATTTTTTAGCATGAAATTAATTTGCTCCCTTAATGCTCAATAACTGATTTCGCACACTTAGTGCTCAGAAATTAATTCACACACATAGTGCTTAAACCCAACTCACACACTTAGTGCTCAGTATCAAATTCCCACACTTAGTGCATCCCTCAAACTTATTACTCATTTATACATATACACAATAAGCTTAAACATCAACCACATATTAATTTGTTCATCTCCCTATTCAATATCTCATTCGGATATATTAAACTCAAATATATATATACATCTCAATCGGCTATATCAAACTACACCTAGATACACATTCGATTATATCCAATCACACATATATAGACATTCAACTTTATCCAACTACACATATATACACACTTATATATGTCAAACATATATATATATATCATATTCAACTATATCAGTCCATGTATCTATCACATTCGATTATAAGACATTCACCTAAATATCACATTCGGCTATAATAATAGCCTTTATATATATACTTTCAATAAATTCATAAACCTCATTAACGATAAATTCAATTTGACTTAATTGCTTAAAAACTTACCTCAGGTATTAGCTTTTGATAAAAACGATTACTCAACTAGCTTCGACTTCCCCCAATCCAAATCAGCTCTCTTTTGATCTTGAGCTAGTTAAAAGAAATTTAAACTTATTTAATTAATTAACAATTTTATTTTCACTCAAAAATCATATAATATAATAATTTAAATAATACCCCTTTTAAAATTAAGCTTTGACATTTTGGTTCAAACATCCTTAATACATCAAAATAATCAAATTCTTCCCATGGCACACTAAAACCGAATATGTCTTATTCAAATATCAATTCTCATATTTCATTTGTTTAACCATTTATGTAACATCCTGATTTTCGGGTTTATTCGCGATTTTCAATATTTTGTAAAGATTTTTAAAATTTTGTATTTGGATGTGGAATTAGTATTTTGAGTAGGTAAATGGGCTTATAGAAGGCCCATGAGTTGGCCAAAACCCAGTTGAATTTTTGGAATTTTAGACTTAGGAGTTAGGGGTTCTGGCTAAGTGGCCTTAAGTGGAGTGATGGGTAAATTGCATCACAAATGAGCCTTTGGTAAAGTGGCTAAGTGACGCCACTAGGGAGCTATGAAGGTCGCGTGTAAGTGTTGGGGGAAGACCTGGATTCGATTCCCTTTGTTGGCAAATAGATGCATTTATTTTTTAGTGCAGGAGGGTTAAGTGTTGGAGTTCAGGTGGATTCTGCTAGAGGAGAGTTGGATCAGTTTAACTGCTTGGATTAAGGAGTGATAAGGGGAGAGATTTAAGGGATCGGGATGAGGCTAGGAGTTAGCGAATGGGGGAATTGAAGAGGGAAAATCGGCAGGGGGGTTATGAGGGTAGTATTTCGGCACTTAGGGTATTGTTGGTGCCGTTTTCTTCTGCTTTTACACCTTAGGATTGTTCCTTTCTCTCTTTTTCCTCTCTAGCCGAAACTACCACCTCCCCCACTCTTCTTCTTCTATTTTTTCTTCTTCAAACTATTCATCATACCTACTATTCATCAACACTTTTGCCGAATCCATAAAAGCTGAAATCCTGTGATCACTGCTTGTGCCGATTTCTTCAAAGCCAGGTTCTCCTATATTCTTTTGCTTTATTTAATTTACAAATTATCTTTTCTTAATCCTGGATTCCTGACCGCAATTCTACTTCAAGGTTGTAGCCCCGCATTATCATCTCCTTCATCACACAAAAGCCGAAAAACCATAGAATTGGGGGCTTATAGCCGAAACTTCAGAACTCCGGGAGTCGAGTTTTTACCATCGTTTGAAAGATAAATCTGCACCAGATTGCGTGGAGATCAAATAGGAGTAAGGGGTAAGTGTTCATCATATCAGATCTGGTTATATTTTACAAAGTTAGGAAAAGCCGAAGTCCCTAAAATATAGAGAGGCTGTCGAATTGGGCATGTGGCTCTAAAGGTTTTTAACTGACATTTTCTGTCAATGATTAGTGTCTTCTTAAGTGTTGGATTAAAGGCGTGGGTTGTTGGAGCAATCGGATTCGGAGCTAGCTACCGTTTTTGTCGAAGAAGGTAAGGTTTCAAAGGCTTTTAGGGATATGGTTTGAGCATGGATGAGTAAGTTTGGGGTTTAGTGATTATGGTTTGTAAATAAGAACTGTGCTAATCAACTGTAGGATATCGGAAGGGATCTCGAGAGCGATCGTCGCAAATCGTGTGTACGAACACCCTTTCTTAGTTCAATTGGCAAAAGCCGAAATGTCAAATTCGGCATTTCATGGTCATGTAAGTATGTGAATGCTCTCAAGTCATAGAGTAATTGTTAGATCCGCACCGCAAGGTGGTAAGCACGTTCGCGTGATGTTTTAGCGTATGTCGGAAAAAGGGGTTCGATGGGCCAAAACTGGTCCCAATGGGCTTACGGACCAATATGGGTAAGAGATGGGCAAATTAGCTGTTAGGTAGATGGTGGAATCAAATTGCATAAAACCGATAAAATTACTGAATTAGCTTGTGCGAGAGCGTAGATCACGAAATTACCCTAAAGAGCAAAATTACCGAAATTACCCCTAAAGAGCAAAATTACCGATATACCCCTAGGGTTTTAAGTTGGCTGAACTGCTTGATTGATTACTACTATATTTTGCATGATATACATTTATTAATATCGGTTGCATGGGATTGGGGTATTAATGGAGGAAGTCTTGAAAGTGGTTCATCCACGATTGGAGGCTTTGCCTCAATCGATCGAAATTTGAGCACCGCTTTAGCTGTGGTGTGTGAAGGTTGGGTGGGTTGAGATATTCCCACATGGTGTGTAGGGCTGGTGCAGGCGGTGTAGCGGTTGGTGGGTTGAGTAGTCTCCCAGGATGGGCTTGCATTCATTATTCTGTTGTTACTCATATTCTTGAATCGGGCCTATGGGCCACTTTGTTATGTAAAAAGGGCTAAGGCCTTGCTATCAGATTCGAAAAGGGCTTGACCTCTCGTGTACTGTTATCTGAATAGGGCTCAGGCCCAATGGGCTCGAGCTGAATTGGGCTTTGGATGGGTTTCTGTATACACTGAGTTTTCCCAAACTCACCCCCCTTCCTCTTCCATCCTTGCAGGTGAGCCCTAGAATTGGTGGACTTGGAGCTGGGCGGGATTCAGAGTGGCCATGAAGATTGATTGCCGATTTTAAATAAGTTTAGCATTTATTTTGGATTATTTTTATTATGCTTAAAGTTGTAATAAGGTCGCTCTTTTTAATTACTTATATTTTGGGGATTATTAAACTGGCTAGCACTAGGGTTCGTTTTATAAAATCTACTTGTTTTTAAAAGATCACGATGACGCCGCAAAGTTTCCATAAAATAAATGTTTTCCCAAGAAAATAAATATTTTAAGCAAACGATTTGCAACCTTAATCATTTTATTAAGCTGGTCATAATCAACGGTTTTCTCAAAATTATACGAGATGTTAGAGTGTGGCAATGGCGGTGTGCATGTCTAGGATTGGATCCAAGAGAGCTTGGTACTTAGCAATCCGACGGACTCACCTCCTCTTCATCCCGGTTTCCTACAGTGCGCGACTTCCATTCACTTTAACTTACCTTTAAAAGTGTCTTTACAACACCAACTCACTTTTCCAAACTAAGTGTTTTGAACGCATCAATGTGGCGCATCGATCCGGTCATAACATCCGGCCGGGTTTGGGGTGTTACATTTAGTGGTATCGAGCCTAGGTTGCAACAACTCGGTACGTGGATCGGTCCGAAAATCTTTTCAAAAACTTGGGCACGAGAAGGGTATTTTTGGAAATGGTAAGTTTCTCGAAGATGTTCAAGTTTTTTCTATTTGTTAAACGGGGTTAAATCAATAGTTTTAAAATAAAAGTGTTTTCAAATGAAATCTTTTTATTTTTAGTAAACAAAAACATGGTTTTTAATTTTTACATGGACTGATAAGGAAGTGGCACACTGAATCCCCGGCACCAAGTCTGTAAGTGATCTTTTCTACTTTAAATATTTATATAGAACTGTACTGTAAATAATACTACAGATAGTACTGAGCCTTAGAGATAGAGCTATTGATGATGTAGTATTAAGACTACAAGACTGAAACCGTAGCTAAATTATGATTGCGCGAAATAACTCTGAAACTCTATCTGTTCATAAGATATTTTGTAATAAACAGTGAAACCAGTAAACTAATGTCATAAAATTCGTAATCAGATAAATCGTTATGAGTACAAGGGCTACTCGAGGAAGAGGCCGTGGTCGAGGCCGAGGTAGCACTCAAGCTGGATCTGCGTCATCTCGAACACATGCGGTGGCGGGTACGCCCACCACCGATTAATGAAAATGGGCCGTATGACCGGCTGCGGGGATGACGCTTTGTCTCGAGCCATGTTGAGGGTTTTGGAAAGGGTGGCCGAGCTAACGTCGGGCCCATGAATAGGGGTCCATTTCGAGCGGCCGGCCAATGAGTGAGATTTTAGGGCGTATCTAGAGTGGCCCCAAATGTGGTAATCTTGGTTGGAAGCCACAGAGCGGATCATGGACGACTGGACCGCTCGGGAGAGCGAAGTTGAAAGGGGCAGTGTCGTTGCTGCGGGATGAAGCGTATCAGTGGTGGATTATTGTGAGAGAAGGTACCCCAGCTGAGAGGGTAGCATGGGAGCTGTTCAAACAGACCTTTAAGGCGAAATATGTTGGAGCTAGCTATGTCAATGCACGCAGAAAGGAGTTCCTGAATCTGACTCAGGGAAATAAGACCATTGCTGAATATGAGGCAGAGTTTCTATGATTGAGTCGGTATGCTAATGGCATCGTTTCCACTTGAATCTGAGTCAGTGACGTTTGAGGATGGCCTTAGAGATGAGTTAAGGGTGCTCATAGCTCCAGAGAGAGCGAGATTTCACACTTTGGTAGAGAAGGCTAAGATAGCCGAGGAAGTGAAGCAAATCTAACGGAGGAATCGTGATAAGGATCGGAATCGGTTCGGGAGGATCTTTGGACCGGTGGTCTTTAGAATCGAAATGTTAAGAGAGCTAGGATGGAGGAACCGGTTCGGCGATTCCGGTGAACACGTGTAGACCGCAAGCTTGTGGAGATTGCGGCGAGAATGCATCAAGGAGAGTCTTTGGAAGCGTTAAGGGCTTGTTTTCGTTGTGGGTCTAAGGAGCATAGGATTAAGGATTGTCCTAGGAGGGTCACTCAGGCTCAGGTGGCCGAACAAGGGGCTGAGCGACCAGCTCAACCTGTGAGGGAGGGACCGCCGCTGCCAAGAGGTCGTGGACAAGGTCGCGGTGGTAATGGCCGTGGACGTGGGGCACCCGACAGGGGTATTGGTAACGCGGATGCTCGTCAGCCAACTTTGGTGTATCTTGCTCGTCGCCATGAGGAGGGTGACCTTTTGATGCCATAATCGTATGCGTTTTTATCTATGGTGTACCTTATCTCGCTTCGATTGATGTGGGATCAACCCATTCGTATGTGGCATATAACATTTTTGGGGCACTGGGCGTGCACTTCGAGGAGACTGTATGTGGGGTGTCTGTGATAAGTCCTTTAGGTCATTCGGTTAAGGTAGAGAAACTCTTCAAGGAGGTGCCTCTGGAGATTCAAGGCAGGGTTTTCTGTGGGGATTTGATGGAGTTACCGTTTGAGGAATTCGATTTGATACTAGGAATGGATTGGTTGACCAAGCATAAGGCAACTTTGGATTGTGCAGCTAAGAGGATGGTGTTAAGAACTGTTAATGATGAAAAGGTTATGATTATTGGAGAACGAAGGGATTACTTATCCAATGTAGTATCGGCGTTGAGGGCTGAGAAACTGATGCGCAAGGGATGCGAGGCATATCTGGCTTTGGTAAGTCAAGTGAAATTGAGGATCGATGGAGACCATCGAGGCTGTTAGGGAATTCCGGGATGTTTTTCAGGAAGAGCTTCCTGGATTACCTCCGAATCGGGAAGTTGAGTTTGGAATCGATTTGTTGCCTGGAACGGCTCCAGTATCTATTGCACCCTATAGGATGGCTCCGAAGGAGTTGGTGGAACTGAAGGCTCAAATTCAAGAGCTATTAGATAGAGGCTTCATTAGGCCTAGTGTGTCTCCTTGGGGAGCACCGGTCTGTTGTGAAGAAGAAGGACGAACGATGCGCATGTGCATCGATTATCGCCATTGAACAAAGCGGCGATTAAGAATAAGTATCCACTACCAAGGATTGATGACTGTTCGATCAACTTAGGGGAGCTTCGGTATTCTCCAAAATCGATCTTCGTTCTGGATACCATCAGCTAAGGGTAAAAGAAGGGGATATTCATAAGACAGCATTTCGAACTCGATATGGACATTATGAGTTTGTGGTCATGTCGTTTGGGCTAACGAACGCACCTGCAGCTTTTATGGATCTGATGAATCGAGTATTCCAACCTTACTTGGATCGGTTTGTAGTCGTCTTTATCGACGATATCTTGGTATACTCAAACGGAGGCGAAGCATGATGAGCATCTCCGTATTGTCTTTGCAAGTGTTAAGGGAAAAGGAGCTCTATGCGAAATTTAGCAAGTGTGAATTACGGTTGAGGAGGTAACCTTCCTAGGGCATGTGGTCTCTGCCGAGGGATTAAGGTGGATCCTCGTAAAATTGAAGCGATTCGGAATGGAAGCCACCTAGGTCGAGATCGAAAATTCGGAGTTTCCTAGGGTTGGCGAGTTACTCTGAAGGTTTGTGGAGGGTTTCTCGGTAATGGCGGCGCCTTGACAAAACTCATAAGGAAAGGAGTACCATTTATGCGGACCGAGAAAGCAACAAAAAGCTTTTGAGCGGTTGAAAAAGGTATTGATTGAAGCGCCGGTGTTGATTCAACCGGTGTGCAGGAAGGACTTCACCGTATATAGCGATGCGTCGCATGTGGGGTTAGGTTGCGTACTGATGCAAGAGGGCAAGGTGGTCACTTATGCATCACGACAGCTTAAGGCTCATGAGGTGAATTACCCTACGCATGATTTGGAACTAGCAGCGGTGATTTTTGGGTTAAAAATTTGGAGACACTATTTATATGGGGAGAAGTGCATCATATACACCGATCATAAGAGCTTAAAGTATTTGTTGACTCAGAAGGAGTTGAACCTTAGGCAACGAAGGTTGGTGGAGTTGCTTAAAGACTACGACTGTTTGATAGAGTACCACCCAGGAAAGGCTAATGTGGTGGCGGATGCATTGAGTCGAAGGGTTGTTACGGATTTGAGAGCCTTGTTCGCACGATTAAGTCTATACGATGATGGAAGCTTGTTGGCAGAACTGCAAATAAGGCCTACTTGGACTGAGTAGATTAAGGAAAAACAGTTGAAGGATGATTCATTAGCTCTTCGGTTCCAGCAAATTAAGAGTGGTGAGAACAAGGATTTTGGGTTAAACAGTGAAGGAGTTCTGTGTTTTCGTGGAAGGGTTTGTATTCCAAAGGACCCTGAATTGAGGCGATTAATTCTAAAAGAGGCTCATGGTGGACTCGTGCCATGCATCTGGAGGAATAAGTTATACCGAGACTTGCGAGAGGTGTCTTGGTGGCCGAATTAAAGCGAGAGGTGACTAAATTTGTGGGGAAATGTCTGACGTGCCAGCAGGTTAAGGCTGAGCACCAACTACCGTCGGGATTATTACAACCAGTGAAAATTCCACTATGGAAGTGGGAAAGAGTAACAATGGACTTTGTGAGTGGGTTACCTTTGACACCCACCAAGAAAGATTCGGTGTGGGTAGTTGTGGATAGGTTAACAAAATCTGCTCATTTCATACCTGTTCGTACCGACTACTCACTGCAAAAGTTGGCCAAGTTATATGTGGCGGAGGTAGTGCGACTGCATGGTGTGCCAGTGTCAATAATTTCTGATCGAGACTTTAGGTTCACGTCTAGGTTTTGGCGGAAGTTGCAAGAAGCGTTGGGAACACGATTGGATTTTAGCACTGCTTTTCACCCACAGACAGATGGACAGTCAGAAAGGGTTATTCAGGTTCTGGAGCATATGTTGAGAGGTTGTATCATCGATTTTCGTGGAAGTTGGGAGGACTACTTACCATTGGCAGAGTTTGCGTACAATAACAGCTATCAAGCAAGCATTGAGATGGCACCATATGAAGCGCTTTATATGGCGAAGATGTCGATAATCGACGTGTTGGATGAGTTGGGTGAACGACGAGTGCTTGGACCGAATTGGTGGCGGAATCGAAAGCAAGGTTAAGTTGATAAGGGTCGGTTAAAGGAGGCATCCGATGAGCGAAGTCGTATGCGGATTTGAAGCGCAAAGAGATTGAGTTCCTTGTGGGGATATGGTTTTCTTGAAGGTTTCCCTTGGAAGAAAATTTTGAGATTTGGTAAGAAGGGTAAGTTGAGCCCACGGTTTATTGGGCCTTACCGGATTGTTAAGCGGGTTGGACCAAATGGCTTATCAGCTAGAGTTACCACGAGCGCATCGTATCCACGACATTTTCCATGTATCCATCTTTGGCGGTATCAATCGACCCAACTCATATCATACCGATTCTTTGAAATCGAGGTGCAATCATTTAACTTCGATGAGGAACTTGTGCAAATACTTGATCGTGACGTCAAGATGTTGAGAAGGAAATCAGTTCCACTAGTGAAAGTACTTTGGAGAAACCATGGCAAGGAAGAAGCTACTTGGGAGATTGAGGAGGCGATCGTCAACAAAGTACCTCAACTGTTACGATAAGGTAAAATTTCGAGGTCGAAATTTCTTTAAGGAGGGTAGAGTTGTAACATCCCGATTTTGGGTTTATTCGCGATTTTCAATATTTTGTAAAGATTTTTAAAATTTTGTATTTGGATGTGGAATTAGTATTTTGAGTAGGTAAATGGGCTTATAGAAGGCCCATGAGTTGGCCAAAACCCAGTTGAATTTTTGGAATTTTAGACTTAGGAGTTAGGGGTTCTAGCTAAGTGGCCTTAAATGGAGTGATGGGTAAATTGCATCACAAATGAGCCTTTGGTAAAGTGGCTAAGTGACGCCACTAGGGAGCTATGAAGGTGGCGTGTAAGTGTTGGGGGAAGACCTGGGTTCGATTCCCTTTGTTGGCAAATAGATGCATTTATTTTTAGTGCAGGAGGGGTAAGTGTTGGAGTTCGGTGGATTCGCTAGAGGAGAGTTGGATCGGTTTAAGCTGCTTGGATTAAGGAGTGATAAGGGAGAGATTTAAGGGATTGGGATGAGGCTAGGAGTTAGCGAATGGGGGAATTGAAGAGGGAAAATCGGCGGGGATTATGAGGGTAGTATTTCGCACTTAGGGTATTGTTGGTGCCATTTTCTTACGCTTTTACACCTTAGGATTGTTCTTTTCTCTCTTTTCCTCTCTAGCAAAACTACCACCTCCCTACTCTTCTTTTTCTATTTTTCTTCTTCAAACTATTCATCATACCTACTATTCATCAACACTTTTGCGAATCCATAAAAGTGAAATCCGTGATCCTTTGCTTGTGCCGATTTCTTCAAAGCCGAGTTCTCCTATATTCTTTTGCTTTTATTAATTTACAAATTATCTTTTCTTAATCTGGATTCTGACCGCAATTCTACTTCAAGGTTGTAGCCCGCATTATCATCTCCTTCATCACACAAAAGCGAAAAACCATAGAATTGGGGGCTTATAGCGAAACTTCAAAACTTGAGTCGAGTTTTACCATCGTTTGAAAGATAAATCGCACCAGATTGCGTGGAGATCAAAAAGGAGTAAGGGTAAGTGTTCATCATCTCGATCTGGTTATATTTTACAAAGTTAGGAAAAGCAAGTCCCTAAAATATAGAGAGGTGTCGAATTGGGCATGTGGCTCTAAAGGTTTTTAAGCGGCGTTTTCTATCAATGATTAGTGTCTTCTTAAGTGTTGGATTAAAGGCGTGGGTTGTTGGAGCAATCGGATTCGGAGCTAGCTACCATTTTTGGCAAAGAAGGTAAGGTTTCAAAGGCTTTTAGGGATATGGTTTGAGCATGGATGAGTAAGTTTGGGGTTTAGTGATTATGGTTTGTAAATAAGAACTGTGCTAATCAAGCTGTAGGATATCGGAAGGGATCTCGAGAGCGATCGTCGCAAATCGGTGTGTCTAGAACACCCTTTCTTAGTTCAATTCGGCAAAAGCGAAATGTCAAATTCGACATTTCATGGTCATGTAAGTATGTGAATGCTCTCAAGTCATAGAGTAATTGTTAGATCGGCACCGCAAGGTGGTAAGCACGTTCAGCGTGACGTTTTAGCGTATTTCGGAGAAAGAGGCTCGATGGGCCAAAAGCGGGCCCAATGGGCTTACTGGACCAATATGGGTAAGAGATGGGCAAATTAGCTCATTAGGTAGATGGTGGAATCAAATTGCATAAAGCGATAAAAATTATTGAATTAGCTTGTGCGATGGCGTAGATCACGAAATTACCCCTAAAGAGCAAAATTACCGAAATTACCCTAAAGAGCAAAATTATCGATATACCCTAGGGTTTTAAGTTGGCTGAACGCTTGATTGATTACTCTGTATTTTGCATGATATGCATTTATTAATATCTGTTGCATGGGATTGGGGTATTAATGGAGGAAATCTTGAAAGTGGTTCATCCACGTCTTGGAGGCTTTGCCTCAATCGACTGAATTTGAGCGGCGTTCTTTGCAAGCTGTGGTGTGTAGAAATTTGGGTGGGTTGAGATATTCCCCACATGGTGTGTAGGCTGATGCAGGCGGTGTAGTATGTGACCCTAATTTGACCCTAGTCGGGATGTGGTTTCGGGACCACAAAATCGAGTCATAAAATTTAGTTAAAATTTTATTTGCATACCTTATATGTGTGGTAGTACTAGTATAAAAATTTGGTGATTCAATTTTTATCTTAGGAATGTGAATCTTGCTCGAAAGGATTTAGTTGAGAGACTTAGAAAATTTGATAGGTAAATAAGTGAGGACCAAATAGTATGGAATTATGAAAAGTTGGGTTTGCATGTCAAAATGCCCCAAACTAAGTTGAGTGGCCAGGCCAAGCATGGCTTCATCTTTCCAAGATCATGTTGTTATAATTATTTAATGTTGGTAAGATATTAAAATAGAGGAAATAAAGATTAATGATAGGAAAATGAACAAAAAAAAATAGGTGTTCATCCTTGCTACCTCTTAGCGAAAAACCAAGTGAAGGGAAAGAGAAAAGCTTTGGAGAAGTCGGCCATACTAGTATCCAAGTTGAGGTATGTTGGAGTTATTCCTTTAAATTCATGTGTATTGTTGGTTGTTAGTTTAAATTCTATCTAACCCATGGTGGGATTTGGGGTTGTTGGAGAGTTGGGATTTGACAAAAAAATTAGTAGATACCTTGGCGCTATTGACATGTTAGTTGTGTGGATGAACTAAGTTGCTTGTTATGTTAGCATGAAAGTGAAGATGTTAGTCATTTTGTTGGAGGTGCGAAGTTGGGACTAAGAAGGGAGGAGTATTCGCTAACATAGTTGAAAGGGGATGTTGCCGATATTTAGAATTGGGTTAGGGAGTGGCCATAATGGCCATAGAGATGTTGAACCTAAGAAATGTAGCAACGTGCAAATTTATATGATATCACAAATGGAGGTGAAGCTATGCTAGATTGGAAAAAAAGGTTGGTCAAGTGTGCATTAGAAGAATTTAGGTGTTTAGATGATGTTATAGATGACACTATACATATATATATATTCGCCATCAAAGGGAGTACATAGGTGAGGTTGAGTCAAATCTTTTTGTGCACAATCGGGTATGTATATATATATATATAAGTATGCCCATTCATGATGTTACCTTTAATCATGTGTATAATCGACTAAATGAGTAATTAGTAAGAGGGTTGCGAATCTACAAATATACATATGCATGTGTAATTGAACTATAAATGTATAGCAAGATGATTAAACTAGTTTATTTATCTATTAAGCCCGAGAAGTTAAAGAAGGAGAAACAAGCAAGGGCAAAGCCAAGGACATCGAGTAGCCGGGTCGGAACTATTATACTCAACGCAAGGTAAGTCTTTAAGCACTTGTTGTGAGAACTCCTTGGATAGATATTTTTCAGAGTGATTCTCCTATTTATTAATATGATTATATGTACAATTTGAATTTAGTAAATTGCTTTACCATGATGAATTGACATAAGGCACAATGTGTGCAAAGACTATGTGGCACTATGTGCGCCGATTGGAAGGTTGAGGCATGAGGCTATCTCAAATGCACTATGTGTGCGATTCACTATGGCACTATGTGTGCGATTTACTATGGCACTATGTGTGCGATTTACTATGGCACTATGTGTGCGATTTACTATGGCACTATGTGTGCGATTCACTATGGCACTATGTGTGCGATTTACTATGGCACTATGTGTACGATTCACTATGGCACTATGTGTGCGATTTACTATGGCACTATGTGTGCGATTTACTATGGCACTATGTGTGCGATTTACTATGGCACTATGTGTGCGATTTACTATAGCACTATGTGTGCGATTTGCTATAGCTCTATGTGTGCGAACATAATAAGCACTATGTGTGCCACATTCGGTTGTGGAAATAAATTGTGCATGAGCGAGGTAAGTGATTGAGTTACTAACTAAATATCGAAATTGGGATTATGCGGTGTATGCGCATAAAATTATCTAGTGCATCGTTGTTCCAACTAGAGGAAGCGGATCCAAATCGATTGGGCTGACTTGGCGTTTGATTTGGTTGAAGGATTTGGCATGAGACCGAACCAAAAATTTTAGAAATTGCGGTATAGTTTGTTATGGCTGGAAACATCTATTTTGTATTATTTGATTATTCACTTATGATTGTTATTGTTGATGGTAGAGTAGTGCTTACGACTTCTTGAGTTATGTACTCATTTGGTGTGCTTATTTGTTGTTTATTTAGGTTCTTGATCCATTTTGCGTGCTCGGGACTGTCATCGAAGTCATCACACCGTCTAGCGACTTTTGGTATCTTCTTCTTAGATGGTTTAAGAAAACATTTCGGCATGTATAGGCTATTATGTTTTGTTTGAACTTGGTATGTAAAATTTTGAATAGCCTTGAAAATGGCTTATAAATGTTTTGAGCATAATGTTATAATCATTCGGTATGTATATGCTCATTAAGAGGCATGGAAGTGTTTGGCAATGACCAGCCATTAGAATGGGTCATCATGCTTATATTTTGGACCATATATAAAAAAAGGGTGGTGGAATCATAGAAACTATGTGTTAGAGAAAGTCTACCCTAGAAAATGATGCTGGCAGCAACAGTGATGTGGATGTGAAAAATTACTAAAAATAGTAGGAATGTAATTAAATAGTGAATAAATTATGTAAATGAACCTTGATGAATCTATTTTCATATGGAAGAAACGAAACAGTTATATGAGTTGTATGTTAAGAGATATTTGGGTTGTAGTGAAACAGGGCCAGAACGGTTTCTGGATTCCCTGTTCCGACTTTGAAAATTCATTATAAATTAACCAGAAATAATTAGGAGTCATACCATATATGTATAAATTCCTCCTTGAGTCTAGTTTCTATAGAAACAAACGGCACCCGTATTGAAGTCCTGCACAGGGAGTTATTCGAGTTGTAACGCATGAAGGTCAGTGTTGTCGGTCCCTGTAACATGGGAGAGTTTAACTAATAAACTGTACTAATTGGCTTGACCAAAAATTCTAGATAAAATTATGTAAATGGAAATATGAGTCTAGTTTCAGAAAAAAATTACAAAGCTGATTTTCGAGTTGTAAAACTCAAGTTATGATTTTTGAAGCGACTAGCACACAGATTGGCAGCTTGTCTAGAACTTCTCAATAAGTGGTTTGAGGTCTGTTGACACCTCGTGTTCGACTCCGGCGACGGTCTCGGGTTCGGGTGTTACAATTTTATTGGTATCAGAGCCATGGTTTAGTCGGTTCTAGGACTACCATGGCACGTATGAGTCTAGCTATACATGCCTTAATGTTAATGTTTAAATGTGTGATGACTTGACGGTTAAAATGTTTTTTGTTGTTTTGATTAGTAAATGGATCCCGATGTAGAGAGAACCTTGACGGATGGCGTTGAAAGTGTAGCGGCTGCTCCTGCACAAGGGACGCCGCTGTTGAACCTCGGTCATCTGCGAATAATCAAGGTGAGGGGCTAAACAAGCCTTCTTTACCATGATGAATGAGTGGGTCGCATAATATGCCCGAACCAATCCGGTGTCCAACAATTCCAATTTGAATAATCCACCCAAGAGCCCGTAATGCCATCGATTCTTGACCTGTGAGGCTGAGTAAGCCACCTGTAGATTTGATTAGGAAGCGCGGGGCTGAAGAGTTCAGGGCCGTAATTACTGATGATGCCGAAAGGGCCGAGTTCTGGCTTGACAACACCATTCGGGTGTTTGATAAACTGTCATGCACACCCGATGAATGTCTAAAGTGTGCTATATCCTTGTTGCGGGACTCAGCCTACTATTGGTGGAGGACCTTGATTTCTATAGTCCCAAGCGAGCGAGTTACTTGGGATTTCTTTCAAGCGGAGTTTGAAAGAAATATATTATCAACAGTTCATCGATCAAAAGCGTAAGGAATTCACGGAACTCAAGCAAGGCCGCATGACAGTATCTGAATACGAACATGAGTTCGTAAGACTCAGTCGGTATGCCCGGGAGTGTGTGGCTGATGAGGTTGCTATGTGCAAGAGGTTTGAAGAAGGATTGAATGAAGATCTAAGACTACTAGTGGGTATTTTGGAGATAAAAGAATTCGTAACACTAGTTGAGCGAGCACGCAAGGCGGAGGAACTTGGAAAGGAGAAGAAGAAGGCTGAATTTGAAGCTAGAGACTATCGCAAAAGATCGACGGTAAAGCTCCGTTCTCATTTGTAAAGAAATTCGGGGAGGACACCAATAGAGCAAGGACGATGCAGGGATTTCCATTAGACCACGACCATTGGCGGACTCCGAGCTACTTCGGTAGCTAGTGTGGGCAATAACCGTCAAGAGAAACTGAATGCTCCCAATGTGGGAGAAGACACATAGGTGAATGTTGGGGTAAGTCTACCAATAAGGCTTATTACGGATGCGGTTGAAGGACCACCTCATTAGAGATTGCCTGAGCTTGATGAGAAGAATAGGATGCAAGGTGCGAGACCTAGTGGAATGATGACTAGAGGTAGACCACCAAGAATTTCAGGAGGTAGGGTGGTAGTCAAAGAGGGGCTCTTGTCTGGCTGTTCGATCTGAGACCAGCGCTCTGCTAGAGCATATGCCATCCAGCGCACGAGAGGAGGCATCCTCCCCGACGTTATCACGGTACTTTCACTCTTTTCGATACTAATGTGATTGCTTTGATTGACCTGGTTCTACTCATTCTTATATATGCGAAACCTTAGCATCCAATAAGACTTTGCCTATTGAGTCTCTCGAGTTTGTAATTCGGGTGTCAAACCCCTTGGGTCATTACGTGCTTGTCAACAATGTGTGTAAGAAAAGTCCCCTAGTGTTTGAGGCTCTTGTTTTCTGGCGGACTTGATGCTTTTGCCGTTCAATTAATTGACGTTATTCTTGGGTTGGATTGGTTGACCATGCACGATGCGGTTGTAAATTGCAAAGGCAAGACTATCGATCCGAGGTGCGCGAATAACGAGATAATTCGGGTTGAGTCTACGGACTTAAAGGGGTTGCCAGCTGTAATATCGGCAATGTTGGCCCGAAATATGTAAGAAAAGGGTGCAAGCGTACCTTGCGTATGTGCTTGATGACAAGGAGTCGAAAAGAAACCCGAATCTGTGCGATGGTTTGTGAATACCGGATGTTTTCCACGAAGAATTACGGGTTTGCCACTGTTCGGAAATAGAGTTTAGCATCGAATTGGTACCGGTACCACTCCAATTTCGATAGCTCCGTATCGTATGGCACCAACGGAATTAAAGGAGTTGAAAGCTCGGTTGCAAGAATTGGTGGATAGAGGTTTTGCTCGCCTCGAGTTTTTGCATACAGGGCGCGCCGGTGTTGTTTGTGAAAAGAAGGATGGAACCATGAGGTTGTGCATCGACTATCGTCGACTTAATAAGCGGCGATAAAGAACAAATATCCGTTACAGCGTATCGATGATTTGTTCGATCAACTGAAGAACCTCGGTGTTTTGAAAATAGATCTAAGATCGGGCTATTATCGATTCATGAATTCGAGATTCGGACATACCCAAGGCGCCTTGAGCGAGATATGGTCACTACGAGTTCCTAGTGATGCCGTTTGGGCTTACTAATGCCCTGTGGTATTTATAGATTTGATGAATCGGATCTTCAGACCATATCTGGATCAGTTCGTAGTTGTCTTCATTGATGACATTTTGGTCTATTCGCAAAATGAGAACGAACATTGAACACACGAGATTAGTGTTGCAAATTTTACGGGATAAGCGGTTATATGCTAAGTTCAACAAGTGTGAATTCTGGTTAAGAGAGGTTAGTTTCTTGGGTCGTGTGGTATCTGCATCGGGTATTCGAGTCGACCCGAGCAAAATTTCAGCCATACTTAACTGGAAGCCTCCAAGAAATATTACTGAGGTTCGGAGCTTTTTGGGACTTGCCGGTTACTACCGACGGTTTGTAAAAGGATTCTCGATGATAGCCACACCCATGACAAAACTGCTTCAGAAAGATGTCAAGTTTGAATGGACGGAAAAGTGTCAGAAAAGTTTCGACCAATTGAAAACTCATTTGACGAAAGCTCCAGTTCTAGTACAGCCCGAATCTGGCAAAGAGTTTGTCATCTATAGTAATGCCTCCCTACTTGGGTTAGGTTGCGTATTGATGCAAGAAGGTCGAGTTGTGGCCTATGCGTCGAGACAATTAAAGCCACATGAGAAAAATTATCCAACCCATGATCTCGAATTGGCGGCCATCGTATTCGCCTTAAAGATATGGCGACATTACTTATTTGGTGAGAAGTGCCATGTGTATTCGGATCACAAAAGTCTCAAATATTTGATGACTCAAAGAGACTTAAATCTGCGACAAAGACGATGGCTCGAGTTGTTAAAAGATTATGAGCTCGTCATTGATTATCACCGGGAAAGGCTAATGTGGTTGCGGATGCCTTAAGCGAAAATCTTTGTTTGCTTTCTGACGATGAATGTACACTTGTCTATCCTACCCGACAATGTGTTAGTAGCGAATTAAAGGCCAAACCATTGTTGGCTCATCAAATTCGGGAAGCTCGAGAAAGTTGATGAGGAGTTGCTTGCAAAAGCGGGTGAGTGTGTTACGAACAAGGAATCGAGTTTCAAATTGATGATGACGATTGTTTGAGGTTGAAGTCGTCGTGTGTTCCAAAGAATTGAAACTTATTTCAATAATTCGAATGAAGCCCATTGTAGCCGAATGGTAATCCACCGGGAGTACGAAGATGTACAACGATTTGAAACGTCGGTTTTGGTGGCATGGTATGAAACGAGACATCTCCGACTTTGTTTGAGATGTTTAATATGTCAACAAGTGAAAGCGGAACATCAAGTGCCTTGAGGTTACTTCAACCGATCATGATACCCGAGTGGAAATGGGATCGAGTCACAATGGACTTTGTGTCCGGTTGCCGTTGTCGACTAGTAAGAAGGATGCGATTTGGGTTGTTGTTGATAGACCGACTAAGTCGGCTCACTTTATCCTGTGCGTCACGGATTTTCATTGGATAAATTAGCTGAATTGTACGTTTCTCAGTTGTGAGATTACACGGGGTACCGATTTATGTTGTGTCGGATAGAGATCCGAGGTTCACCTCGCGATTTTGGAAGAAATTGCAAGAAGCTTTGGGTACCAAGTTGCATTTCAGACCGCCTTTCACCCCCAAACCGATGGTCAATCCGGCGAATAATTCGAGATACTTGAGGATATGTTGAGATGTTGCATCCTCGAGTTCGATGGTTCATGGGAGCAGTATTTACCTTTGATTGAATTCGCACAACAATAGTTTCCAATCAAGTATTAAGATGGCGCCTTACGAGGCCTTATGCGGGCATAAATGCCGTACACCATTGTTTTGGACAGAGCTCGGTGAGAGCAAAATTTTCGGAGTGGATTTGATTAAAGATGCTGAACAGAAAGTAAGAGTAATCCGTGAAAATCTGAAAATAGCCTCCGATCGTCAGAAGTCGTACGCGGATCTAAAACGAAGAGACATTGAGTATCAGGTGGGAGATAAAGTGTTTCTTAAAGTTTCGCCTTGGAAAAAGATACTCAGATTTGGGCGCAAGGGCAAATTGAGTCCGAGGTTCATCGGGCCATATGAGATATCCGAACGAGTCGGTCCAGTTGCGTATCGTCTGATTTTGCCCCCTGAACTTGAAAAGATTCACGACGTCTTTCATGTTTAGATGCTTGACGCTATAGATCTGATCCGTCCCACGTAATTAGTCCATCAGAGGTTGAGATTCAAGCCAATATGAGTTATGAAGAAGAACCGATTCGTATCCTAGCTCGTGAAATGAAGGAGTTGCGAAACAAAAGGGTTCCATTAGTAAAAGTGTTATGGCTCAAACACGGGATGGAAGAAGCTACTTGGGAACCCGAGAACTCTATGAAAGAGCGTTACCCAAACTTATTTATCGGTAAGATTTTGGGACGAAAATTTCGTAAGTGGGGGAGAATTGTAACAGCCCTAATTTGACCCTAGTCGGGATGTGGTTTCGGGACCACAAAACCGAGTCATAAAATTTAGTTAAAATTTTATTTGCATACCTTATATGTGTGGTAGTACTAGTATAAAAATTTGGTGATTCAATTTTTATCTTAGGAATGTGAATCTTGCTCGAAAGGATTTAGTTGAGAGACTTAGAAAATTTGATAGGTAAATAAGTGAGGACCAAATAGTATGGAATTATGAAAAGTTGGGTTTGCATGTCAAAATGCCCCAAACTAAGTTGAGTGGTGACCAAGCATGGCTTCATCTTTCCAAGATCATGTTGTTATAATTATTTAATGTTGATAAGATATTAAAATAGAGGAAATAAAGATTAATGATAGGAAAATGAACAAAAAAATAGGTGTTCATCCTTGCTACCTCTTAGCCGAAAAACCAAGTGAAGGGAAAGAGAAAAGCTTTGGAGAAGTCGGCCATACTAGTATCCAAGTTGAGGTATGTTGGAGTTATTCCTTTAAATTCATGTGTATTGTTGGTTGTTAGTTTAAATTCTATCTAACCCATGGTGGGTTTTGGGGTTGTTGGAGAGTTGGAATTTGACAAAAAAAAAATTAGTAGATACCTTGATGCTATTGACATGTTAGTTGTGTGGATGAACTAAGTTGCTTGTTATGTTAGCATGAAAGTGAAGATGTTAGTCATTTTGTTGGAGGTGCGAAGTTGGGACTAAGAAGGGAGGAGTATTCGGCTAACATAGTTGAAAGGGATGTTGCCGATATTTAGAATTGGGTTAGGGAGTGGCCATAATGGCCATAGAGATGTTGAACCTAAGAAATGTAGCAACGTGCAAATTTATATGATATCACAAATGGAGGTGAAGCTATGCTAGATTGGAAAAAAAAAGGTTGGTCAAGTGTGCATTAGAAGAATTTAGGTGTTTAGATGATGTTATAGATGACACTATACATATATATATATTCGGCCATCAAAGGGAGTACATAGGTGAGGTTGAGTCAAATCTTTTTTGTGCACAATCGGGTATGTATATATATATATATAAGTATGCCCATTCATGATGTTACCTTTAATCATGTGTATAATCGACTAAATGAGTAATTAGTAAGAGGGGTTGCCGAATCTACAAATATACATATGCATGTGTAATTGAACTATAAATGTATAGCAAGATGATTAAACTAGTTTATTTATCTATTAAGCCCGAGAAGTTAAAGAAGGAGAAACAAGCAAGGGCAAAGCCAAGGACATCGAGTAGCCGGGTCGGAACCGTTATACTCAACGCAAGGTAAGTCTTTAAGCACTTGTTGTGAGAACTCCTTGGATAGATATTTTTGGAGTGATTCTCCTATTTATTAATATGATTATATGTACAATTTGAATTTAGTAAATTGCTTTACCATGATGAATTGACATAAGGCACAATGTGTGCAAAGACTATGTGGCACTATGTGTGCCGATTGGAAGGTTGAGGCATGAGGCTATCTCAAATGCACTATGTGTGCGATTCACTATGGCACTATGTGTGCGATTTACTATGGCACTATGTGTGCGATTTACTATGGCACTATGTGTGCGATTTACTATGGCACTATGGGTGCGATTCACTATGGCACTATGTGTGCGATTTACTATGGCACTATGTGTGCGATTTACTATGGCACTATGTGTGCGATTTACTATGGCACTATGTGTGCGATTCACTATGGCACTATGTGTGCGATTTACTATAGCACTATGTGTGCGATTGGCTATAGCTCTATGTGTGCGAACATAATAAGCACTATGTGTGCCACATTCGGTTGTGGAAATAAATTGTGCATGAACGAGGTAAGTGATTAAGTTACTAACTAAATATCGAAATTGGGATTGTACGGTGTACGCATAAAATTATCTAGTGCATCGTTGTTCCAACTAGAGGAAACGGATCCAAATCGATTGGGCTGACTTGGCGTTTGATTTGGTTGAAGGATTTGGCATGAGACCGAACCAAAAATTTTAGAAATTGCAATATAGTTTGTTATGGCTGGAAACATCTATTTTGTATTATTTGATTATTCACTTATGATTGTTATTGTTGATGGTAGAGTAGTGCTTACGACTTACTGAGTTATGTACTCATTTGGTGTGCTTATTTGTTGTTTATTTAGGTTCTTGATCCATTTTGCGTGCTCGGGACTGTCATCGAAGTCATCACACCGTCTAGCGACTTTTTGGTATCTTCTTCTTAGATGGTTTAAGAAAACATTTCGGCATGTATAGGCTATTATGTTTTGTTTGAACTTGGTATGTAAAATTTTGAATAGCCATGCGAAAAATGGCTTATAAATGTTTTGAGCATAATGTTATAATCATTCGGTATGTATATGCTCATTAAGAGGCATGGAAGTGTTTGGCAATGACCAGCCATTAGAATGGGTCATCATGCTTATATTTTGGACCATATATAAAAAAAAGGGTGGTGGAATCATAGAAACTATGTGTTAGAGAAAGTCTACCCTAGAAAATGATGCTGGCAGCAACAGTGACGTGGATGTGAAAAATCACTAAAAATAGTAGGAATGGAATTAAATAGTGAATAAATTATGTAAATGAACCTTGATGAATCTATTTTCATATGGAAGAAACGAAATGGTTATATGAGTTGTATGTTAAGACATATTTGGGTTTTAGTGAAACAGGGCCAGAACGGTTTCTGGATTCCCTGTTCCAACTTTGAAAATTCATTATAAATTAACCAGAAATAATTAGGAGTCATACCATATATGTATAAATTCATCATTGAGTCTAGTTTCTATAGAAAGAAACGGCAGCCGTATTTAAGTCCTGCACAGGGAGTTATTCGAGTTGTAACGCATGAAGGTCAGTGTAGTCGGCCCCTGTAACATGGGAGAGTTTAACTAATAAACTGTACTAATTGGCTTGGCAAAAAATTCTAGAAAAAAATATGTAGATGGAAATATGAGTCTAGTTTCAGAAAAAAATTACAAAGCTGATTTTCAAGTTGTAAAACTCAAGTTATGATTTTTGAAGCGACTAGCACACAGATTGGCAGCTTGTCTGGAACTTCTCAATAAGTGGTTTGAGGTCTGTTGACACCTCGTGTTCGACTCCGGCGACGGTCTCGGGTTCGGGGCGTTACAGTAGCGGTTGGTGGGTTGAGTAGTCTCCCCAGATGGGCTTGCATTCATTATTACTGTTGTTACTCATATTCTTGAGGCGGGCCTATGGGCCACTTTGTTATGTAAAAAGGGCTAAGGCCTTGCATGTGATTCGAAAAGGGCTTGACCTCTTGTGTCTTGTTATCTGAATAGGGCTCAGGCCCAATGGGCTCGAGCTGAATTGGGCTTTGGATGGGTTTCTGTATACACTGAGTTTTCCCAAACTCACCCCCCTTCCTCTTCCATCCTTGCAGGTGAGCCCTAGAATTGGTGGACTTGGAGTCAAGGATTCAGAGTGGCCATGAAGATTGATTGCCGATTTTAAATAAGTTTAGCATTTATTTTGGATTATTTTTATTATGCTTAAAGTTGTAATAAGGTCGCTCTTTTTAATTACTTATATTTTGGGGATTATTAAACTGGCTAGCACTAGGGTTCGTTTTATAAAATCTACTTGTTTTTAAAAAGATCACGATGACGCGCAAAGTTTCCGCAAAATAAATGTTTTCCCAAGAAAAATAAATATTTTAAGCAAACGATTTGCAACCTTAATCATTTTCTTAAGCTGGTCATAATCAACGGTTTTCTCAAAATTATACGAGATGTTAGAGTGTGGCAATGGCGGTGTGCATGTCTAGGATTGGATCCGAAGAGAGCTTGGTACTTAAGCAGTCCGACGGACTCACCTCCTCTTCTTCCTGGTTTCCTACCTGGTGCAGCTTCCATTCACTTTAACTTACCTTTAAAAGTGTCTTTTACAACACCAACTCAGCTTTTCCAAACTAAGTGTTTTGAACGCATCAATGTGGCGCATCAGATCCGGTCATAACATCCAGGCCGGGTTTGGGGTGTTACAATTTAACCCTCCTATTAAATAATTTTCACAAACTAATCTTAAACTCAAAAGCACATAAAATCGTAACACAAAAGGCATTCATCTAATACTTGATTTCTAATTTCTAACATCAAACTCAAATTTCTTAGCTTATCAACTCATGGCCAAACATCAATTATTCACCAAAACAAAAATTATCTCATGGGTTTTAGAGAAAATTAAGCAAGGAATTCAATGATACTAAAAATTAACAAAAACAACATGAATTTTACCTTGATTTTTTGCTTTCAAATGGCCGAAACTTCAAAGCCACAAATTTTATTTTCTTTCTCTTTTGTTTGGCCACCAAGATGAACTACATGCATGTTATCTTTTTTTTTATGCTTTGTTTTATTAAAACTTCACTTAATAATAATTTACTAGTATAACCTTTGAAAAAAAATAACATAGCTTTATTTGTTTATGTCCCATACCGTCCATATCAATTGTCTAAGGTTAAATATCATCACAAATACTCCAACTTACAAAAACAACTTCAATTCGGCCCTAAAGATACAAACATGCATGGCTTTCCATTTTATGTTTTATAATACTTATAAAATAATTATCTCACAAATAACTTTAAAATAAACATATAAAGACATCATGCATTAAGCCATTACCGTCCATATATTTATTAATGATATAATTGCCATTCAAAACCTCAATATTGTAAAGACATAACACTTTAACATTTTTATGATAGCATGCTTATTAATCAATTGATGAAATTTAATCATTTCTAATAATCAAGCACTCAGATCATCAAATCTAAACACGAAAATTTAGCACACCTAAATTCATACATTCAAAACATAGAAAATGATATTTAAATATTTTTTTGACTCTGTTTCGTGGTCCCGAAACCACTATTCCGATTAGGGTCAAATTCGGGCTGTTACAGTATTGACCACCATCCATGGCCTTATACAAAATGAGTATCATATTCATTATATGAGCCAACACATTATGGTTAACTAACAAAAAACTAAACAAAGACTCGAGTCCCTCTACATGCTAGAAAACAAAACAATGAAACTAGTATACCAAGGTCTTGAGTGATAGTGTGATCGAAGCTTTTGATGTAACTAGATCCCCGATGCTAGCTTGGCGGCACTATAAGGAAAGAAAAGAAAGGAGGGTAAGTGTGGGAGCTTAGTAAGTACATATATGCAAATAAAGTGTAATTATAAGAAAATCATATTCATCCAACGGTAGCTTGTCATGCTCAAAAGATATAAATCACTTAACGTCTCTATCTTACTCTTCTTTTCATTCATGTATACTTAATACACCTAGCTTTACTCAAGTCCTAACCATGAGATCGGTATACATACCTCATCAAAGTATTCACCAACTAAATCTTCGGGTTACCTGTTGAACTCTCAAAATACATATGGATACGTGAGGACTTTGTGTCTAAATGCCTTATAAGAATTAGGGCTACCTCGTGCTATGAAACGTTCACATTTGAGCTACTTACGAGCATTTTAATCAAGTCAGGACCTGGACCCCATAGCTATCATGTAACATATGCTCATTAAACCACTCACGGGTCTATACACAAAGTCAGTACCCGGACTCACGTTACCTATAGCATTTATCTCATGAACTCAGACGCAACTCATGAGTTCAGACCACATAATTTTCATAACATACCCCTTTCTATCCTATGCTATGTCTAAGGTTCAACAGGGCTTCATATCTAATCAAATAGCATCGCATTTGCTCACACTGTAATTTACTCGCATAACATGTCATTTAAACATTCATGGCAACAATTAGAATTTAGATACATAACAACAATAAGCTAATTACACATGTATATTATTAAAATATACCAAAGTAAGCTTCAATAACACATTATTTACATATGTACTTACCTCGATACAAAATGATAAAGACGAGCTTAATCCTCGTTAACTTTATTCTTACCCCGATTAAGACCCGAATCACGTGTCTCTTGATCTAAATTAATAAAATTCATTTCTTTCATCAGCATATCAATTTAGAAACCCGAAAGTTCATAATTGGGCAAAAAGACTATGTTGCCCCTATACTTTCACAAAATGACCATTTTACCCCTATGCTCGAAAATCAATTTTTATCAAATTTCTTCATATTATAAACCTAGATGATTACTTTATATACTAGAGGAAATCTAAAATTTCCATTATTTCACACAGTTATTATCTATTTTACAACTCATGCAAAATAGTCCATATTAGGGTTTTCATGAGAAATCCCTTCACAGAAGTTGTTTATTACTCACCAAAGGATCATATTCTTCAATAAAAATTTAGAAAACAACCTAAAGACTCTCATGGAAAAACCCTAAACCTTCAACCCTTTTGCAAAACAGTCCCCTCGTTTAAAAGCTCTTACTTCAAGGGGTCTAAAAATGTAAAAATCATTAAGAAAATTCATGAAAACCACTTACTTGTGAAGGCTTAAAGTTGCTAAAAATTTCAAGCTCAAAAACCCCTCTAATGGCCAATTTTTAGATGGAAGAAGAAAGAGTGAAAAAAAAATGAAACCTTTTGTTGTTTATTTTATTCAAGCTAATCGTAATTAGTGACCAAACACCACCTAATTTTGACTTTCCCATCAATTTGTCCCTTATGGCCGGCCAACCTAAGATTTAAGGGGTCTAATTTCTCTTTAAGTCCCATAAATTAGGTTGTTTAGCTAATTGACACTCTTATCTAGCAAAATAGGAACTTTGCACTTTATGCGATTTAGTCCTTTTTCACAATTAGGCAAGCAATCGCTAAAATTAATTCACCAAAATTTTTATGTACTTATCTAATCTTGCTATAATACATAAAATGATATTTAAAATAATTTTCATGACCTCGGTTTAGTGGTTCCAAAATCACTATTTTGAATAGCCCTAAAATCGAGATGTTACACCTATGCTTACAGATTCTGTCTATTGAAGGTTTCTCCCTCCTAATCATGTCTGCTCCATGGGGAGCCATAGAGGCAAACTGAGGAATTGGAGGAGGTGGGGGAGGTGGAGCGTTCGGATTCGCACGAACGAACTCCGAGTACCATTCATCTATCATGTGGAGGTAAGCTTCTCTAGCCCCTCCGCCCTGACTCATTGTCACGGGCCCACTATCCACTGGTGCAGTCCCTTCAGTAAGAGTCGGCGCATTACATTCCATATCATCCACCGTAGCCACATCAGGATCCATTTACTATATGTAAAAAGAACACAATTTATTTCATCAAGAATCGTCACACTATCAATATACAACTATGGCATGTATAGCTAGACTCGTACTCATGCTAGGTTAGTCCTAGAATTGACTAAATTATGGCTCTGATACCACTAAATGTAATACCCCTTACCCGAGTCCGAGACTGGGACTCGGCACAAGGCATTACCTAACTTAAACACATGCATACAATCATTTGAAGTCATAAAAACTCGATCGAATTTAAAACTTTTCAATCTTAATCTAGAAATTCTTAATATGGGCTTAAGAGGCTCAAAGCACACTTTGTAAACAATCCGAGATTAATCCGAACATCATTGAGAACTTTGGAACATGTCACTTGAAACAGGGGCACACGTCCGTGTGGAAAGGCAACACACCCATGTTACCCTTTTGACATGACCGTGCTGAAGGCCCATGTGGTTCACACGGCCTAAGCACAAGGGGATACGCCCGTGCCCCAATCTGTGTAAATTTAATTCCAAATTAGAACCTACAGGGATTTTCACATAGGCAGGCACACGATCGTATCTATAGCCCGTGTCCCTCACACGACCATGACACGCCCATGTTGCAGCCCGTGTGTAAAAACCTTGACATTTTGTTTCTGACGTCAGCAACTAATTAGGGGCACACGGCCAAGGCACACGCCTGTGGCTAGTGGCCGTGTTCTCCACAGATTAAGACACACGGCCATGTCTCTACCCGTGTGTTTGCTACCATGCATACTGACTTGCAAATTCAAGGTGCAGGGGACACACAGTCGAGCCACACACCCATGGGGCAAACCATGTGTCACACACGGCCTAGACACAGGCCCGTATTTCTACCCGTGTGGACAAAGATAAGGCTATCTATCAAGCCTTTTTGCCACCCTTACTTGCACTAACTTTTACCATATCTATATCACCAATTCCATGCATCAACATAAGGCCAATTTAACCACAACATGATAATTAATAACAACCCTCCTAACATTATAACAATCCAAGATTGCACTTATCCATTCATGCAATTTGTCCATCCATGAAACATCATCAATTGCATATCGTAGATAAATATTAGCCATTATTTGTGGCCTTATACAAAATGAATGGTTTCATCCCAAGCCAACACATTTGGCCAAATCATAAAGACACAAAACTGAGAAGACAAAGTCCTATACTATAACACCCCTAACCCATATCCGTTGTCGGATTAGGGTTATAAGGCATTACTATACCATACACAGTTTAAAAGATGTCAATCGTTGTTATTTATGTAATACAACTTCATTAAACTAAATATATTTACATCTCTTTCATAGTATTCGACTAACCAAATCATAATATAGATATCTACATGACAAATTCCATGAATAAACATTAAGACATTCAAACATAAATATTGAATATATACCAATATATCTAGTTAACATGATGAATCATTTGTGCATATTACAAATCAAACAAACGAATACATTAATGACTGTTTAAACTCATAATCAACTTTAATGTCATGACCATATAGCTGAATATTACTTTAATGTAACTTATATAATATGCAAAATATTCAAACCATATTACACTTCAATCGTATACCAAATAAAAATCATACATAATAAAACCTACAAATCCAATTATACATGATCACATCATTTTGTCCAAACCGAGCATAAATGCATTATATAAAATCATATTACCTATTTGTTTTACCAATACAAAATTAACTATTCATTTGGCCATTTATTTCATTGCACTAATCGAATATAACCATGCTTGATAATCATGCTATGTTCAATGTTACATTTTCTTCATTTTACCTTATCACTTCATATACATATATCCTATCATGGAAATGAATTAATATACATATATACCAACCATACTGTACATCTCAAAACAAATACATTAAAATATATCTTATCATATCAATCCATCTCAATAAATAAGTCATAAAATCACATCAAATTATTTAATAACATAACCGAATATACATTATAACTAACATAACTTCTTTGTCGAATTATAAAACAAACATATCAAATAGATATATATTTTTTTTATTTTGAGCTCATTAATTTGAACTATTTATAATGCAAATCATATCTTCCCAATATATAAGTATAAAACCACAACCGTAATATTTATGTCTCTATATGTTCATCATTCAATTCACTACCAAAACACATGATCAATCACCCGAATTTATGTATACTTGAAACAATGTATATGTCAAACTAATACATCATATACTAGAATGTAAATATATAAAAAAATGCCAAACTATTAATCAAGTAAATTCATTATCTCAATTCAACATTTATTCAGATATACTAATCAATTAATTTTAAACCATTACTAATACATATAAAACATAATCAAATCATTTTAACCAAAGGTAGCATGACAAGCATAATTCATAATATTATATATATATATCATAGCTGATTCACTAAAACTACATCCAAAATCATCAACCAACTTCAAAGCACAAAACACATATCACAAATACCATTCATCCTTAGCACATAGCATTATAGCCAGAATGAACTTAAATCATAATCAAACATAACTGAATTCAAACATAGAAGTTAAGCCATTTTTGCATGGCTTAAATTATACATAAACCAAAATCCAACATTTCAAAAATATAATCCAGCTTATACATGCCATAGATTTGAAAGTTCACTTATAAAAATACCGAAGGCAGTCGATAGTGTGATAGACTTTGTTGACGATCCCTGAGCTTGTAACTTGACTCCAAAATCTATAACACAAAGGAAAACATATACACATAATAAGCTATGATTAGTAAAGGCCTGTTCTTCTGTGCTTAAAAAAACACTTTTGGCTTAAAAAGAACTTTTGGAAGAAAAGTTGTGCAGAACAAGCTGCTTTTGGCTAGAATTTTTGGCTTTTCAAAAGTGCTTTTGAAAAGCACTTCTGAAAAGGAGAAGCTAAAATTTTTAGCTTTTCCTCTCACAAAAGCAATTTTAGTACTTAATTATTTTTTCACCCCTCCAATAATATAGTACTTTCCCTTTTTTTTTCTTGGTGCTTAATTACAAATGTGTTAAAATCATTAATTAAAATAAAAATATTTTTAAAATACTAATTACAAATATTTAATGGTTATATTTAAATATTTAAAATGTAGTTTATATATTCTAATTAAATTTCATAAGTAATTAAAATATTTAAAATTTATATTTCATATATTAAAATATTAACAAGTTATAATAATTTTCTTATATTCTTACTAAAATATAATAATATTAACTAATTGAACTTTTATTTAAATGCATATTTTTATTTGATAAAACATGTCTAAAATGAACATTTTATTTCTCAAAAGCACTTTTTGACAGTAATGCTAAACAATCAAATTTTAAACCAAACTTTTCAAAAGCACTTCTCAAAAGTATTTTTCCACAGTACTTTTTAAAAGCATTGCCAAACTAGCCCTAAGTCATAAGCAAGTAATAACCAAATGAACATTTGTATTTAATAACCTAAACCAAATTAAGTAATCTTTAAATTAAATACACATGAACGATATTTAATTGTAGTAACTTGGCCGAATACACATAAGTTCATAAGCATATAAAATTCTCAATTTCATAATACATATTTCATTTGTTCATCTCAAGTATATACTTACCTTAACTTCCAAATTAACTAACTTAGCACATACCTGACATTTTAGCTCGATATCACATTCGATCTTAACTTGATATTGCTCGTTGAACCATTCAAAATCGAATAGATTACTCAGATAATCACATATATCATACAATGCCAACGTCCCAGACGTGGTCTTACATGCTATCTCATATCGATGCCACTGTCCCAGATAGGGTCTTACATGAATCAAATACGATGCTGATGTCCCAGAAATGGTCTTACTCATAACCACATATCGATTCCAACATCCTAGATGTGGTCTTACATGAAAACACATATATCGATGCCAACGTCCTAGACGTGGTCTTACACAAAAACACATATATCGATGCCAATGTCCCAGACGTGTCATACAAGAATACACATATATCGATGCCAACGTCCCAGAAGTGGTGTTACACAAAAACACATATCAGAATCCTATGGTTCAAATGGGGCTTTCGGACGTAGTAACTCGATCGAATCGAACTCGTAGACTTAGTTCCCAAGCATATTCACATTCGACTTTCACATATATAATCTCATATAATTTAATTTCAGCTTATAAAATCGTATATAATTAGAATTAACAAGATCTATTTGCTTATAAACTTACCTTGGACGATGAAAAATGGAACAAGACGGCTAATTGACAACTTTAGTTTTTCCCCGATCCAAATTCGATTTATTTGGATCTTGATCTAAACATATTCAAATTAAACTCATTCAAACATATTTTCACTCAATTTAGTCCAAAAACACATAAATGAGAAAATTACTATTTTACCCCTAACATTTTACACTTTTTACAATTTAGTCCAAATTGCACAAAACACAAAACATGCAAAATTTGCACATACCATGCTTAGGCCGAATGTTCCTTGTGTTCATACAAGTCCATACATTTTATTTATTTCTCATTTTAGTCCCTTAATTTATTATTTTTTCAATTTAGTCCTATTTACTCAAAATCATCAAAAATTCCAATACAAAACATATCAATCCAACACATATCTTTCATAATTCATCAACTAACATCACAAAACTCAAATATTCATCAATGGCATAACTCAAAATATTCACCAAAATCAACAATTCGAGCATGGGCTTTGTAGATAACTTAGCAACAATCTAAAAAACGTAAAAATTATCAAAAACCAAGCTAGTTACATACCTTGATTGAGGTTAGCAATGGCTGAACATGAAAAAACCTTATTCTTTTCATTTTCTTTTAATTTTTAGCAAAAAAAAAAACATTATGTAACCATACATTTATTTTTATATTTTATTATAACATTATTATTTACCAATTTATATTAACATCCTTTATAATTTAATAACTAAAACATACATATCAAGGATACAACCGTCCAGCACTAACTCCAATGGTATTATTGCAACATAAGTACCTCATGAAATAAAGACAACATCAATTTGGCCCTTTTACAATTAACCACCAAGTTTTCATTTTACCCGATTAAGTCATTTTATTTAATCGGGCACTCAAACGACAAAATTCAAGCATGAAAATTTCACACATATAAATTCACACATAATAAACATAGAAAATAATTTTAAAATATTTTTCTGACTCTAATTCATGGTCCCAAAACCATCATTTCGAATAGGGTCTAAATCGGGCTGTTACATAACATGCCATAATCAAAATAAAAGAACTAACTATACCAATTGCTTCAGATGGTAGTGTGAACGAGGCCTCTGACAGTATCTGATCCACGGGCTAATTTGGCAGCACTACAAGAATATGGAAAGGAATAGAGGTAAGCATAAAGCTTAGTAAGTCGCATGTAAATAATGAAATAACTACAAGTTACCATGAGGGATCAAACTCCTAATATAATTCAATTTGCACACGAATATGTGGATCCATAAATATTACTGATTCATATTCATCTCTCACCAGGCATACAACGTTGATTGAATTCACATTTCATACTTCATGTAAAATACACAAATCGTCATAAGCATAACTTACTCACTTTCCTTCCTTACTAAACATACAACGTAAATGAAACTTGTATTTCGTAACTCTCATTTAGGTACCAGTACCACTCACCATATGGTCTTGAGTTCTCTGATTTCTATATAAATCATAAACCTTCCGTTGAACCATTTGGAATACTACAGGATATTCATTAGCCCCAAACATGGGATAAGCTACCGACGCCACGTCCCAGACATGGTCTCACACTAGCTATCACATCAAAGTCAATGCCATGTCCTAGACAGGTCTTACACTGACACACAACAAGCTGACACCATGTCCCAGATAGGTCTTACACTAGCTTGTATATCTTGAGGCTGATGCATTTCCCAGACATGTCTTACACTAGCACAAATATCACATAATGTCATGGCATGAATATCCAAATCTATTCCTAATGTTCAACCGGAAGCCTTCATTTTATAAATTCTCATTCACAATGCAAATAAAAAATTCATACCATACTAATCATTCAATACATGATAATATTAAATTAGCATTATTTACATATAACTTACCTCGATATACAAAAGTAGGTGACTAGGTCAAGTTATTCAACTACCTTAGTCTCCCCCGGTCTAAGTTCGGATTACGTCTTTCTTGATCTAAAATGACAAATTTCACTACTTTATTCATCATAACAATTAATACATTCCAAAATTCATACTTTGGCAAAATGACCATTTTGCCCTTAGTCTTTACAAAAATTACGATTTTGCCTCTAGGCTCGTAAATCGATTTTTATAGAATTTTCACATTAACCAAGCCTAGCTGAAACTATTTCATACTTATAGCAACTCACAATTTCAAAAATTTCACACACTTCCACTCTGTTTTTACAAGTTTCACAAAATGGCCCCTATAGGTGTTTTTCATAAACACCTCTTTACAAAAGTTGTTTATTCAACAACTAAGATTTATTGTCTTCCATAAAAACTCAGGAAACATCATAAATTCTTTCATGGAAAATCCGTAGACTATCAACCATTTTGCAAAATAGTTCCCTCAATGGAAAGCTCATGCTACAATGGTCCTAAAAATACAAAAATCATCAACAATGAATATGAAAATCACTTACTTTCAAATGTGACAAGTTGCTGAAATTTCAAGCTTCCAAAAACCCCATTTTTTGTTGAAAATATCGGTGGAGGAGAAAGGAAAAATGAAAAAGATGATGGATAGTTACTAAGGTAATATTTACTAAGGTAATATTTTCTTACACATTAAGTCACCTAACCATTTGACCATTTGATTTTCTTGTCCCCTATGGCAGGCCATCAGCATCTAAAGGGCCTATTTACTCTTCAAACCCCTTCAATTATGGTTCTCCAGCAATTTTACACCTTTAAGTAATAAAACAAAACCTTTACCCTTTATGCAATTTAGTCTTTTTCGCAATTAAGCTCATAAATGCTAAAATTAACTCACCAAAATTTTCATGCAGTCATTTAATCATACTATGACATCAAAATAAAAATAAAAATAACTTCTCGGCCTCGAATTTTTGGTCCCAAAACCACTGTTCTAACTAAGCCCAAAATCGGGCTGTTACTCACTAAGCTTAGAAAGCTTCTAATCTCCGATACATTTCTCGATAGTTTTCACTCAACAATAGCTGAGATCTTACTTGGGTCAACTCTAATTCCATCACCCAAAACGATGTGTCCTAAGAATCCGACCTCTTAGAGCCAAAACTCACTTTTACAAAAACTTGGCATACAATTGCTTATCTCTTAAAGTCTGTAAAATAGTTCTTAAATGCTCCACGTGCTCACTCTCATCACGAGAGTAAATTAATATATCATTGCTAAAAACAATAACAAACTTATCCAAGTACGATCAGAAAATATGATTCATTAAATCTATAAACACGGCAAGAGCATTTGTTAAACCAAACGGCATGACAAGGAACTCATAGTGCTCGTACCTCGTCCGAAATGCGATTTTCGGTACATTTTACTCCTTAACTCATAGCAGGTAATAACCGGACCTTAAGTCTATCTTAGAAAACACTACGGCTCCTTTCAATTGGTCAAACAAATCATCGATCCTAGGCAAAGGATACTTGTTCTTCACAGTCACCTTGTTGAGCTGTCTATAGTCTATACATAACCTCATCGACCCGTCTTTCTTTTTTCACAGAAAGTATCAGAGCACCCCACGGAGAATCTTTCAACTCATAGCTTGGTATCGCAAAACCCTTATTCGTTAATTCTTTTAGTTGAACCTTCAAATCTTTCAACTCCGGTAGTGCCACCTTATATGGGGCAATCGATATAGGCGTAGTACTAGAGACTAACTCAATACCAAATTTGACTTCCCTAGTTGGAGGCAGTCCAGGAAACTCTTTCGAAAACACATCCGAAAACTCACATACCACTAGTACTGACGCAATCTTTACTTCCGACACCTGGGTAATCAACACAAATGCGAGATAAGACTCATACCCTTTTATCATATTTTTTCAACAGTCATAGAAGAAATCACTACAGGTAAGCTATCCGGTTCACCTGATTCAATTCGAAGAATATCCCCATTTTCACATTTCAGTTCAATGAATTTCTTTCCACAATTCACCATAACATCATGGGTAGAAAACCAATCCATACCAAGGATAACGTCAAATTCATCAAACGACAATAACATGAGGTTAGCCGGAAAACAATGACCTCTAATTTTCAAGGGACAATTTTCTACATACTTGATCAACTAATACATGCTTGCCTAATGGGTTTGACACCTTTACCACAAATTCTGTAGACTCGATAGGAATATTCATGCTAGACACCAGTTTCACACAAGCATACAAATGGGTAGAACCCGGATCTATCAAAGCAAGAACAGAAATATCATGAAGAGAAAAAGTACCTGTAATCACATCCTGTGACGATCTCTCTTTGCGAGCGTGAATGGCATAAGTCTTTGCCGGCACTCGACCCTCAGACCTCACAGCGAAATCTTGATATGCAATTCTGCTGCTAGCCTCACTTCTTGGGTTCTTTTGTGGTCTACTCTTAGAAGGAGCATTACCTGATCTCACACCTTGATCACTACCTTTCTCGACCATCTTGGGACAACTACAAATAAAATGGTCTAGCGACCCACATTTAAAATAGCCTCTTTCATTTCCTCGACACTCACCAAAATGATGTCTACCGCATTGTGAACATTCCGGTCTATTCGGTTGAGCAGTACCAACACTTGCGATAGAAGTGGTTTGAGCTTTAGACACTGTATACCGCTTATTCTTATTTCTGTGCGAGAATCCAACTGAAGCATTGGATTGAGTAGTAAACTCTCTCGATTTCTTAGACGAGGATTGAAGTGATTTCCCTATCTTTCTTTTCCTTAAGTCACGAGACTCAATATCAGCTTTTCTCTTCTCTTTGGCTAATTCTTCGGCCTCGCAAGTTCTCTCAACAAGTACCACAAACTCCTTTAATTCTAGAATACCAGCTAATAGTTAGACGTCTTCATTTAATCCGTCCTCAAACCTCTTACACATGATGGCTTCGGTGGATACGTACTCCCGAGCGTATTTGCTGAGCCTCACAAACACACGCTCATACTCCGTTACTGTCATTCAGCCTTGCTTTAATTAAAGGAATTCCTTTTTTTTTTGTTTATAAATCTGTGGCTAATATAATTTTTACAAAACTCTTCCTGGAAAAAGTCCCAAGTTACCCTCTCCCTTGGTACAATTGATACGAGCGTTTTCCACCAATGATAAGTTGAGTCTCTCAAGAGTGACACCACATATTTTATGCACTCCTCAGGTGTGCAAGATAGCTCATCGAATACCCTAATGGTATTTTCAAGCCAGAATTCCACCCTTTCTGGGTCATCATCAATATTAGCTCGAAATTCCTCGACCCTTTGCTTTCGAATTCTATCAACTAGAGGCTTTTCCCTTCTAATCATTTCCACCAATTGGGGAGCTATAGGGGTAGGTTAAGGGATTGGAGGGGATGTAGGAGGTGGAACGCTCAAATTTGTACGAACAAACTCTGGATACCAAGCACTCATCATGTGAAGGAAGGCTTCTGTAGCCCCTTCGCCCGACCTGAGTGTCACGAGCCCATTTTCAAATAGCGTGGTCCCTTCAGTGGGAGCCGGTGCATTACTCTCTACATCATCCACCACTGCCCCGTCGGGATCCATTTACTATATGAAAACACAATTTAAATTCGTCAAGAGTCGTCACATTATCATATTACTTATATGGCATGTATAGCTAGACTCGTACACACGTTAGGTTAGTTTGAGAATCAACTAAACCATAGCTCTGATACCACTAAATGTAACACCCCTTACCCGTATCCCATGTTGGGACAGGGTACGGGACATTACTAGACTTAAACACATACATACAAACATTTTTGGGTCATGAAATTTTACTCAAATTTTAAACTTTCAAACTTCCTTTTTGCACCCTTAATATAGACCTACGAGGCCCAAAACACGCTTGTGTGGGAGGGTGACACGCCCATGTGTCCTCTTAACATGGCCATTAAAGGCTCGTGTGGCTCACATGGTCTGAACATATCGGGACACGACTGTGTCCCTAACCTGTGCGGGTTTATTTCTCAATTCGAACCTACAAAGGTTTTCACATAGCCTGCTACAAGCCCGTGTCAATGGCCCGTGTCCTTCACACGGCCATGACACGCCGGTGTACAAAAACCTTGACATTTTATTGTTGACATCATCAACCATTTAGGGGCACACGGCCAAGGCAGACGTCCGTGTGCTAGTCCGTGTCCTCTACACAATTGAGACACACGGTCGTGTCTCCGCCCATGTGGTTACTACTGGGCATTCTATTTTTCCAATTTTAGGTGCAGGGGACACACGGCCTAACTACACGCCTATAGGGCAGACCATGTCTCACACACGGTCTAGACACACATCCGTGTGCCTACCCGTCTGGACAAAAAACAAGGCTATTTACCAAGCCTTCTTGTCACCGTTACTTACACCCACCTACAAAAACATCAAACAATACTAATACCACAAAAACACATGACCATATCAGCCAATACCTAGACATTCATACATCATTTCCAAGTTATTTCCTATCACATACAACTTCTCTTACTTATCAACCGAAACCATGCAACAAACACATCCATGAGAATTTTCATCAAATGCATTTAATAATAATCAATATTAGCCAACATCAATAGCCTATACAAAATGAATATCACATCTATATGAGCCAACACCTGTGGCTAAACCAACATGACACTAAACAAAAGGACTAAGTCCCTATAAATGCACACTCAAAACATTTAAACTAATTATACCAAAAACTTTAGGTGATAGTGTCATCAATGCCTCTGACATCCTTTGATTCCTGAGCTAGCTTATCGGCACTATAAGAAAATGGAAAAGAGAGGAAGTAAGCATAAAGCTTAGTAAGTCACAAGTAAATAAATACCATTGCTTTACCAAGTAATATCATACTCATAACGTATCATACACTTGCACAAGATTCTCAAATGACTATAGACATAACTTACTTATTTTCATCATTACTATTCATATACATAACCCGAGCTCATTCTTATGAGTTTCGTGTAGGTACCTGTACCACTTGCAACATAATTGTAACTTTTCTCAATCGTGATAAAATCTTGGAATTTCTCGTTGAACTAGTTGGAATAATAAATAGATACCCGATAAGCCTCATACAAAATGGTAAGATGCCGATGCCATGTCCCAGACATGGTCTTACACTGGCTCTCATATATCAGTGTCGATGCCATGTTCAAAACATCGTCTTACACTAGCTCACATGTCTAGATCGATGCCATGTCCCAAACATGGTCTTACACTAGCTCTCATATAAATGCCGATGCCATGTTCCAAACACGGTCTTACACTAGCTCACATATTGAGGTTGATGCCATGTCCCAGACATGGTCTTACACTAGCTCTCATATCAATGCTGTAACACCCCAAACCCGGCCTAGACGTTATGGCCGGATCTGACGTGCCACATTGGAGTTGAAAACCCACGTTCCGTTTTAGTGTTTCAAAAACATATATTTTGTTGAGTTAACCAAGTGTATGGAAGCTGGGCACCAGGTAGGTATCCGAGACAGAGGAGGTGAGCCATGAAGGCTGCTTAAGTACCAAGCTCTTTGATTGGATCCAATCCTAGACATGCCCACAACCATAGCCACACTTTGTTATATCGAGTTTAAATTTGTTTAAGTGAACGTCTTTGATAAATCAATTAATCGTGGTGTTGAGATATTTTTAAAAACAATTATTGTTTTGAAAACACGTCCTAAGTCTAGCCCAATTGAATAATTATCAACCAATTTTAAAGTTATTAAGAATAAAATAATCTCGAGAAGAAATAAAAGAAAAGTTAAAAATGGCCTTATTACAACCCAAAAATAAATAATAATTAAAGGAAGTTAAATGAAAACCAACGCTTATTTAAAGGTCCAAAAGCGATCACCGTGGCTACTCTGAATCCCCTCCGGCCCAAGTCCCTATATTAAGGCTCACCTGCAAGGTTAAGGAAAGGGGGTGAGTTTGGAAACTCAGCGTGCAACAAGCCCCTTTCAGAGCCCAAAACAATAATGACTGTTGGGTCTAAGCCCAAATCCAATCTCAATCATGCTTTGGCAGTAGCCCTTTTCATATTTCATATTTCATATCTTGGGCAAGCCTTTTCATATTTCATATTCTTGGGCAAGCCTTTATCAGTAAGCAGTATGGCCTTTAGGCCCATTTCAATGTCACATATAATTTCAATAAAAGAATGCAACCTATTTGGGAGACTACTCAACCCACCATCCGCTACTCTCCACCGTACCAACCAACACACCATGTGGGATTAACTCGACCCACCCCGCCAAACTCTCCTTTGGCAAAGATAGGCGCTTTATCATATAACTTGAGGCCTACCCTCTTTTAATAATCGGGGCCAAAGCCCTTTCAATAATCATGCATAAGCCCTTTTATAAGCTGGGGCATAAGCCTTTTTGATAAGCGGGGCATAAGCCCTTTTGATAAGCGGGGCATAAGCCCTTTTCACTTCCTCCATCCATATAAAAACCCAACCCAATGCATTTATGATTACCTCATGTGCATATCATACATATCATGTGCATAGCATACATTTCATGTGCATATCATACATACCATATTTATCAAAATCCCATGTATTAAAATCATACATAAACCCTAGGGGTATAATGGTCATTTTACCTAGGGCAAAACAGTCATTTTCATATTATAAGGGTAATCTCGTAATTTTACCAAAAATTAGGGTTTCCATGTTCATTAACGATTACTAACAATCCATGGGTGCAAACAGTGATTACGGCCCATTTTAGCGAAATCGAGTTATTGGGCCTAAAACCCTAATGGGCCCTACTTAGCCGATTTTGTCATCTAGGCCCATTTAGCCTATATCCATAACAAGATAACAGTCTTAACATGCAATTTAACATATTTTCATTTTCTACCAATTTTTACCCAAATGGGCGAAAGCTTTGTTGGGCCTATTGCGACCCTCGAGGCCCAACTTACCGTGAATGCCAAAAATCACGTTGTTACCGCTTTCAATGTTCCTGGTCATCATCTCAACGAATCTACTAACTAATGAGCGTTAGCTTGCTCACGAGTCCTCGAAATGCGAATTTGGCATTTGACTTTTCGCATTTTATCGCTTTAAGCTATGAAAGGGTTCGTTTACACACCTGATTTGCGATATTCCTTGACGAGATCTCCTACACGATTTCTCCTATAATCAATTGTTAAATAGATCAGCTCGCAATAATTGAACCAAATTAAGAACTTTCCAATATTAACACTTACACATTCGGCCACCATCCATAATGGCCTTAGGCACCTTACCTTTGTCGCGATTGATGACTAGGCCTAGCTACTCTGGCGATCCAAGCTACTCCAAATCGACACTACACCTTGCTGCTCCTTCAATAAATAAACCAAAAATATTAAAAGAAGACCCCATAGAGTCTATGCCCATATTCGGCCATCTCCCTAAACTAGAGAGGTTTCGGCTTTTCTTAACCTCCCTAATATTGAATTGATTAAAGCTACGAGCACTTACCAAGGTTCACTTACCCAAATGGTTTCAATCTCGTGTTAACTCCGATTCAACGTAGTCCCAGCTCTAAAACACTAGCAGAACCCGTACCACAAGGATCCTACGAATCGGCCACCAAGTCACCCAAGGGTGCTGTGCTTTTGGCTTTTGGGTTACTGAAGAAAATGTGGTTATGGACCAAAAAGGGTGTTGACAAAAGAGTTGAAAGGCTTTTTAAAATAACAAGAATCGGCTAAAAAGAAAAAGAACAAGCGTATACCTTTATAAAGCAATCGACTTCCTTTGACTCCTTCGGGATTTGGCTTGTTGATATTCGTTTAGCAATGAAAAGAATGATCGGTTCAGCTTTTACTATAAATGAAAGAGAGGAAGAATGAGAGGTAGAGAGTTTGTGGAAGAAATAACGAAAGAGAAAATAGAGGGATTAGCTTAAGAACAATTGGCAAGAGGAGAAAGAAAAGAAAAGAGGGAATAGATGAGAGAAGGAAAGAAAATAATTAAAAAAAATGAGAAAATTGTTCACTTTTGGGAAAAATAGAAAAGAATAAGAGCAAAAAGAAATAAGATTAAGATTAGAATAAAATAAAATCCTTTTCCAATTTTAATTCCTTTCTTATCTCCTTAATTCATGGCCATAATCAAAGTTTGAATTTAATTCAAACTCCCACTTCTTGAGCAGCATCCCCCACTCACTCCTCCTGCGGTGGTACTGTTTCAATTCCATACGGTCCTTCCCACGCACGTTCAGCAAAAAGAATCACCCTTTTAGCATAGCGCTGATCGAACCTAGGACCCCAGGTTGCCCAAAGACGCTGGCAGCCTTTGGGACGGGCATTTGTTTTCAATAATATACCGTCACCTTTTATCTTAAAGGTTACCTTTGAAGTCCGTTCATTTTAAAATATAACATTAAAACATACCTTCGCTGGACTCGAACCCCGGACCTCCGTCCGCCTAGCGCCCACGCCCATCTTCTTGGCCTTGCACGAGCTTCCTTCCTTGCTAATATATGGTCACAATAAATTATAAACCTTACTGCTTGATTCGGCCCACTTTAAAATAAAACAAAATTCGCTACGCACGGAATCGAACTGCGACCTCTTTAACACACACATACGTTGCTTGTCTTTGCACCACAGGCTCTCTTTGTGTCAAACTTCATTCGTAACTTCCTTTAAGGCCTATTCCAACCGCAACTTTGTATACTAAAAAAAACCTAATTTATGACGCTAGGTATCGAACCTCGGTTCCCTTTCACGCCCAACACTCCTAACCACCGGGCGGACTCCTCCTTATGTCTAATTTTAGCCTAACTTATTAATAAACCTTAATGTCCGGATCCCTAAAGAGGCAAAAATAATAATTTTTTGCTAGAGTCTTGGTCCAAATTTTTCCCACACTTTAAATACTTCTAAATTTATTTAAAAACTAAAATAATAATAATAATAATAACCATAATAATGAAGATTTCAAATACGATAATATATATAAATTTTTTCCTAATAATAATAATTATAATTTCCATAAATCAATGAAAATAGATCTGATAAAATTTTTGATAATATGTTAATTTAAACACTAAATTAACAACAATAATTGTATAAATATATTTGTATCTAATAATTATAATGATAATAATTTTCATAAAAATTAAAATATTAGTACTAACATAAATATTTTATCAATATATATATTTAAACACTAGTAATATTCAAAACTTCTCAATATTCAGGTTTTCTTCTATCTGAATCCCAGACTCAAAGCCCAACTCTTCTAGGCCCAATTTTTGGGGCGTTACAAATGCCGATTCCATGTTCCAAACATGGTCTTACCCTGGCTCACATAACCCTAGTATCACGACATGGATATTCGATCTAGTCCTACGGTTCAACCAAGAGTTTTACCACATCAAATCTCGTCATGCATATTCATAAAAAAATTGAACATTTCATACAATATCAATTATTTAATGCATAATAACAATAGAATTGTGATATTTATGTGCAACTTACCTCGGTATACAAAATATGGGCGACTAGTTTGATTTAGTCCACTAGTTTGGTTTTCCCTCAGTCTAAGTCCGGATTTCGTATTTCTTATCTATAATGACAAAATTTATTTATTTAATCATCACACTAATCAATACATTACAAAATTCCTACTTTGGGAAATGACCGTTTTGCCCTTAGACTTTCACAAAAATACGATTTTGCCCTTAGGCTCGTAAAATGATTTTCATCAAATTTCCACATTAACCAAGCCTAGCTGAAACTACTTTAAGCCTATAGCATCTCACGATTTCAATTATTTCACACATTTTCAACCAATTTTATAAACTTCACAAAAAGATCCTTTTAGGTGTTTTCATGAAAACCACTTCACAATAGTTGTTTATTTAACAGCCATGATTCGTTTTGGTATCAAGGTAAGTTCATATGTTTAATAAGCATTTAATTATGCATATTTGAATGACAAATTGATATTTTGGCCATAAATAATTTAGTATTTAGTTTTCGATATAATGATAAATGTTCGATAATAATTCGATATTGGAAAGAGAACTTGTATAATTTATATGTAAGACCATATTTTGTATTATGGCTTTGTATGATAACAAGAAAGTATTGACTAGCATAATTTGATGAGAATAAGTTAAGTTGATGATATGATGAGATTGAGAATGTAAGTATGCAAGTTGAGTAGTATTTTATTATTATGCAATTATTGTTATTAGTATTGTTATTATTGAGTTGTGCGACTAACCTTGAGAATTTAAGCGAGTATGTTTCAGCTATGACTTGACAAGGCTTGATATCTCAAAGTCCATGGTTGTTCCATGGAAATAAATGAAGAATTGACAAAAAATTCTATGTTCATAACAAGGCATATAATGAGGAATTGACAGTTAAGGATACCATGTAAGACCATGTCAATACATGGCATCGACATTGATTAAGGACTCCATGTAAGACCACATCAAGATGTGGCACTGGCACTAAGACAAGGATATCATGTAAGACCATGTTTGGACCATGGCATTTGGTAAGACAAGCATACCATGTAAGACCATGTTTGGAACATGACATTTGGTAAGATAAGGATATCATGTAAGCCCATGTCAAGACATGGCATTGGTAAAGCAAGGACCCCGTGTAAGACCATGTCAAGACATGGAATCGGCATTGATTAAGGACTCCATGTAAGACCACATTAAGATGTGGCATTGGCACTAAGACAAGGATACCATGTAAGACCATGTTTGGAACATGGCATTTGGTAAGACAAGGATACCATGTAAGACCATGTTTGGAACATGGCATTTGGTAAGATGAGGATATCATGTAAGACCATGCCAAGGCATGTTCTTGATAAGTTCTATAAGGCAAGGAAATCATGTAAGACCATGTCAAGACATGGCATTGATGAATTACTATAAGGCAAAGGTCCCATGTAAGACCATGCCAAGGCATGGCATTGGTGAGTTCATAAGGTAAGGATACCACGTAAGACCATGTCAAGGCATGGCAATGGCAAGTTCAAAAAGAAAAAGGTTTCCGAGTAATCCAAAGAGTAAGTCAAAGAAATGACAAGGTGAGAACATGAAGAAAGAGTACATGTATGCATTTAAGGCTTATTTAATATTGAGATTGTAAGTAATTTAGATTATCAAGTATTAAGTAAGTGATGAGTTTTCAGTTATGCTTGTGACACTTTATGACATGATTGGCAATATGCCTATATTATGAAAGAGTACTCATGTGTTAAGTGAGTATGTAAGGAAGCTATTAAGTAAGGTGCCTTTTGTATTCTGAGCCTTTGGTAAGGTTACCGATGAGTAAGATGGGAAAGTAAGAACTAAATATTATTTAAGTAAATTATGACAGCATAGTAGTAAGCCAAATTGATTGCTAATGCTTTTTATTTTACACGTAAACTTACTAAGCTTTATAAGCTTACTTCTTTCACTTTCCCATGTTTCAGAGTAATTAAAATCAAGCTCGAGTTGGAGGTCGTCGGAGATCACTTCACACTATCGACTATCAAGTTACCAAATGGGTATCTTCGTTTACAAACGTTCTAGTTTATTGCATGTATAGGGACTTAGCCATTTTGTGTGTATGTCCTTATGGTATGGCTAAAGAATGGTATGTAAATATTTGATAATGATTAGCTATTGAAATGGCTAAAGAATGGTATGTAAATATTTGATAATGATTAGCTATTGAAATGGCTAATGAAGAACATGTTTCGGTGTTATGTATGCCTAAATGGTAGTTAATACAAAGAAATTAATAAAAAGTGAAATTAGCATTAAAACAGTATTGAAGAGAAATAGTGATGTGATCTTGAAAAATCACCAAGAATATTAGAAATGAAAATATGTGATGAATGAGATATAGAATTAAATATTATTGAGTCTATTTTCATATGAAAGAAACAGAGTAAGCAAAAGAACTGTATATTAAGAGGTATTTGAATTTTAGTGAGACAAGGTCAGAGCGATTTCTAAATCCCCTGTTCTGAGTTTATAAATTCACTAAAAATTTTACAAAAAGAATTAGGAGTTTTATTTTACATTTCTAGATTCCTTAGTGAATCTAATTTCAATACAAACAAACAGCATGGTTATTTGAATTCTTAATAGGGAGAATGTTGATTAGAAGTGAGGAGAGGTCAGAGCAGTCGAACAGTGCAATAGGGGAACTTTAATTAATAAGCTGTACTAATTGGCTGGACAAAAAAATTTGGAAAAAGATTAGTAAGAAGATATTTGAGTCTAGTTTTAGGGAAAATGCACGAATTTAAATTTTGAGTTTTGTGACTCGAGTTATGATTTATTTAGTGACTATGATGCAGGTGGGCAGTTTTATAAGGAATAATGAAATAAATTGTTTTGATTTGTCTAAGTATTCGGAAAATTTTTAATGTTCCCGGTTTAGTCCTTAACCATTTCAATTGCATATTTTAGGGTCCCGGGGGCACTTTTTAGGGACATTGAATGAATGTAAATAAATTAATTTTAAAAGCAAATTTTATGCCCTTAATTAGTAAGTTAAGCCAGGTAAAGCCTCGTGCTCAACTCCGGCAACGATGTCGGGTAAGGGGTGTTATATTTATTGGTATCAGAGCAAAGGTTTAATTGGTTCTCAGAATATTTAGTATGAGTAAGAGTCTAGCTGTACATGCCATATTGAACTATGATAGTGTGACGACTCCCGACCCCGATATAAAATGATTTGTCAGATAGATGCGCACTCCAACCGAGCTAAGTTTGATAGTACAGACAATATATTTATGATGAGTTGAGGCTCATTAAATGTAAGAATAGTGGTTCATGAAGTTTATGTGATAATGAATAAATTGTGAATAAGAATTGTTCCGGAAATATGAAAGATGAGATAAGATGAAAGGAAAGTTTATATTGAGATAAGGGTTCATGTTAAATTGTCATTTGTATGATGCTATATGTATAACTAGAGAAGTTAAGTGAATGCTATGAGTAAATTTACTCAAGATTTATGAATGCATGTATAATTGCACTAATTTGCATAAGATGATCATGAAGTCATTGTATTATGAACGTGCATGTTAAGTTGCTTGAAGCACTGTATAATTGTGATAATATTTTAATATGATGAGTGTTAAGTTATATGCATGAATATGTAAGAGGTAAGTCAAAGGTGTTACAACCTCACCCCCCTTATCAGCAAGGTAATTTAGAATGAGATTTCATGAAATTCAGATTGAATAGGCTAAAGTGGAAAACTAAAGAGTTCAGTGACATATTTATTAATGATGTAATCAGAGTCGGGAATGATTTAGCAAATGAACACAGTTGCAAAAAGGATGCTAGTTTAATAATAAAATCATCCGGATAACTGAAATGTCACAGTAAAAGAAAGGTCAGGCTTAGCTAATGCACTCATTCAAGTATGATTTGTAAGGTATATGATTGCTAGATTTTCTTCTGAATAAATTCCAACTGTGGATGGGATAATGTGAATTCAGTAATGACAGAATTAGATAGAGGAATAATAATTGAGCCGTATTAATAGTTGAATGTAGAGCTTATAGTTGAGGGATTATAGAAAATTCTTTTCCGACTATTATATGTGTACATTTACTTTCAGAGATATATATAAATATATGCAAGATCATAGATGCACTTCCTGCAGTATGAGAATGTTAGTTAAATTCTGACGACAGGATGAAAGCATTATAGTTTGTTTGAGTTGTGATTGATATTGCTCTATCTATTCGAGCTTTTCTACTTCAGAGTGCAGATGGAAGGTTGACTGTAAGATCTGTATGATGTTAGTGATCTGTATTGTTAACTATTGCTTAATGAAAGTAAAGGAAAATTTTATGGCTTCTCCCATCGTTGTTCCCAGTGCTTGTGAGTATTATCCTTTCCTTTTGGAAATTTTCTGAGATGCTATTGAAATCTTAACTGTTCTACATGAGATGTGGTTACCAGGAATTCTGTGTAGCTCCATGTTCTGAGATTTTATTATCTCGGTTTTATTAATAAATTATTGTTCACGGTATCAGCCATGAGACATTAGCAGAAAATGCTCTCTTGATGAAAATGGTTTCTTAGTATTATGAGTATGTTTATGATGATTACGAGTTCAGGCCTGATAATCAAAGTAAAGAGGTATAGTTATCAAAGGTATAAAGATTCTTCTTTTGCACTGGTTGTTATTGAAATTTGTGTTTAAATCTTTCAGATGATCAGGATGTTTTATTTTCACCCAGGACATTATTCACTAAAGTAATTGAGAAGTCAGTCTTATTATGGCATTATGATTTTTGAGTAGTATGAGTATTGTGGCCTTAGTGTAGTTCAGTTCAGACATGTGTATTGATTTTCATTTTTCACATAATCTTGATATATATATATATCAGTGAGTTAAAGATCGAATGCTATGTTCTTTCAAGTTATGCAGTAATAATGATTTGTGATTAGCTATTTGTAGAAATCATGACAGAATGTATGTTTGAGATATCATAACAGCATAGAGAAGAACAGTTTTTGAAAAGTTATTGTCTTTTAGTTGAGACTGATTCAGTTGAGCAGTTGATTGAGTTATATTTATGTTTGAATTATTCATGGCTTCAGAGGTAAATTCTGATTTTTCATGTATAAATAGATAAATGACCCAAGTAAATAGTACATATTCTAGAGGTTATGGTACAAAGTTGTATACGCATATCAGAATGGTTGCATCAGAGGTATATTTTTGCAAATCCAAGTTGTCTGATTGTTAAAGTTCTCATTGTATGAAGTTTAGTTTGGCTTGAATTCATGCTAATAAAGTATAAACAGTTGAAGATATTGACAATTGAAGTATCCATTATGATTCAGCTTGGTTTGAATAATGAGTTTATGGTTTCTAGAAATGTGTTAATGAGAAATCAAGAGATTTTGCGATAGTTATGATGCCTATCACAGTGATAATTATTTGATTATTAGAGAAGTATTGAGATGGATGATAACTTGACTTAGTTATACTAGTAAGAGTGTGAAAAGTTATGTACCAGGCTTTGAATCCGATACCTGAACTTTTAGAGAGTTAAAGTTGATTTTCAAGTATCTCAGAAGCTATTACAGTTAGTATTGATGTTTGTGTGAAAATGTGAGGGTATTTCGAAGAATTGTGCAACAGAATTAACATTATCACTGAAAGATTAAATTAGCTAAGGTTGATTGCTCGAAGAAGTTTGTGTATTCATGTAACCTCATCATTCGGATTGCTAGCAACAGGTTGAGAGTCCGCCGGCACTGTCCCTTGTGCGGGAGCAGGCGCCACACTCTCCACATCATCAGCTATCGCTCGGTTGGGATCGGGATCCATTACTATAAATAAACACAAATTCAAACGTCAGAAATCACCACACTATCAAATAATCACATAAAATGGCATGTATAGCTAGACCCAAACGCATTACGGTAGCCCTAGAATCGACTAAACCGTAGCTCTGATAACAATAAAATTATAACACCCCGTACCCGAGTCCGTTACCGGAGTCGAACACAAGGTGCACACAAACTTGACTTAATCATTTTCACAGTCCATTTAAAATTTTCCAGACAAGCTGGTTACTGCATCACTGTAACCTTAAAAATCATATCTTGAGTTTCAAAGCACGAAAATCAGTTTCGTAATTTTTCCCTGAAATTAGACTCATATGTCCATCCAGAAATTTATTTCTAGAATTTTTGGTCAGGCCAATTAGTACAGTTTATTAGTTAAAGTCTCCCTTGTTACAGGGATCGACTACACTGACCTTCACGTATTACGACTTGGATATCTCCCTGTATAGGGATTCAATACTGATGTCGTTTGTTTCTATAGAAACTATACTCAAAGAGGAATCTATAAATATATGGCATGACTCCTAATTATCTCTGGTTAATTTACAATGAATTTCCAAAGTCGGAACAGGGGATCCAGAAACTGTTCTGGCCCTGTTTCACGAGAACTTTAATATCTCTTAACATATAACTCATATGACCGTTTTGTTTCTTTCATATGAAGGTAGATTCATCAAGGTTCATTTACATAATTTATTCACTATTTAATTCCGTTCCTAATATTTTTAGTGATTTTTCACATCCACATCACTGCTGCTGTCAGCATCTGTTGTCGAGGTAACCTTTACCTACTTCATAATTTCTTTGATTCAACTAGCCCTTTTAGCATACATGGCACAAGGAATGATCATGATTAACCATTCCAATGGCTAATCGTTTCCAAACATTTCCATACCTCTTGATGAACAACATACAAAAAGATTATGATACCATGCCAAAGTGTATATAAGCCATTTTCGCATGGCTATCCAAATTTATACAAAATCAAAGGGGTCTATGACCAACAAATGAAAAAGTAGTCCTATACATGCCATTTCAAAGTTCAACCAAAATTTGTACCAAAAGGGGCTTTGATAGTGTGGATGACTTGACTTCGATGATCCCGAATCCGATAGCTAACGAGCAAAATCTATAAAACAGAGAGCCAAAGCAACGGGATAAGCATTTTAATGCTTAGTAAGTCTCAAGTAAAGAAATCAGCTTTGACTAAAGTATTACATTCACATAGCTAAATGAATCACTTTATTAATACACATTCTCATAATCATACTTACTTCACACTTCATCAACATATACACACAAGGTATCAACCTATCTAAGAGTCGAAAGTTCGTTAGTCGATTGAACGAATACTATTTCAAACGGCTCGACTTTTCCGATGCACATGTAAACATACCTTATCGTATGGATTTTTCGAGCGTATTAATTGAATTTATTACAGCACCAAAACGCTCACCTTCAAACCGAGTCTCCTCGGAATTTAGTCGGATATAACCACAAGCAAATTGCCTTCGGGTCTTAACCCGGATTTGGTAACTTGCACAAATGCCCTCAGGTCTTAGCCCGGATATAACAACTTCATACGAATGCCTTGGTCTTAGCCGGATATAATCACTAGCATAAATGCCTTGGGACTTAGCCGGGTATCATTCAAATGCTCATGTACACATATATCAATAATCACGACACATCCATATTTCATTCTCGTTACTAAGGCTCAAACACAAAACATTTATCAAACCTTTCCATTTTCGGCTCAATAGCCACACACAAAGAGCATGATTTCAATTGACTTTATAACTTAGTCCCTCGCACATTCATTTGTCCGCCATAATATGACAAATCATTTCAATATAATTCAAGTAGGGTCATTACTCGAAGACTTACCTCGGATGTTGTCGAACAATTTAAATGACTATTCGATCACTTTTCCTTTCCTTATCCAAGCTGTGGTCCTCTAAGCTCTTGAGCTAATTCACACAAATTTAACTTATTAAAATCTCATTATGATAGCTTATGGCGAATATGACAAGGAGTTTAAATAGTCATATGGCCATCCTTTAGCTCAAATACACAATGGTCATGCACAATTTTTAATCACAACTAGCAATTCAATACAATTCATTCAAACATCAAAGTGAAGCTCAAGGTACTTAGCCCTTATATACATTAGACATTAGAGTCACATGTGTACGAAATCATGAATCGAATTCAACACATTAGTTAGTACTCTCCTTAGCCGAATTTTCCAAGCCAAGAATAGGCATAAATATGCTTGCCTCTAACCGAATGCATGCACACCACCCCCCCTTCATGTGGCGAATATGCATGTCCATTTTGAGGCCAATTATACATAATACCACACAAAAACAGCATACATTTTACTAACTAACGCATTCCATATTGTAACTCAATACGCATCCATCATTTATTTCATAACCGAAACATCATCATATGCAAATATGTACCTTGAGATAGTATATATGTCATACCAATACATCATGTGCAACATATATACATGTAGGTGCAAGGGCCGAATCTCAAGTTGATTATAACTATCTCATATATTTTCATCATGGCCGAATGCTCCTTCCACACCATATACCTTCACAAGGCATGAATTTCATCATCCAACTTACAAGCTTACAATCTCATGAAGTTTAACCTCATAGTATCTATCAAACTCTCACTCATTAGCTTCTATCATAATCTCCAACAACACCACATAAACATATACTTCGTGGGTCTATGGTAGAAGCAAGAACGGAACTCATAGATATCAAGATGTAAGCAAACTTCCATTATTTATCTAAGTTTAGCATGAAACACAACCATCACCCTTATTAATCTTTTATAGCCGAAAACCACAACCATCACCCTTATTAATCTTTTATAGCCGAAAACCATACTCACCCCACTTAATCAAATTTGAATATGGTTTTCAAAAATCACTTAATATCTCATCAACATAACATCAACACCAAGCAAGAATGATACATCCATGGCCGAGTATCATCTCTATCACATAGCAAGATTTAGACCATGGGGCTAGGTAGAACTCAAGCTAACAACTAAAACATGCATGCATCTCATGGAACATCATCAAACATACCTTAACTTAGATGCAAGTATGGCTGAATATCTTCAACCTTTCTCCTTTCAAAACGGCCAAGAAGAACCCAAGGATGAAGCTTTTCTTTCTCTCTTTTTCCTTCCTAGTTTCGGCTAGCAAGAACATGAATGATGATCTCCTTTTTTTTTCTTTTCATTTCTTATTACTAACTTTTTATTTTATTGTTTCCTCCCATGATGCACCAACAAAACATGTCTATGACATGTTTTGCCCATAATTCTTTGTCATGGCCGGCCACTAGGCTTTAGTTTAGGGAAATTTGACATGCAAACCCCTCATTTTTGCATGCATGATCAACTAGTCATCACACATTTCCCTATCCTATTTTCAAAGATTACTACTAGGTCCTTTTTAGTGAAATTCACATTTAAAACCCTAAATCAAAACATCAAAAATGTCACACACGAATTAACACATATTATAGGCATCAAAATGAATATTAGATTATTTTATACCTCGGTTTGGTGGTCCCGAAACCACTTCCGACTAGGGTCAATTTTGGCTGTCACAACTCTCCCCACTTAAGAAATTTTGTCCCCGAAAATCTTACCGGTAAATAGGTTTGGGTAACGCTCTTTCATAGAGTTCTCGGGTTCCCAATTAGCTTCTTCCATCCCGTGTTTGAGCCATAACACTTTTACTAACGGAACCCTTTTGTTTCGCAACTCCTTCACTTCACGAACTAGGATACGAATTGGTTCTTCTTCATAACTCATATCGGCTTGGATTTCAACCTCTGATGGACTAATTACGTGCGACGGATCAGATCTATAGCATCGAAGCATCAAAACATGAAAGACGTCGTGAATCTTTTCAAGTTCAGGGGGCAAAATCAAACTATACGCAACTGGACCGACTCGTTCGGATATCTCATATGGCCCGATGAACCTCGGGCTCAATTTGCCTTTACGGCCAAATCTGAGTTTCTTTTTCCAAGGTGAAACTTTAAGAAACACTTTATCTCCCACCTGATACTCAATGTCTTTTCGTTTCAGATTTGCGTACGACTTCTGACAATCGGAGGCTATCTTTAGATTTTCACGGATTATTTTTACTTTCTGTTCAGAATCTTTAATCAAATCCACTCTGAAAATTTTTCTCTCACCGAGCTCGGTCCAAAACAATGGTGTACGGCATTTACGCCCGTACAAGGCCTCGTAAGGCGCCATCTTAATACTTGATTGAAAACTATTGTTGTAAGCGAATTCAATCAAAGGTAAATACCGTTCCCATGAACCACTGAACTCGAGGATGCAACATCTCAACATATCCTCAAGTATCTGAATTATCTGCTCGGATTGACCATCGGTTTTGGGGTGAAAGGCGGTGCTGAAATGCAACTTGGTACCCAAAGCTTCTTGCAATTTCTTCCAAAATCACGAGGTGAATCTCGGATCTCTATCCGACACAACAAAAATCGGTACCCCGTGTAATCTCACAATCTGAGAAACGTACAATTCAGCTAGTTTATCCAATGAAAAATCCGTACGCACGGGGATAAAGTGAGCCGACTTAGTCAGTCTATCAACAACAACCCAAATTGCATCCTTCTTACTTGCTGACAATGGCAGTCCGGACACAAAGTCCATTGTGACTCGATCCCATTTCCACTCGGGTATCATGATCGGCTGAAGTAACCCTGAAGGCACTTGATGTTCCGCTTTCACTTGTTGACATATTAAACATCTCGAAACAAAGTCAGAGATGTCTCGTTTCATACCATGCCACCAAACCGGCGTTTCAAATCGTTGTACATCTTCGTACTCCCGGGTGGATTGCCATTCGGCTACAATGGGCTTCATTCAGAATTATCGAAATAAGTTCCGAATTCTTTGGAACACACAGACGACTTCTGAACCTCAAACAATCGTCATCATCAATTTGAAACTCCGATTCCTTGTTTGGAACACACTCAGCCCGTTTTGCAACCAACTCATCGTCAACTTTCTGAGCTTCACGAATTTGATGAGTCAATAATGGTTTGGCCTTTAATTCGGCTATTAACACATTGTCGGGTAGAATAGACAAGTGTACATTCATAGCTTGTAAAGCAAACAGTGATTTTCGGCTTAAGGCGTCCCCAACCACATTAGCCTTTCCCGGGTGATAATAAATGACAAGCTCATAATCTTTTAACAACTCGAGCCAACGTCTTTGTCGCAGATTTAAGTCTCTTTGTGTCATCAAATATTTGAGACTTTTGTGATCCGAATACACATGGCACTTCTCACCAAATAAGTAATGTCGCCATATCTTTAAGGCGAATACGATGGCAGCCAATTCGAGATCATGGGTCGGATAATTTTTCTCATGTGGCTTTAATTGTCTCGACGCATAGGCCACAACTCGACCTTCTTGCATCAATACGCAACCTAACCCAAGTAGGGAGGCGTCACTATAGATGACAAACTCTTTGCTAGATTAATTTGCACTAATCTGGAGCTTAGTCAAATGAGTTTTCAATTGATCGAAACTTTTCGACACTTTTCCGTCCATTCAAACTTGACCTCTTTACAAGCGGTTTCGTCATGGGTGTGGCTATCATCGAGAATCCTTTTACAAACCGTCGGTAGTAAAGCAAGTCCCAAAAAGCTCCGAACCTCGGTAATATTTCTTGGAGGCTTCTAGCTAAGTATGGCTGAAATTTTGCTCGAATTCGACTCGAATACCCGATCTGAGATACCACATGACCCAAGAAGCTAACCTCTCTTAACCGAACTCACACTTCTTGAACTTAGCATATAAGCGCTTATCCGTAATATTTGCAACACTAATCTCGGGTGCTCGCATGTTCGGTCTCATCTCTTGAATAGACCAAGATGTCGTCAATGAACATAACTACGAACCGATCCAAATATGGTGCGAAGATCCGATTCATCAAATCCTTAAATACCGCGAGGGCATTAGTGAGCCCAAGCGGCATCACTAAGAACTCGTAGTGACCATATCTCGTTCAAGGCGTTTTGGGTATGTCCGAATCTCGGATTCATGGCGATAATAGCCCGATCTCAAATCTATTTTGAGAACACCGAGGCTCCTTGAGTTGATCGAACAAATCATCGATCTTGTGATAACGGATATTTGTTCTTTATTGTCACTTTATTAAGGCGGCGATAGTCGATGCACAACCTCATGGTTCCGTCCTTCTTTTCACAAACAACACCGGTGTACCCCAAGGTGAAAAACTCGAGGCGAGCAAAACCTCTATCCACCAACTCTTGCAATCGAGCTTTCAACTCCTTTAATTCGTTGGTGCCATACGATACGGAGCTATCAAAATCGGTGTGGTCCGGTACAAGCTCAATACCAAACTCTATCTCCCGAACAGTGGCAAACCGGTAATTCTTTGGGAAAAACATCCGGGTATTCACAAACCACCGGCACTGATTCGAGTTTTATTTCTAACTCCTTATCATCAAGTACATACGCAAGGTATGCTTCGTACCCTTTTCTTACATATTTACGGGCCAACATTGATGATATTATAGGCGGCAACCCTTCAAGTCCGTAGACTCAACTCGGATCATCTTGTTATTTGCGCACCTCAAATCAATAGTCTTGCTTTTGCAGTTCACAACCGCATCATGCACTGTCAACCAATCCAAACAAAGAATAACATCAAATTCATCGAACGGCAAAAGCATCAAGTCCGTGGGAAAAGCAGGAACCTCGAATTACTAGGGGTATTTCTTACACACTTTGTCGACAAGCACGTAACGACCCAAGGGATTTGACACCGAATTACGAACTCGAGAGACTCAATAGGTAAAGTCTTCTTTGGATGCTAAGGTTTCGCATATATAAGAATGAGTAGAACCGGGGTCAATCAAAGCAATCACATTAGTATCAAAGAGAGTGAAAGTAGGTAATAACATCCGGCGAGGAAGCATCCTCACGTCTGCGCGTATGGCATAAGCCCTAGCAGAGGGCCGAGCCTCGGATCTGGTCGTAGCATCTCTAGATCCTCTCGACCACCACTAGCATTGCCCGTATTTCTAGATGGTCTACCTCGGCGGTGGTAGCGCCCGGTTTCCCACTCGATCTACATTACATTCGGACAACCTTGGGCAATCTTTAATGAAGTGGTCAAGCGATCCGCACTTGTAATAGGAGCGGTCACGGAATCTGCAACTTCCGAATGCCATTTGCCACACATCGGCACTCCGTTCTCTCTCGACGATCATTTCCACCATGGCGATCGAAGTGACTCGTGTGGTCACAGGGGTCGATCGCGATCTCGTCTAGAAAAGCCGAAGTGTCTCTAGACCGCCTAAGCCATCTCTAAATTTCTTTGATGATGTGGGAAGGGCTTCCCAAGACCTCTTCTGAAACTCCCTTGCTCCCACTTGACTTTTCATTTCTCCATCTTGAGCTCCTCGGCTTTGCACTTTCGCTCGACAAGAGCCACAAACTCTCGGATTTCCAAAATGCCAACATACAGCTTTATATCATCATTTAGTCCATCTTCGGAGCGTTTACACATCACAGATTCTGAAGAAATGCATTCTCGCGCGTACCGGCTAAGCCTCACAAATTTTCGTTCATAGTCGGTAACCGACATGGAACCTTGTTTAAGTTCAAGAAATTCCTTCCGTTTTTGATCCATATATCTCTGACTGATATACTTTTTTCGAAACTCAGTTTGGAAAAACTCCCAAGTTACTTGCTCTCGGGGCTGTGAAGTCGAGTACACCACCAATAGTAGGCAGAATCACGTAGCAAGGAGATAGTACACTTTAGGCATTCATCGGGTGTACAAGATAGCTCATCGAGTACCTGGATAGTGTTGTCCAACGAAAATTCAGCTTGCTCGGCATCGTCGCTATCCGTAGCTTTAAATTCATAGCCCCATGTTTTCGATTTCATCAGCTGGGGCTTATTGGACCTTATTTGGTCGATTCTGGGAGGCATTGTAGGTGCGGGGTTGTATTAGTCGGGAATGGAGGTTGTGGAGCAGTAGTGTTAGTTCGAATGTATTGGTTGAACCAATCATTCATCACGCTATAAAGCTTGCCTAGCCTCATCATTCGGATTGCTAGCAACAGGTTGAGAGTCCGCCAGCGCTGTCCCTTGTGCGGGGAAGCGCCACACTCTCCACATCATCGCTATCGCTCGGTTGGGATCGGGATCCATTACTATAAATAAACACAAATTCAAACGTCAGAAATCACCACACTATCAAATAATCACATAAAATGGCATGTATAGCTAGACCCAAACGCATTACGGTAGTCCTAGAATCGACTAAACCGTAGCTCTAATACCAATAAAATTATAACACCCCGTACCCGAGTCCGTTACCGGAGTCGAACACAAGGTGCACACAAACTTGACTTCATCATTTTCACAGTCCATTTAAAATTTTCCAGACGAGCTGGTTACTGCATCACTGTCGCCTTAAAAATCATATCTTGAGTTTCAAAGCTCGAAAATCAGTTTTGTAATTTTTCCCTGAAATTAGACTCATATGTCCATCCACAATTTTTTTTCTAGAATTTTTGGTCGGGCCAATTAGTACAGTTTATTAGTTAAACTCTCCCCTGTTACAGGGATTGACTACACTGCACTTTGCACATTACAACTTGGATATCTCCCTGTACAGGGCTTCAATACTGATGTCGTTTGTTTCTATAGAAACTAGACTCAAAGAGGAATCTATACATATATGGAATGACTCCTAATTATCTCTGGTTAATTTACAATGAATTTCCAAATTCGGAACAGGGGATCCAGAAAATGTTCTGGCCCTGTTTCACGAGAAATTTAATATCTCTTAACATCTAAATCATATGACCGTTTCGTTTCTTCCATATGAAAGTAGGTTCATCAAGGTTCATTTACATAATTTATTCACTATTTAATTCCATTCCTACTATTTTTAGTGATTTTTCACATCCACATCACTGCTGCTGTCAGCATCTGTTGTCAAGGTAACCTTTACCTACTTCATAATTTCTTTGATTCAACTAGCCCTTTTAGCATACATGGCACAAGGAATGATCATGATTAACCAATCCAATGGCTAATCATTTCCAAACATTTCCATACCTCTTGATGAACAACATACAAAAAGATTATGATACCATGCCAAAGTGTATATAAGCCATTTTCGCATGGCTATCCAAATTTATACAAAATCAAAGGGGTCTATGACCAACAAATGAAAAAGTAGTCCTATACATGCCATTTCAAAGTTCAACCAAAATTTGTACCAAAAAGGGGGCTTTGATAGTGTGGATGACTTCGACTTCGATGATCCCGAATCCGATAGCTAACGAGCAAAATCTATAAAACAGAGAGCCAAAGCAACGGGATAAGCATTTTAATGCTTAGTAAGTCTCAAGTAAAGAAATCAGCTTTGACTAAAGTATTACATTCACATAGCTAAATGAATCACTTTATTAATACACATTCTCATAATCATACTTACTTCACACTTCATCAACATATACACACAAGGTAGCAACCTATCTAAGAGCCGAAAGTTCGTTAGTCGATTGAACGAATACTATTTCAAACGGATCGACTTTTCCGATGCACATGTAAACATACCTTATCGTATGGATTTTTCGAGCGTATTAATTGAATTTATTACAGCACCAAAATGCTCACCTTCAAACCGAGTCTCTTCGGAATTTAGCCGGATATAACTACAAGCACAATTGCCTTCGGGTCTTAACTGGATTTGGTAACTTGCACAAATGCCCTCGGGTCTTAGCAGGATATAACAACTTCATACGAATGCCTTTGGGTCTTAGCCGGATATAATCACTAGCATAAATGCCTTCGGGACTTAGCCCGGGTATCATTCAAATGGTCATGTACACATATATTAATAATCACGACACATCCATATTTCATTCTCGTTACTAAGGCTCAAACACAAAACATTTATCAAACTTTTCCATTTTCGGCTCAATAGCCACACACAAAGAGCATGATTTCAATTGACTTTATAACTTAGTCCCTACGCACATTCGACTGTCCGCCATAATATGACAAATCATTTCAATATAATTCAAGTAGGGTCATTACTCGAAGACTTACCTCAGATGTTGTCGAACGATTTCGACGGCTATTCGATCACTTTTTCCTTTCCCTTTTCCAACTGTGGTCCTCTAAGCTCTTGAGCTAATTCACACAAATTTAACTTATTAAAATCTCATTATGATAGCTTATGGCCGAATATGACAAGGAGTTTAAATGGTCATATGGCCATCCTTTAGCTCAAATACACAATGGTCATGCACAATTTTTAATCACAACTAGCAATTCAATACAATTCATTCAAACATCAAAGTGAAGCTCAAGGTACTTAGCCCTTATATACATTAGACATTAGAGTCACATGTGTACGAAATCACAAATTGAATTCAACACATTCGTTTTCCAAGCCAAGAATAGGCATCAATATGCTTGCCTCTAACCGAATGCATGCACACCACCCCCCTTCATGTGGCCGAATATGCATGTCCATTTTGAGGCCAATTATACACTTAATACCACACAAAAACAGCATACATTTTACTAACTAACGCATTCCATATTGTAACTCAATACGCATCCATCATTTATTTCATAACCGAAACATCATCATATGCAAATATATACCTTGAGATAGTATATATGTCATACCAATACATCATGTGCAACATATATACATGTAGGTGCAAGGTAGAATCTCAAGTTGATTATAACTATCTCATATATTTTCATCATGGCGAATGCTCCTTCCACACCATTTACCTTCACAAGGCATGAATTTCATCATCCAACTTACAAGCTTACAATCTCATGAAGTTTAACCTCATAGTATCTATCAAACTCTCACTCATTAGCTTCTATCATAATCTCCAACAACACCACATAAACATATACTTGTGGGTCTATGGTAGAACCAAGAACGGAACTCATAGATATCAAGATGTAAGCAAACTACCATTATTTATCTAAGTTTAGCATGAAAAACAACCATCACCCTTATTAATCTTTTATAGCCGAAAACCATACTTACCCCACTTAATCAAATTTCAACATGGTTTTCAAAAATCACTTAATATCTCATCAACATAACATCAACACCAAGCAAGAATGATACATCCATGGTGAGTATCATCTCTATCACATAGCAAGATTTAGACCATGGGGCTAGGTAGAACTCAAGCTAACAACTAAAACATGCATGCATCTCATGGAACATCATCAAACATACCTTAACTTAGATGCAAGTATGGCGAATATCTTCAACCTTTCTCCTTTCAAAGCGGCCAAGAAGAACCCAAGGATGAAGCTTTTCTTTCTCTCTTTTCCTTCCTAGTTTGACTAGCAAGAACATGAATGATGATCTCTTTTTTTTTTTTCATTTCTTATTACTAACTTTTTATTTTATTGTTTCCTCCCATGATGCACCAACAAAACATGTCTATGACATGTTTTGCCCATAATCTTTGTCATGGCGGCCACTAGGCTTTAGTTTAGGGAAATTTGACATGCAAACCCCTCATTTTTGCATGCATGATCAACTAGTCATCACACATTTCCCTATCCTATTTTCAAAGATTACTACTAGGTCCTTTTTAGTGAAATTCACATTTAAAACCCTAAATCAAAACATCAAAAATGTCACACACGAATTAACACATATTTTAGGCATCAAAATGAATATTAGATTATTTTTATACCTCGGTTTGGTGGTCCCGAAACCACTTCCCGACTAGGGTTAATTTTGGGCTGTCACAATTCATCTCAGAAGGAATGAGTTTTTCTAATGAAGGATTATCTGAGTTATTCATTTTGAGGTTGTCAATTCGTTTAGAGTGTAAATTGTAGTTGTTATGGTTGGAAATCCAGGGTTGCACCGTGACTTTAGAAGAAAGCTACAGCAAGTTTTGACCATGAGATTGCTAAATGTTACTGCATGTCGCCTTTGTGTTGATAGTTGAATTTAGGAAGAGAAATTCGTAGAATTAAATTGAGCAGAAAGGATTGAGGAAAGTGAAAATTAATTACAGAAATCAGAGACAGATTATCAAAAATTGTATATAGAATTGAAAGGTAAGAATATTGACACTCAAAAGAGAAACAAGTATTTTTTTTTGAAAGTACCTTAGTGGCAGAGAATTTCCATTTTGGTAAGAAAAGAAGAGTTAGTTACGTTTCATCAGAGAGTATGAGGTTAATGATAAAATATGGTCAGTTACTTATCAATAAGTATTCCAGTTCAGAGCCTTAGTTTAAGAAGTAAAATGTTGGGTATGCCAAGGCTGAATGAGAATTTGAAAGTGTTGCTGGAAATCAATTTCGAATCCATTTGTAGGTAAGATTTTCGGGGACGAAATTCCCTAAAGGGGGAGAAATGTAACATCCCGAAATAGGGCCTAAACGGAATAGTGGTTGTGAAACCACAAATCTGAGTTCAAAAAAATTTATTCCGATTAAGTTTTAAGGTTTATTCATTGATTGAATAATTGTGTGAAAATTTCATGAAGAAATTTTATGTATAAGTGCCTAATTTGATAATTAGGACTAAATTGTAAAATTAGAAAAATGTGTGTTCTAGATAATAAAGGGGATTTAATTGAAATGGGTCCTTAAAGTGGAGGTCCTTATTTAGTAATTAGACCATTATATTTATGTTTGGACAAAAATGGGCAAGAATAGGACAAATTTGATAGAAAAGCCTTTAAGGGCATTTTGGTCATTTAGTAATTAAAAGAATTAAAAAGGGAAAATAAAGCCAAAATTTGTCCATCTTCTTCATGGAGGCCGAATATAGCATGGGGGAAGCCATGTTTAGGGTTTTCAAGCTTTCCAAGCTCAATAGTAAGTCCGTTCTAGCCTCGTTTTTAATGCTCTTTATGTTTTTAGAGTTTCAGTAACTTTATTTAGCTTATTCTAGCAATAATTCATGCTAGGGTTTATATTTGGAAAAATACCCATAGGTTAAATGTGTTTATTTTGATGTTTTATGGTAGAATATGAAGCTTGAAATTATGTTAAACAACTTTTTCTAAGCAATTTTTAGTGAAAACGAGTAAAATGACACAATTGGTAAAAATACCTAATGTTCATAAGTACATGATAGAGTAAGAATTGATGTTTCCATAGAAAGGAAAAAGGTTCAGCGTGTCATAAAACATAAGAAAAATGGATAAATTTTAATTTTCGAGCCTAGGGGTAAAAACGTAATTCTGCAAAGGTTTAGGGGCAATTTGCCAAAGTTTGAGTTAGGGAATGTTTTTAATAATACATAAATTAAATAAGTGAAATATGATGTTTTAGATCTCGAAAAGTGATATTTGGACGTAGAACGGGAGAAAACCCGAAAATCAGGAAAGTTGGTAAAATAGTCGCTTTGGTATCGAGGTAAGTTCATATGTTTAATAAGCATTTAATTATGCATATTTAAATGATAAATTGATATTTTGGCCATAAATACTTTAATATTGAGTTTCAGATATAATGATTAATGTTCGATAATAATTCGATATTGGAAAGAGAACTAGTATAATTTATATGTAAGACCATGTAAGACCATGTTTGGAACATGGCATTTGGTAAGATAAGGATATCATGTAAGACCATGTCAAGACATGGCATTGGTAAGGCAAGGATCCCGTGTAAGACCATGTCAAGACATGGCATCGGCATTGATTAAGGACTTCATGTAGGACCACATCAAGATGTGGCATTGGCACTAAGACAAGGATACCATGTAAGACCATGTTTGGAACATGGCATTTGGTAAGACAAGGATATCATGTAAGACCACATTTGGAGCATGACATTTGGTAAGATAAGGATATCATGTAAAACCATGCCAAGGCATGGTATTGATAATTTCTATAAGGCAAGAAAATCATGTAAGACCATGTCAAGACATGGCATTGATGAGTTACCATAAGGCGAAGGTCCCATGTAAGACTATAAGGCAAAGGTCCCATGTAAGACCATGCCAAGGCATGGCATTGGTGAGTTCATAAGGCGAGGATACCACGTAAGACCATGTCAAGACATAGCAATGGTAAGTTCAAAAAGGAAAAGGTTCCCGAGTAATCCAAAGAGTAAGTCAAAGAAACGACAAGGTGAGAACATGAAGAAAGAGTACAGGTATGCATTTAAGGCTTATTTAATATTAGATTGTAAGTAATTTAGATTATCAAGTATTAAGTAAGTGATGAGTTTTCAGTTATGCTTGTAACATTTTATGACATGATTTGCAATACGCCTATATTATGAACGAGTGCTCATGTGTTAAGTGAGATGTTGCATGTATGTAAGCAAGCTATTAAGTAAGGTGCCTTTTGTATTCTGAGCCTTTGGTAAGGTGACTGATGAGTAAGATGGGAAAGTAAGAACTAAATATTATTTAAGCAAATTATGACAGCATAGTCGTAAGCTAAATTGATTGCTAATGCTTATTGTTTTACATGTGAACTTACTAAGCTTTATAAGCTTACTTCTTTTACTTTCCCATGTTTCAAACTACTTAAAAGAAAGCTCGGGTTGGAGGTCCTCGGAGATCACTTCACACTATCGACCATCAAGTTACCAAATGGGTATCTTCATTTACAAACGTTCTAGTTTATGGCATGTATAGGGACTTAGCCATTTTATGTGTATGTCCTTATGATATGGCTAAAGAATGGTATGCAAATATTCGATAATGATTAGTTATTGAAATGGCTAATGAAGAACATGTTTTGGTGTTATGTATGCCTAAATGGTAGTTAATACAAAGAAATCACTAAAAACTGAAATTAGCATTAAAACAGTATTGAACAACAGCAGTGACGTGATCTTGAAAAATCACCAAGAATAGTAGAAAAGGAATTAGGTAATGAATAAGATATAGAATTAAATCTTATTGAGTCTACTTTCATATGAAAGAAACAGGGTAAGCAAAAGAAGTGTATATTAAGAGATATTTGAATTTTAGTGAGATAGGGTCAGTGATTTTTGAATCCCCTGTTCTAACTTTATAATTTCACTAAAAATTGTAAAAAAATGAATTAGGAGTTATATTTTATATTTCTAGATTCCGTAGTGAATCTAATTTCAAGGAAAACAAACATCATGGTTATTTGAATTTTGTACAGGGAGAAAATTGATTCGTAGTTAGGAGAGGTCAGAGTAGTCAAATAGTGCAACAGGGAAAACTTTAACTAATAAACTGTACTAATTTGCTAGACCAAAAATTCTGGAAAAATAATTAGTTATAAGATATATAAGTCTAGTTTCAGGGAAAATTCACGAATTTAAGTTTTGAGTTTTGTGACTCGAATTATGATTTATTTAGTGACTATGACGCTTATAAGGAATAATGAAATAAATTGTTTTGATTGGTCTAAGTACTCGGAAAATTTTTAGTGTTCTCGGTTTGGTCCCGAACCATTTCAATTGCATGTTTTAGGGTATCGAGGGCCCTTTTTAGGGACATATTGAATGAAAATAAATTAATTAATTTTAGAAGCAAATTTTATGCCCTGAATTCGTAAGTTAAGTCAGGTAACGCCCCGTGCTCAACTCTAGCGACAGTCTTGGGTAAAGGGTGTTACATCATTAGCTAGACTAAGTTATAAGGGTTCCAAAAACAGAAAAATCAACAAAAATGACCATCAAAATAACTTACTTGCAAGGGATAGAAGTTTCTAAAATTTCAAGCTTCCAAAACCGTTATTTTTACTGATATTGTTGGTGGAGAGGAGGAAGATGAAAATGTGATTTATTTTATTTTATTTTATTTCATTTCTAGTCAAATTTGTCACCAAAACCTCATCTAACCTTTGACAATCTCATTTTCTTCTCTCTATTGCTGGCCATCACTCTTTTATAGGCCTATTTGCACATTAAAGACCTCTAATTTAATGTTCTCTAGCTATATGACATTTCTAATTAGTAGAACATAAATTTCACCTTTTATACGATTTAGTCATTTTTCGAAATTAAGCAAGCAATCGCTAAAATTAGTCCATCAAAATTTTCATGCACTCATATAATCATGCTGTAACACATAAAATAATATTAAAAATAATTTTTCTGGCCTCGAATTAGTGGTTCCAAAACCACTGTTTCGACTAGCCCCAAAATCGGGCTGTTACAACAATTATAACCAATTTTCAACCTATTCAACAATATAATTTCCATCACTTAGCATACCTTATGCATACAAAATAATCATATCAGAAACATATCAAACAACCTTCTTGTTTCTTCCTACATGAGAGTATGCATAGCTACTATTATCTCATATGAATACACATTGCAACTGTAACAGCCCGGTTTAGACCTTATTTAGAACAGTGGTTTCAGGACCACAAATTCGAGTCAAAAAATATTTTTAATATTATTTTTGGTGTCTACAACATGTTAATTTATATGTGTGAAATATTCGTGATTTAATTTTTTCGTTTGTGTGCTCGATTTAATAAAATGGACTTAATCGTGTAAAATGTAAAAATGGCTAACTAATTGTTAAAGTGCTAAATTGATGTGTTCTTTTAATGTGGGGTCCTTATGTTGACAATATACAATTGAAATTATGGATGGACAAAAATACCTAAGGTTAGTGGATTTTAAATGAAATTAAAAAGGCTATTTTGGTAAATTATGAAATAATATGTAATATAATAAAACATAAATCAAAAAGCCATGCATTTTGTTCATCTTTTTGGCCAAAACTTGATAAAGAAAAATGGGTTTTAAGGTTTCAAACATTTGGCCTTGTCCAAGCTTGATTCAAGCTTAGTTTTTGTTCGGTTTTTGATAACTTTTACGTTTTTGAGGTCGTTGTTTCGAGTACTAGCTAGCCGATGCTTGAATTTTTGAATTTTATGATGTATTCATGAATTGAAATTGTTGATAGCTTGATGATTTTTGTGTTTGATGATGAAAAATAAATATTTGTTTTTAAATTGTCAAGTTTAATTAAGTGATTTTTGATAAAAATGTCTATTTAGGACTAAATTGTGAATTTTGTAAATTGAGGGGTCAAAATGTGAAATAAATGAAACATATGGGCTTATATGGACTTGGGATAAATTCTACCTAATATGGATGTATTCAAATTTTGAATATTTTGTGTTTTGTGAAATAAGGACTAAATTGTGAAAAATGTATAATGTGAGGGAAAAAGCGTAATTTTCCCTTTTATGTGTTTTTGGATGAATTTGATTGAATATTTGATTAAATAAGTTTAATTTATATTAATTTAGATCACGAATAGCGAAAATCAGATTTGGATCAGGGGAAATCTAAAGTTGTTGAATAGTCAACCCGGTCTGTTTGTCTTCGTATGAGGTAAGTTCATAAGTAAATAAATGTTGTTAAATTCGATTGTATATATTTTATTTGTACTGAATTGAATTATTACTTGTATATATATGTTCAAGCCGAAAGTATTTACGAGTCTGAATTGATCGAGTTACAACGTTCGAAAGCCCTGTACGAACCTTAGGAATAGTTAGCATACATATGTCATGACATAGGATTCCGATAAGTGATTCGTGTTAGGCCACGTCTAGGACGTTGGCATCCATTTGTGATTTTCGTGTAAGACCCTGTGTAACACCCCAAACCTGGCCCAGATGTTACGGCAGAATCCGACGTGCCACATTGAAGTTAAAAATCCACTTTTCGTTTTAGCACTTTAAAACCAACTTTTGTTAAGCTTAACCAAGTGAATGGAAGCTGGGCACCAGGTAGGAATCCGTAACAGAGGAGGTGAGCCATGAAGGCTGCTTAAGTACCAAGCTCTTTGATTGAATCCAATCCTAGACATGCCCACAACTATTGCCACACTTGGTTATAACGGGTTGAAATCTCTTTGAGTAGATATCTTTGATAAATCAAATCATCATGACGTTGTGTTATTTTGAAAACAAGTATCGTTTTGAAACCGCATTCTAAGGCTAGCCCATTTGAATTATTATCAACCAGTTTAAAGTTATGAAAAATAAAATAATCCCAGAAAAGGAAAAAAAATAAAGTTAAAATGTCCTTATTACAACCCAAAAATAAATAATAAATAAGGTAGACTAAAGAAAACCAATCACTTATTTCAAAAGCCCAAAAGCGATCACTGTGGCCACTCTAAATCACCTCCGGCTCCAAGTCCCCAAATCAAAGCTCACCTGCAAGGTTAAGGAAAAGGGTGAGTTTGGAAACTCAGTGTGCAACAAGCCCCTTTCATAGCCCAAAACAATATCAGCCTGCTGGGCCTAAGCCCAAATTCAATCTCAGCATATACTGGGCCGAAGCCTTTACATTATGCATATCACTGGGCTGAAGCCTTTTCATTATTCATATCACTGGGCCGAAGCCTTTACTGGAACAATATGGCCCATAGGACCATTTCAATAATACATGCAACATCAATGAACATATGCAAGCCCATTTGGGGAGACTACTCAACCTACCAACCGCTACTCTCCACCCGTACCAACCAAGCTCTCCATGTGGGGAATAACTCAACCCACCCAACCAAACTCTCCAGTGGCAGCATAGCTGCATTATCATATAACTGGAGCCCTAGCCTCTTTTAATAACTGGGGCAAAAGCCCTTTTGATAAACTGGGGCAAAATCCCTTTTCGGTAAACTGAGGCAAAGCCCTTTTCGGTAACTGGGGCATAGCCCTTTTGCACTTCCTCCATCGATATAAACCCAACCCATGCATAAGTGAATACATCATGTGCATATCATACATATCATGTGCATATCGTACCAAATCCTATATATATCAAAATCTCATGCATCAAACTCATAATTAAACCCTAGGGGTAAAATGGTCATTTTATATTATAAGGGTAATTTTGTAATTTTACCAAATATTAGGGTTCTCTGTGTTCATTATCAGTTACAAACAATTTCATGTGTTTTGATAGTGATTCTAGCCCATTCTTAGCGAACCCGAGTTATTGGGCCAAAACCCCTAATGGGCCCTACATAGCCGAATTAGTCATCTAGGCCCATTTAGCCCATCTTTCATAACGGTCTTAGCCGTACTAATGCGCAATCTGATAGGATTCCATTTTTTACCAAATTTACCCAAATGGGCCCGGAAACCCATTGGGCCCGATTCAGCCGCCTCGAGGCCCAACTTACCATCGTCCACCAAATCGTGCCCTTACCTGTTCCAACAATCCCGATCATCGAACTTAGCGAATCTAACTAACCTATGAGCATTCGCATGCTCACGAGTCCTCGAAATGCCAGAATTTCGGCATTTCGGCTTTTTGGCAAATATCGAGTTAAGCTACGAAAGAGGGTCCGTTACACACCTGATTTGCGATATTCCTTGACGAGATCTCCTATGCGATTTCTCCTATAATCAACCGCTTATATATTAGGTCATGTTAGTAATTAAACCAAATCGAAGACTACCTATTAACACTTACATATTCGGCCACCATCCATAATGGCCCTAGAATTCATACCTTTGCCGAAATTGATGACTAAATCTAGATTTAGTTACTCCGATGATCCAAGCTTATCCAAATCGACACCCCAAACCTTGCTGCTCCTCCAACGTATCTACTCCACCATAGAACCTAAATAAAAACAAATGAAGAAGCTGGATAAGGCTTATATCTATAATCGGCCACCTCCCTAAACTATAGGGGTTTTGGCTTTTGTCAACAGTTACTATTGAAATCGATTTAGAATACGAATACTTGCCACAGTCTCTCTTCTTGAATCTGTTTAAAGCCTAGAAGATAAAGGGATTGGCCACCAAAAATTGAAGGAAAATAGAGAGTTGCTGGTCAACAAGAAATCAGAACCACAGGTTTCAGCTTTCGTGACTTTTCGGAAAAAAGTAAAGATAGAAGTAGTAAATGAACAGGAGGGAATAGTGAACAAGTTTCAAAAAAGAAAAGGAAGGAAAAGTGGATGGAAGGGTGGTGGTTCGGCTAGAGAAGAAGAAAGAAAAAAGAAGAAGAAAAGAATGAGACTACGGTTTACAGAAGAAAATGGCACAGCTAAATTCCTAAATGCCAAAAATACTACCCTAACACCCCTCTGCTGAAATCCCCTCCCTAATCCCCTCTAATCAGCTAACTCTACCTCCCTCTCAAATCCCTAAAATCTCCCCCCTTATCCCTCCTTAATCCATGCGTTTGACTGATTCAAACTCTCTCCCATAGAGTTCCATTCGGCTACAACTCCTGCCTGCTCAAAGCATAAAAAAATTAACATTACCTTTGCCATCACAGGGAATCGAACCCAGGTCTTCCCCCAACCGCTTACACGCCACATTTTTAGCTCCCTAGTGGCGTCACTTAGCCACTTTACCAGAGGCTCTTTTGTGATACATTTTACCCACAATTTTTAATAAAACAACCTATCCAAATCCCCTAACTTCTTAAGTCCAAAATTCAAAAATTCTACCGGGTTTTAGCCAACACATGGGCCTTCCATAAGCTCATTTACACCCTTGAATTATGAATTTCACAACCAAATATCTAATTTTAAAAACTTTACCAAAATATCGAGAATCACGACAAAACCCGAAAATCAGGATATTACACGCTGTCTGGGACAGTGGCATCAATATGTGATTACATGTAAGACCACGTCTGGGACGTTGGCGTTCTACGAGCTTTTCAACTATCTGAGTATCCTTATTAATTCCAGATGATTCCACAGGCAATATAAAATAAAGATCGAATGTAAACTCGAGCTAAAATGTCAGGTATGTGCTAGTTAAATGATTGAGAAAAGAAAGTAAATGTGTACTTATGATTTATATATGATATATGCATTATAAAGTGAGAATTATTTATGTTATATGTACATTCGGCCACTGACATTATATAGTTAATGTTTATGAGATAATGATTGAGTTGGTAAACATAATTCAGGTACACAAGGTTATAATTTGTTTGGTTCGGTTTAGTTTAATTGAATTATGTATATTATTGAAATGTTTTATTTGCTTATGACTTACTAAGCTATTTTATCTTACTTTGTGTATGTTCGTTTGCTATTTTATAGATTTTGGAAGCTAGTTACGAGCTCGGAGATCATCAAGGAAATCCGTTACACTATCATTCGTATTTCGGTATTTTAAAAGTTTGAACTTTGAACTTATGGCATGTATAGGCTAGTATTTGTTTTGGTCAATTTTGGATTTGTATATATAGCCATGCGAAAATGGCTTGATCATTATGCTTATGTTCGATTGTATTTGATCATGGTTTATGCTCATTTTGGTAAGTATGCTTTATGACATATATGAATGGTGTTTGGTTTTATGTCTTGATTCGGGTAATGATATGAATAACTTAAAACTAGCTCATTTAATAAGCTTGGTATATGGATTTGATTAGCAATTGTGGTTAGTCTTATGATGTGGCTTTGTAATGGAGTAAGTGATGAATTTGTAGCCGATTGTATAGTGGTTAATCTAATTCATTTGTAATGGTCAATTTGGTTTGTGTCCTACAAATATAGATAAAGCTTATAAGTTATTTATGAAATGATATTGGTGATTAAATTATAGGTTGAGTGTTGGTATGTCATTATTTGCATTTAGCTATTTAGAATCTATTATATGGCAAATTACAAATATGTTCTACGATTGTTTTAATTTGATCAGAGGAGTTTTAACTTGAGAATTGAATATTTGATTAATAAATTGGTTGTGCAAGTGTTCTTTGGTTGATTATAAAATAATAATAATGTCTAGATATGATTACTAGAATTCTGAATAAGCATGTTATATTTTATTATTAGTGATTGCAATTGTTTCAAATTGAAATGGTAAAATGTACATAGACTTATAGGTTCAAAAGTTATATTTGGCCATTTGATGATAGTTGTTAATAACTCATTTTTGGTGGGTTAATAAGTTGTATGCCTTTATTTGATATATGTGTTTTAAAATGGTCGATTTTGATATAGTAATTGAGCATGAAACTTTGTAATAAGTAGGAAATATATTTGACCATTTAGTAATGATTGTTAATGTTTCATGTAGAAAGGATTAACAAACGAATGTGCTTTAGTTGACAAAATGATGTGTTTAGTAATTATTCTAAGGAATTAAATGTATACAAGTGAATGTTTTGATACATGCTAGATATTCAAAATGTTATAATCTTGATTAAGTTCTGGTTGTTAAATGTCATAATTGAAGAGGACATTTGGTTCGAACATGAATTTTATTTTTAATGTAGGACCTAAACGGCTTGATGTATATTTTTTGCTTTGAAACATTGATTAGATATTTGGTTATACTTGGTTGGGTTTTTTTTGGGAATCAAATATGCATGTCTGGTTTATATGAATTGTTGACTTGTGGCTATTTTAGTTGTGAAACTTCTATAAAGAAGATAATATTACTTTTTGTATGTTCAAAAATGAATGATTGTTTTGGACTGTGTTTTGGTTTATAATGCCTCGTAACCCTAATTTAGCAACGAATGTGGGTTAGGGGTGTTACATTTGAATGGTATCAGAGCTATGGTTTCGTCAATTCTAGGACTAATGTAGCACGTATGAGTCTAGCTATACATGCCATAATTATAAACTACGATAGTGTGATGATTTCTGATAAATAAAATGTGTGTTCATATAGTAAATGGATCTCGATCGAGATGTAGCTGATGACATGGAAAGTAATGCGCCCGCTCCTACTCAAAGGGCAGCGCCATTGATGCTAGGGTGATTTCGAGTAGCCATGAGGGAGAGGCTAAACAAGCCTTCTTCCAGATGATGAACGAATGGTTCACACAGTATATCCGGACAAATTCGGTTGTTCAACAACCCCCACCCTCTCCTAATCCTCCTCAGATACCTGTGGTACCTTAAGTTATTGACCCGATGAGATTAAATAAGCCCCCAGTTGATAAAATCAGAAAACATGGGGCTGAAGAATTTAGAGCCACTATTGATGACGATGTGGAGCGAGCTGAATTGTTGCTCGATAATACTATTTGTGTGTTTGATGATCTATCCTGTACCCCTGACGAGTGTATAAAATCTGTTGTATCCTTACTTCGAGATTTTGCGTATCATTGGTGCAATACTTTAATATCAGTAGTTCTGAAAGAACGGGTGACCTGAGAGTTCATTCAGACTGAATTTCGTAAGAAATACATCAGTCAGAGATTCATTGATAAAAAATGCAAAGATTTTCCTCTAGTTGAAATAGGGTCGTATGACCGTAACAGAGTATGAACGGGAATTGTGAAACTCAGCAGATATAACAGGGAATGTGTTTCGACTGAAGCTATAATGTGTAAAAGATTTGAAGACGGGTTGAATGAAAACATTAAGCTGTTAGTCGGGATACTTGAAATAAAAGAGTTCGTTGTACTAGTCAAACGAGCATACAAAGTCGAAGAGCTCGGGAAAGAGAAAAGAAAAGCTGACTTTGAAGTTAGAGATTCACGAAAAAGATTGCCGGGTAAAACATTCAGTTGGTATCAAAGAAATTCCGAGACGATTTTAGCCGTTAAAAGGCTACTGCAGGCTATTGTAGATGTCATCAAACAGACCACCCGTAAGTTCAAGAGCTACCTCAATAGCTAGTGTTGGTAACATCCGACCGAACCAACCTGAGTACAAACATTGTGGTTGTAACATCCTGATTTTCGGATTTATTCGCGGTTTTCAATATTTTGTAAAGATTTTAAAATTTTGTATTTGGATGTGAAATTAATATTTTGAGTAGGTAAATGGGCTTATAGAAGGCCCATGTGTTGGCCAAAACCCGGTTGAATTTTTGAATTTTTGGACTTAGGAATTGGGGGTTCTGGCTAGATGGCCCTTGTATAGAGATATGGGCAATTGCATCACAAAAAGAGCCTTGGTAAAGTGGCCAGGGTGACGCCACTAGGCTCCTAAAAAGGTGGCGTGTGGAGCATTGGGGAAGGCATGGGATCGATTCGGTGTTGACAAATAGATGCATTTATTTTAAGTGCTAGAGGGTAAGTTTTGGAGTCCGGTGGATTCGCTAGAGGAGAGTTTGAATCGGTCTAAACGCTTGGATTAAGGAGTGATAAGGGGAGAGATTTAAGGGATTAGGAGAGAGGTTAGGAGTTGGCCGAATTTTGGGAATTGAAGGGGGAAAAATCGGCAGAGGGTTATGAAGTTAGTATTTCGGCACCTAGGGTATTGAGTGGTGCCGTTTCTTTCTGCTCAGACATCACAAGGTTTTTCTTTTCTCTCTTTTTCCTCTCTAGCCAAAACTACCACTTCCCCTATTCTTCTTTTTCTATTTTTCTTCTTCAAAACCATTCATCAATTCTGCTATTCATCAATACTTTTGCCCAATCCATAAAAGCCGAAATCTTGAACACACATTACAGGTACCTATTTCTTCAAAGCCAAACCCTTTAACATTGTGTTTCCATTAATCAACGATTATTCTTTCTAAACTCTAGAGACCTGTCGACAATTCTACATCCAGGTTATAGTTTCATATTGTCATCTCCTTCATCACCCAAAAGCCAAAAAACCATAGATTTGGGGGCTTATTGCCGAAACTTCAAAACTTTGGGAGTCGAGTTCTACCATCGTTTGAAAGATAAATCTCACTAGATTGCGTGGAGATAAAAAAAGAGTAAGGGGTAAGTGTTCATCATCTCAGATCTGGTCCTATTTTACAAAGTTAGGAAAAGCCGAAGTCCCTAAAATCTAGGGAGGCTGTCGATTTGGGCATGTGGCTCTAAGGGTTTTTAACTGATGTTTTCTGTCAATGATTAGTGTCTTCTTAAGTGTTGGATTGAAGGCGTGGGTTGTTGGAGCAATCGGATTCGGAGCTAGCTATCGATTTTGGCAAAAAGGTAAGGTTTCAAAGGCTTTTAGGGACATGGTTCGATCATGGATAAGTAGGTTGTGGGTTTAGTGATTATGGTTTGTAAATAAGAATTATGCTAATCAATTGTAGGACATCGGAAGAGATCTCAGTAGCAGTCGTCGCGAATTAGGTGTGTACCGAACACCCTTTCTTAGTTCAATTCGGCAAAAGCCGAAATACCAAAATTTTCGGCATTTCATGCGCTTGTGAGTATACGAATGCTCTCAAGACGTAGAGTAAATGTTAGATCTCGCACCGCAAGGTGGTAAGTAAGTTTGTGTGACGTCTTAACGTACTTCGGAAAAAGAGGGCCTCGATGGGCAAAAATTGGGCCCAATGGGCTTACGGACCAATATGGGTAAGAGATGGGCAAAGTAGCATGTTAGTTAGATGGTGGAACCAAATTGCATAAAACGGCTAAAAATTTCTGAAATAACTTGTGTAATTGCGTAAGTACGAAATTACCCCTAAAGAGCGTAATTACCAAAATACCCCTAGGGTTTAAATTAGCTAAACTGCATGATTGATTAATACTATATTGTACATGATATGCTTTATTAATATCTGTTGCATGGGATTGGGCTATTAATGGAGGAAGTATTGAAAGTGGTTCATCCACGTCATTGGAGGCTTTGCCTCAACTTATCGATATTTGAGCGTTCATCGCAACTGTGGAGTGTAGAAATTTGGGTGGGTTGAGATATTCCCACATGGAGTGTAGGGCTGGTATGGGATAGTGTAGCGGTTGGTGGGTTTAGTAGTCTCCCCAGATGGGTTTGCATGCATTACTACTATTGTTACCTATGTTATTGAAGCGGGCCTATGGGCCACATTGTTATGTAAAAAGGGCTAAGGCCTTGCTCTTGATTCGAAAAGGGCTTGGTCCATTGTATCGTTATCTGAATGGGGCTTAGGCCCAATGGGCTCGAGCTGATTTGGGCTTTGGATGGGTTTCAGTATACATCGAGTTTTCCCAAACTCACCCATTTTTCTTCCATCCTTCTTTGGTGAGCCCTAGTTGGTGGACTTGGAGGTGGCGGGATTCGGAGTTGCCACATGTTTTCTGCAAATTTGTTTTCTTCTGGTGAACTAGATTTTCCATATTTTCGTTTATGGTTATGGGTTTTTCTTTTTGTAATAAGGCCGCTAATTATTTTTATGGTTTGGGTTGTTTTTTTATTATTTAATTCTATTATGATAAAACTGATCTATGATAACTAACGAAATTGATTAGCTCTAGGACGCGTTTTCAAAAATATTAAGTGATTTCAAAATAACACGAATACAAGTAAGACTTCCGCTAAGCACACGTTTTCAACCTTTTCTTATAATGGACATAACCAAACGGTTTTCTCAAAATTATACGAGATGTTAGAGTGTGGCAATGGCGGTGTGCATGTCTAGGATTGGATCCAAAGGAGCTTGGTACTTAAGCGGTCAAGCGGACTCACCTCCTCTCTTTCACGGTTTCCTACCGGTGCATGACTTCCATTCACTTTAACCTACTTTTAAAAGTGTCTTTTACAACACCAACTAAGCTTTTCCAAACTAAGTAATACGGCATGTTTTGAACGCTTCGATGTGGCACATCAGATCCGATCATAACGTCTTGGCCTGGTTTGGGGTGTTACATTTAGTGGTATCAGAGCCTAGGTTGCAACAACTCGGCTGTGGATCGGGTCCGAAAATCTTTTAAAAAAAGTTTTTCTATAAGTTTTTCAAAGATGTTCAAAGTTTTTCTATTGAACGAGGTTAAATCAATAGTTTTAAAATAAAAGTGTTTTCAAATGAAATCTTTTTATTTTCAGTAACAAAAACATGGGTTTTATGGATCGATAAAGAAGTGGCACATGAATCCCGGCACCAAGTCTGTAAGTGTTCTTTTTCTACTTTAAATATTTATATGGGCCCGATGGAAATAATATGTAGATAATCTTGAGCCTTAAGAGATAGTGCTATTGATAAGGTAGTATTAGGGCTACAAAGCGGGACCGTAGCTAAATTGTGATTTGCGAAAATAACTCTGAAACTCTATCTGTTCATAAGACATTCTGTAATAAACAGTGGAACCAGTAAACTAATGTCATAAAATTCATAATCAGATAAATCGTTATTAGTACAAGGGTTACTCGGTGAAGAGGCCGTGGTCGAGGCCGAGGTAGCACTCAAGCTGGATCTGCGTCATCTGAACACATACCAGCTGGCGAGGTACGTCCACCACCAGTTAATGAAAATGGACCGTATGACCGGGCCGCAGGGGATGATGCTCTGTCTCAGGCCATGTTGAGGGTTTTGGAAAGGGTGGCCGGAGCTAACATTGGGCCCATGAATAGGGGGTCCATTTCAACGCATGCCAGCCAACGGATTTGAGATTTTAGGGACGTATCTGGAGTGGCCCCAAATGTGGCTGAGTACTGGTTGGAAGCCACAGAGCGGATCATGGATGACCTGGACTACTCAGTAGAACAGAAGTTGAAAGGGGTGGTGTCGTTGCTGCAGGATGAAGCGTATCAGTGGTGGATTACTGTGAGAGAGGGTACCCCAGCTGAGAGGGTAACATGGGAGCTGTTTAAACAGACCTTTAAGGCAAAATATGTTGGAGCTAGCTATGTGGACGCACGCAGAAAGGAGTTCTTGAATCTGACTCAGAGAAATAAGACTATTGCTGAATATGAGGTGGAGTTTCTACGATTTAGTCGGTATGCTAATGGCATCGTTTCCACCGAATACGAGCGAAGCGTTCATTTTGAGGATGGTCTCAGAGATGAGTTAAGGGTGCTCATAGCTCCACAAAGAGAGCGAGATTTCGCTGCATTGGTGGAGAAGGCTAAGATAGCCGAGGAGGTGAAACAAACCGAACGAAAGAATCGTGATAGGGATCGAAATCGGTTCAGGAGGGATGCTAGACCAGCGGGTGCTGCAAATCGAAATGTTAAGAGAGTTAGGATGGAGGAACCGGTCCGAGTAGTTCCAGTGAACATAGGTAGACCGCAAGCTTCTGGGGATTGCGGCAGAATGCATCAAGGAGAGTGCTGGAAGCGTTCTGGGGCTTGTCTTCGTTGTGGGTCTAAGGAGCATAGGATTAAGGATTGTCCTAGGAGGGCCACTCAGGCTCAGGTGGCCGAACAAGGGGCTGTGCGACTGGCTCAACCTGTGAGGGTTGGACCACCGCTGCCAAGAGGTCATGGACAAGGTCGCGGTGGTAATGGCCGTGGACGTGGGGCACCTGGCAGGGGTATTGGTAACGCGGATGCTCGTCAGCCAGCTTTGGTGTATGCTGCTCGTTGCCACGAGGAGGGTGACGCACCTGATGTCATAACTAGTACGTTTTTTATATATGGTGTACCTTATACTGCTCTGATCGATGTGGGATCAACCCATTCATATGTGGCATATAACATTTCTGGGGCACTGGGTGTGCACTTCGAGGAGACTGTGTGTGGGGTATCTGTGATAAGTCCTTTAGGTCATTCGGTTAAGGTAGAGAAACTCTTCAAGGAGGTGCCTCTGGAGATTCAAGGCGGGGTTTTCTGTGGGGATTTGATGGAGTTACCGCTTGAAGAATTCGATTTGATACTAAGGACGGATTGGTTGACCAAGCATAAGGCAACTTTGGATTGTGCAGCTAAGAGGATGGTGTTAAGGACTGTCAATGATGAAGAGGTAATGATGACTGGAGAATAGAGGGATTACTTATGCAATGTAGTATCGGCGTTGAGGGCTGAGAAATTGATGTGCAAGGGGTGCGAGGCATATCTAGCTTTGGTAAGCCAAGCTGAAACTGAGGATCTGACTGTGGAGACCATCAGAACTGTTAGGGAATTTCGGGATGTTTTTCCAGAAGAGCTTCCTGGATTACCTCCGAATCGGGAAGTTGAGTTGGAATCGATTTGTTACCTGGAACAACTCCAGTATCAATTGCACCCTATAGGATGGCACCGAAGGAGTTAGTGGAACTGAAGGCTCAAATTCAAGAGTTGTTAGATAGAGGCTTCATTAGGCCTAGTGTGTCTCCTTGGGGAGCACCGGTCCTGTTTGTGAAGAAAAAGGACGGAACGATGCGCATGTGCATCGATTATCGCCAGCTGAACAAACTGACGATTAAGAATAGATATCCACTACCAAGGATTGACGATCTGTTCGATCAATTGAGGGGAGCTTCGGTATTCTCCAAAATCGATCTTCGTTCTCGATACCATCAGCTAAGGGTAAAAGAAGGGGATATTCATAAAAGAGCATTCCGAACTCGATATGAACATTATGAGTTTGTGGTCATGCCGTTTGGACTGACGAACGCACTTGCAGCTTTTATGGATCTGATGAATCGAGTATTCCAACCTTACTTGGATCGGTTCGTAGTCGTCTTTAGCGACGATATCCTGGTATACTCTGAAATGGAGGCGAAGCATGATGAGCATCTCCGTATTGTGCTGCAAGTGTTAAGGGAAAAGGAGCTCTATGCGAAACACAGCAAGTGTGAATTCTGGTTAAGGGAGGTAACTTTCCTAGGGCATGTGGTCTCTGCCGAGGGGATTAAGGTGGATCCTCGTAAAATTGAAGCAATTCTAGAATGGAAGCCACCTAGGTCAGTATCGAAAATTCAGAGTTTTCTAGGGTTAGCAGGTTACTACAGAAGGTTTGTGGAGGGTTTCTCGGTAATGGCAGCACCCTTGACAAACTCATAAGGAAAGGAGTACCATTTGTCTGGACCGAGAAATAGCAAAAAGCTTTTGACGGTTGAAAAAGGTATTGACCGAAGCACCAGTATTGATTCAACCGTGTCAGGAAGGACTTTCTTCATCTGACGATGCGTCGCATGTGGGGTTAAGTTAACGTCTTGATGCAAGAGGGCAAGGTGGTCGCTATGCATCGCGACGACTTAAGGCTCATGAGGTGAATTACCCTACGCATGATTTGGAGCTAGCGGTGATGATTTTTGCATTAAAAATTTGGAGACACTACTTATATTGGGAAAAGTGCATCATATACACAGATCATAAGAGCCTAAAGTATTTGTTGACTCGAAGGAGTTGAACCTTAGGCAATGAAGATGGGTGGAGTTGCTTAAAGACTACTTTGTTCGATAGAGTACCACCCAGAAAGGATAATGTGGTGGCGGATCGTTGAGTCGAAGGGTTGTTCTTGATTTGAGAGCCTTGTTCGCACGATTAAGTCTGCATAACGATGGAAGCTTGTTGGCGTAAGCTGCAGTAAGGCCTACTTGGACCGAAAGCAGATTAAGGAAAAACAGTTGAAGGGCGATTCATTAGCTCTCCGATTCCAGCAAGTTAAGAGTGGTGAGAACGAGGATTTTGGGTTGAACACTGAAGGAGTTCTATGCTTTTGTAGAAGGGTTTGTATTCCAAAGGACCCTGAATTGAGGCAGTTAATTCTAAAAGAGGCTCATGGTGGACTCTGTGACATGCATCCTAGAGGGAATAAGTTATATCAAGACTTGCGAGAAGTGTACTGGTGGCCCGGATTAAAACGAGAGGTGATTGAATTTGTTGGGAAATGTCTGACGTGCCAGAAGGTTAAGGCTGAGCTCCAATTGCCTTCGGGATTACTGCAACCTGTGAAAATTCTACTATGGAAGTGGGAAAGAGTAACAATGGACTTTGTGAGTGGGTTACCTTTGACACCCACCAAGAAAGATTCTGTGTGGGTGGTTGTGGATAGGTTAACAAAATCGCTCATTTCATACCGTTCGCATCTTGACTACTCACTGCAAAAGTTGGCCAAGTTATATGTGGCGGAGGTAGTGTGACTGCATGGGGTGCCAGTGTCAATAATTTCTGATCGAGACCCTAGGTTTACATCTCGGTTTTGGCAGAGTTGCAGGAAGCGTTGGGTACACGATTGGATTTTAGCACTGCTTTTCACCCACAGACAGATGGACAATTAGAAAGGGTTATTCAGGTTCTGGAGGATATGTTGAGAGGTTGTATCATTGATTTTCGTGGAAGTTAGGAGGACTACTTGCCATTGGCGGAGTTTGCTTACAATAACAGCTACCAAGCAAGTATTCAGATGGCACCATATGAAGCGCTTTATGGGCGAAGATGTCGTATGCCGACGTGTTGGACAGAGTTGGGTGAACGACGAGTGCTTGGACCGGAATTGGTGGCAGACACTGAAAGCAAGGTTAGGCTCATAAGGGATCGGTTAAAGGAGGTATCCGATAGACAGAAGTCATATGCGGATTTGAAGCGCAAAGAGATTGAGTTCGCTGTTGGGGATATGGTTTTCTTGAAGGTTTCCCCTTGGAAGAAAATTTTGAGATTTGGTAAGAAGGGTAAGTTGAGCCCATGGTTTATTGGGCCTTACCGAATTGTTAAGCGGGTTAGACCAGTGGCTTATCAGCTAGAGTTACCACGTAAGCGCATCGTATCCACGACATTTTCATGTATCCATCTTTGAGGTGGTATCGATCGACCCAACTCATATCATACCGATTCATGTAAATCGAGGTACAGTCAGATTTAACTTTCGAAGAGGAACCTGTGCAAATACTTGATCGTGATGTCAAGGTGTTAAGAAGGAAATCAGTTCCACTAGTGAAAGTACTTTGGAGGAACCATGGAAAAGAAGAAGCTACTTGGGAGACGAGGAGGCTATGCGTCAACAGTACCCTCAACTGTTCTAATAAGGTAAAATTTCGAGGTTGAAATTTCTTTAAGGAGGGTAGAGTTGTAACATCGTGATTTTCGGATTTATTCGCGGTTTTCAATATTTTGTAAAGATTTTAAAATTTTGTATTTGGATGTGAAATTAATATTTTGAGTAGGTAAATGGGCTTATAGAAGGCCCATGTGTTGGCCAAAACCCGGTTGAATTTTTAAATTTTTGGACTTAGGAATTGGGGGTTCTGGCTAGATGGCCCTTGTATAGATATATGGGCAATTGCATCACAAAAAGAGCCTTGGTAAAGTGGCGTGGTGGCGCCACTAGGCTCCTAAAAAGGTGGCGTGTGGAGCATTGGGGAAGGCATGGGATCGATTCCGGTGTTGACAAATAGATGCATTTATTTTTAAGTCTTTGGAGGGTAAGTGTTGGAGTCCAGGTGGATTCTGCTAGAAGAGAGTTTGAATCAGTCTAAACGCTTGGATTAAGGAGTGATAAGGGGAGAGATTTAAGGGATTAGGAGAGAGGTTAGGAGTTGGCCGAATTTTTGGAATTGAAGGGGGAAAAATCGGCAGAGGGTTATGAGGTTAGTATTTCGACACCTAGGGTATTGAGTGGTGCCGTTTCTTTCTGCTCAGACATCACAAGGTTTTTCTTTTCTCTGTCTTTCCTCTCTAGCTAAAACTACCACTTCCCCTATTCTTCTTTTCCTATTTTTCTTCTTCAAAACCATTCATCAATTCTGCTATTCATCAATACTTTTACGATTCTATAAAAGCCGAAATCTTGAACACACATTACAGGTACCGATTTCTTCAAAGCCAAACCCTTTAACATTGTGTTCCATTAATCAACGATTATTCTTTCTAAACTCTAGAGACCTGTCGGAAATTCTACATCCAGGTTATAGTTTCATATTGTCATCTCCTTCATCACCCAAAAGCCGAAAAACCATAGATTTGGGGGCTTATTGCCGAAACTTCAAAACTTTGGTAGTCGAGTTCTACCGTCGTTTGGAAGATAAATCTGCACCAGATTGCGTGGAGATAAAAAAGGAGTAAGGGGTAAGTGTTCATCATCTCAGATCTGGTCCTATTTTACAAAGTTAGGAAAAGCCGAAGTCCCTAAAATCTAGGGAGGCTGTCGATTTGGGCATGTGGCTCTAAGGGTTTTTAACTGATGTTTTTTGTCAATGATTAGTGTCTTCTTAAGTGTTGGATTGAAGGCGTGGGTTGTTGGAGCAATCGGATTCGGAGCTAGCTATCAATTTTGGCAAAAAGGTAAGGTTTCAAAGGCTTTTAGGGACATGGTTCGATCATGGATAAGTAGGTTGTGGGTTTAGTGATTATGGTTTGTAAATAAGAACTGTGCTAATCAATTGTAGGACATCAGAAGAGATCTCATGAGCGATCGTCATGAATCGGTGTGTCTGAACACCCTTTCTTAGTTCAATTCGGCAAAAGCCGAAATGCCAAAATTTCTGGCATTTCATGGGCTTGTGAGTATGCGAATGCTCTCAAGACGTAGAGTAAATGTTAGATCTCGCACCGCAAGGTGGTAAGTAAGTTTGTGTGACGTCTTAACATACTTCGAAAAAAGAGGGCCTCGATGGGCAAAAACTGGGCCCAATGGTCTTATGGACCAATATGGGTAAGAGATGGGCCAAGTAGCATGTTAGTTAGATCGTGGAACCAAATTGCATAAAATGGCTAAAAATTTCTGAAATAACTTGTGTAGTTGCGTAAGTACGAAATTACCCCTAAAGAGCATAATTACCGAAATACCCCTAGGGTTTAAATTAGCTAAACTGCATGATCGATTAATATTGTATTGTACATGATATGCTTTATTAATATCTATTGCATGGGATTGGGCTATTAATGGAGGAAGTATTGGAAGTGGTTCATCCACGTACTGGAGGCTTTGCCTCAACTTATCGATATTTTGCGTTCTTTGCAAGCTGTAGAAGTGTAGAAATTTGGGTGGGTTGAGATATTCCCACATGGAGTGTAGAAATGTGATGCAGGCGATGTAGCGGTTGGTGGGTTTAGTAGTCTCCCAGATGGGTTTGCATGCATTACTACTATTGTTACCTATGTTCTTGAAGCGGGCCTATGGGCCACCTTGTTATGTAAAAAGGGCTAAGGCCTTGCTACTGTATTCTGAAAAGGGCTTCGGTCCACTGTGTACTGTTATCTAAATGGGGCTTAGGCCAATGGGCTCGAGCTGATTTGGGCTTTGGATGGGTTTCTGTATACACTGAGTTTTCCCAAACTCACCCCTTTTTTCTTCCATCCTTGCAGGTGAGCCCTAGTTGGTGGACTTGGAGCTGGTCGGGATTCGGAGTGGCCACACGTTTTCTGCAAATTCGTTTTCTTCTGGTGAACTAGATTTTCCATATTTTCGTTTATGGTTATGGATTTTTCTTTTTGTAATAAGGCCGCTAATTATTTTTATGGTTTGGGTTGTTTCTTTATTATTTAATTCTATTATGATAAAACTGATCTATGATAACTAACGAAATAGATTAGCTCTAGGACGCGTTTTCAAAAACTTTAAGTGATTTCAAAATAACACGAATACAAGTAAAACTTCCGCTAAGCACACGTTTTCAACCTTTTCTTAAGATGGACATAACCAAACGGTTTTCTCAAAATTATACGAGATGTTAGAGTGTGGCAATGGCGGTGTGCATGTCTAGGATTGGATCCGAAGGGAGCTTGGTACTTAAGCAGTCCGACGGACTCACCTCCTCTCTTTCCTGGTTTCCTACCTGGTGCACAGCTTCCATTCACTTTAACCTACTTTTAAAAGTGTCTTTTACAACACCAACTAAGTTTATACGGCATGTTTTGAACGCTTCGATGTGGCGCATCAGATCCGGTCATAACGTCTAGGCCGGGTTTGGGGTGTTACAGTGGTAAACGACATCCCAGTAGTTGTAGATTGAATGATCAGGCTTGTTTTAAATGTAGATCGATGGATCACTTCATTCGTGAATGCCCTGAGTTGGTTGAGCAATACATGAAGCAGAATATGAGGCCGAGTAACACAGCAGCTCGAGGTAGACCACCCAGAAATACGGGTAATATGAGTGGCAGTTAGAGGGGTACTAAAGACACGGCTATTAGATTTGAGGCTCGCGCGCCTGCCAGAGCTTATGCTATCTGTGCTAGTGAAGAAGCTTCGTCTTTAGATGTGATTACTGGTACTTTCACTCTTTATGATACTACTGTTGATGCATTGATTGATCCTAGATCGACTCATTCTTATGTATGTGAAACTTTAGTATCCAGTAAGACCCTGTCTGTTGAGTCTACTGAGTTTGTGATTAGAGTGTCGAACCCCTTAGGCTGGTGTGTTTTGGTTCGTAAAGTATGCAAGAATTGTCCATTGATGATTCGAGATTCATGTTTTTCAGCTGATTTGATGTTGTTGCCATTCCACGAGTTTGATAATTCTAGGTATGGATTGACTAACATTGCATGATGCTATTGTGAACTACAAACAGAAGACTATTGATTTACGATGCCAGAATGATAAGATTATGCGGATCGAGTCTAATGATTTGAATGGTTTACCGGCAGTGATATCTTCGATGTTAGCTCGGAAGTATGTGAGAAAGGGTTGTAAAGCTTACTTTGCCTATGTACTTGACTTTAAAGTGACCGAAAAGAAGATTGAATCAGTACCAGTTGTGTGTGAGTATCCAGATGTGTTTCTTGAAGAATTACCGGGTTTGGCACCGATTTGAGAAGTAGAGGTTGGCATTGAGTTGGTGCCGGGGACAACTCCAATTTTGATAGCTCCGTACAGAATGGCACTGAACGAAATTAAAGAGTTGAAATCTCAGTTGCAAGAATTGACTGATAGAAGCTTTGCGCAATCGAGTTTTTCTCCTTGGGGTGAACCAATTTTGTTTGTAAAAAAGAAAGATTGAATTATGAGAATGTGCATCGATTACCGACAGCTCAATAAGGTGATTATAAAGAAAATATCCTTTTCCATGAATTGATGACTTGTTCGATTAGTTAAAAGGGGCTACAGTGTTTTCAAAGATAGACTTGAGATTGGGTTACTATCAGCTGCGAGTTAAAGACTTCGATGTGCTGAAAACTACTTTCTGAATGAGGTACATACACTATGAGTTTTTGGTTATGCCTTTCGGACATACTAATACACTTGCTACTTTTATGGGTTTAATGAATCGAATCTTCAGATAGTATTTGGATCAATTTGTGGTTGTGTTTATAGATGATATTTTGATCTATTCCTGTAATAAATTCGAGCATGCCGAACATTTAAGAAATGTGCTATAGACTTTGCGTGATAAATAATTGTATGCGAAGTTCAGTAAATGTGAGTTCTGGTTGAGTGAAGTAGGTTTCCTTGGACATGTTGTATTAGCATCGGGTATTCGAATTGATCCGAGTAAAATTTTCGCAATATTAGATTTGAAGCCTCCGAGAGATGTTTCTAAATCTAATGTTTTCTGGGACTTGCTGGATGTTACAGACAATTTGTAAAAGGTTTCTCACTGATTGCAACTCCGATGACTAGAGTACTTTAGAAAGATATTAAGTTCGAGTCGTCAGAAAATTACAAGAAAAGTTTTGATCAGTTGAAAGCTTTGTTGACTGAAGCTCTGGTGCTAGTTCAGCTAGAATCGGGTAAAGAATTTGTAGTCTTTAGTGATGCATCTTTGAATGGTTTTGGCTGTGTTTTGATGTAGGAAGGCAAAGTTATAGCTTATGCCTCGAGACAGTTAAAGCCGCACAAAAAAACTATCCAACGCATGATTTGGAATTGACAGCTATTGTTTCTGCATTGAAGATTTGGTGCCACTATCTATTCGGTGAGAAATGTCACATTTATTTAGATCACAAAAGCTTAAAATACTTGATGACTCAGAAAGGTCTGAATTTACGATAGCGAACATGGTTAGAGTTGCTAAAAGATTACAAGCTTGTAATTGACTACCATCCGAGAAAGGCCAATGTAATTGCTGATGCTCTAAGTCGAAAATCTCTATTTGCTCTGTGTGCAATGAATGTGCATATGGCTTAATCTGATGATGGCTCAATTGTAGCTGAGTTGAAAGTGAGACCATTATTTATGCAACAGATTTGGGAAGCTCAAAAAGTCGATAATGAATTGTTAGTAAAACGGGCTCAATGTGATTTGAATATTGATTCAAAATTTCGAGTTGATGTTAAGGATTGTTTGAGATTCAAAGGCTAAATATGTGTTCCAAGAAATTCATAGTTGATTCAGATGATTTTAAATGAAGCTCATAGCATTCAGTTATCTATTCATCCGGGTAGTACAAAAATGTATAACGATTTGAAACAGCTTTACTGGTGGCATGGTATGTAACGAGAACAAGTCAAAGCCGAGCATCAGGTACCATCTAGGTTACGTCAACTGATTATGATACCCGAATGGAAATAAGACAGAGTCATGATGGATTTTGTATCGGGTTTGCCTTTGTCACCGGGAAAGAAGGATGCAATCTGGGTTGTTGTAGATAGATTCACTAAACCGGCTCATTTCATTCCAATTCGCACAGATTATTTGCTTGAAAAACTTGCTGAGTTGTATATTTCTCAGATTGTGAGGTTGCATGGAGTACCTATTTCTATTGTTTCGGATAGAGATCCAAGGTTTACATCGCGGTTTTGGAAGAAACTGTGAGATGCATTAGGTACGAAACTACATTTTAGCACTGTTTTTCACTCACAGACAGATGGTCAGTCCAAAAAAATTATTCAGATACTTGAGGATATGTTGAGATGTTGCATTCTTGAGTTTGAAGGTACGTGGGAACGAAACTTACCACTGATTGAATTTGCGTATAATAATAGCTTTCAATCGAGTATAAAAATGGCTCCTTATGAGGCTTTGTACGGTCGTAAATGTCGAAAACCTTTATATTGGACTGAACTCAGTGAGAATAAGATACACGGGGTCGATTTGATCAAAGAGATTAAACAGAAAGTGAAAGTGATTCATGATAGTCTAAAAGTAGCATCAGATCGTTATAAATCGTATGCAGACTTGAAACGAAAATGTAACAGCCCGATTTAGACCCTAATCAGAATAGTGGTTTTGGGACCAGTAATCCGAGTCAAAAAAATATTTAAAAAATATTTTCTATGTTTATTTTGTGTGAATTTATATTTGTGAAATTTTCGTGATTTAATTTGGTCGTTTAGGTGTCCGATTAAATAAAAGGACTTAATCGTGTAAGATAAAAATTTAGTGGTTAAATGTGAAAGTACTTAATTGCTATTGTCTTTATTAATGGAAGCACCTATAATGCAAATATACCTTTACATACTTGCATGGACACATTCGGCCATTGGTAAGTAATTTATACATAATAATAAGTAAGGGTAAAATAGTAACTTATGTAATAAAATGTTATAATATAAAGTATATTATAAAATAATAAGACACATCATAATGTGTTCATATTTTCTACTAGCTGAATATCAAAATAACCAAAAAAAAGAAAAATAACTAGGGTTCGACCATCTTGCAAGCTAAATTCAAGGTCCGTTCTTTGTCAATTTTTGATAATTTCTATGTTTTTGAGAGCGTTGCTTTGAATGCTTCAAAACCCAAGCTTTAATTTTTTATTTTTATGAATATTTTGAGTTGTGCCATTGTTGATAGCTTGTGATTTTTGTTGTTTGACGATGAAAAATAAAAGATATGTTTTAGATTAACATATTTTGTATTGGAGTTTTTGATGATTTTGAGTAATTAGGACTTAATTGCAAAAATAATAATTTGAGGGTCTAAAATGTGAAATAAATGAAATATATGGTCCTGTATGAACACTAGGAATATTCGGCCAAACATGAGTACCTTGAAATTTTGCATATTTTGTGTTTTGTGCAATAGGGACTAAATTGTAAAAATTGTAAATGTCAGGGGTAAAATGGTAATTTGCCTATTTATGTGTTTTTGGATTAATTGAATGAAAATATGTTTGAATGAGCTTAATTTGAATATGTTTAGATCAAGAAATAAAGAAATCGGATTTGGACTAAGGAAAAACGAAAGTTGACACTAGCATCCTCGTCCCGTTTTATGACATCCGAGGTAAGTTTATAAGAAAAAAGACGTGTTTAGTTGGTAATTAAATGTTATATTTATATGCTATTATGAAATGTAGAATTTTAATATGCTATGGCCGAAAATGATTAAAATTGACTACTACACTTTCTAGTTCGATTCGACCGAGTTACGATGTCCGAAAGCCCTATATGAACCTTAGGAATAGCTAAGATACATATGTCATGACATAGGATTCTGATATATGTATGCGAGTAATACCATGGCATCGATATGTGATTCCAATATGTGTTTACGAGTAAGACCCTGCCTGGGACAGTGGCATCGATATATGGTTACATGTAAGACCACGTTTGGGACGTTGGCATTGTACGATTTATGTGATTAACCAAGTGTCCTATCCAATTCTGAATGGTTCATCAGGCAAAGATAAGTTGCATTCGAGTGTGTAAAACGAGCTAAATGACCAGGTATGAATTAGCTTGGGGTTTATTTAAAATAAGGTAAGTATGTAAATTGATACTCATTACAAATTGTGTGTACTACAAATGAGGATTATTTGTGAACTAGGTATGGGTATTCAACCTTTTGAAAATTATTGGAATGAGTATTAATTATATGTATGGGAATTTATGTATTCGGTCACATAATCAATGCATGTATATGAAATTATATGGTAACACGTGAACTTATGTAATTTAGTGTGTGTGAATTAGATTTGTAATGATTATTTGGCTTTGGAAAATTAAATGCTAATATGTTAGTTTGACTATATAGACATTCGGTTAGGTGATATTTATAATGAGTATATATATGTATATATACAATATAAATTTATATGTGTTTGAATCTAGATGTGTTATGATAATATAATTTGGTTTAGTTAAATTAAGTTGATAATATCCTTGGGTTCATTATTTGCTTATAACTTACTAAGCTATAAAAAGCTTACTTGTGTATATGTGTATTTCTATTTTATAGATTTTGGATCAAGCTACAAGCTCGGGGATTGTTAGTAAAGTTCATCACACTATCTACTGTTGTGGTACCTTTTTAGCTAAACTTAAATTATGGCATGTATAGGCTAAAATGTGTTTTGAAATATTAGATTTTGGTTTTGTATATAATGAGCCATGTGAAAATGGCTAAGTTATTATAGTAGAATGTGAATTATGTTAGTTACGGTCTAGATTAATTTTGGTTAACAGGTTGTTCACCAGAAAGGTAAGATATATGCGGTAAGCAATATTTATTTGTGAATGGCATGCTAAATATGTCTGAATTTGACATGTTAATAGTTGTGAGGAAGAAAAAAAAAATGGAATGCTGCATGAATCAAAGTGTCAGGTAGTTATGTTCAAGTTGACTAATTTGAAGGATATGAGGTGGGTAATACTTGTGTCAAATTGGTTGTTTGTTATGAGAACTTAATATTCAAGCAGTAAATTGATTATATTACATAAGTGATTCGTTGATAGGTCTGATTATGGAACAATATTTCAAGACATTTATAATTGTAAGAGTAGATGTGGTGTTTAATAGCTAACTAAATTGATGTTATGTTGGATGGTTGTATTATTCAATTCAGTAATTAAATCCAATGGTACTTAGGTTGCATAAGAAACTTTGTTCTTTAAATCAAAATAAATATATTGTACTAGTAAGCAGATATGATTTATTAAATGGCTACTTACATGTCTATATAAGCATGTTTATAAAGGCACTTATATTTGTTCATGTATAAACGTGCATGGTCTTATAATTTTATTAATTTCGGTACATTAAAGAATGTGTAAAATAAAACTATGTGGGCCGAATGAATAAAGAATGCATTGAGTTAATATATTTGTATATTTGGATATTTTCATTGCAAATTTGTATTATTTGTAAAACAAATGAATTTCATCTTAGTTCACGTGGTATTGCCGCATTAATGAATGGTGAGGTTGAAAATGATGTTTACTTATTTTAATTGATGTACAATTTATTCATACACATGACTTTTATAAGACAAGTCTAATATTCAATATTTAAGTTGGGGATGTGTTTTATGTTCTGAGTAGTATAAAATGCTTAGTATATACATACATGCATATATGTTATCTAGATCTCGTAGTATAATTATTAGTGAATATTTATGTGAATAATATTTTAATCGATAATGCCTAATAACCTTAATCTGACAATGGATACAGGTTAGGGGTGTTACATTTTATTAGTATCAGAGGTACGGTTTTGTCGGTTCTAGGACTGACGTAGCATGTGAGGGTCTAGCTATACATGCCATAATTATAAGCTGTAGTTGATGGTGTCGAGAGTGTTGTGCCTACTCTTGCGCAAGGGACAGCGCAAGCTGATTCTCGACCAACTTCGAGTAATCCAGAAAGTGAGGCTAAACAAGCCTTTTATCAAATGGTAAATGATTGGTTCACTCAATATATCAGGACTAACCCGACTGCACAACAACCTCCACCCCTGACTAATCCATCTTCCGTGTATGCTGTACCATAAGTAAGTGATCTGTTGCGATTGAGTAGACCACCTATTGATAAAATTAGAAAACATGGAGCTGAAAAGTTTAAAGCCACTAATGATGATGACGCTAAGCGGGTTGAGTTCTGGCTCGATAATACCATCTGTGTGTTTGATGAGTTGTCCTGTACTCCAGATGAATGTTTAGAATGTGCTACATCCTTACTTCGAGACACATCGTACAACTGGTGGAATACCCTAGTATCAGTAGTTCCGAGACAGGTGACCTGGGAATTCTTTCAGACTGAATTTCATAAGAAATATTTCAGTTAGAGATTTATTGACCAGAAGTGTAAAGAATTTTTGGAGCTGAAATAGGGTGGGATGACAGTGACAGAGTGTGAGCAAAAATTTGTGAGACTCGGCCGATATGCCCGAGAGTGTGTTTCCACTGAAGCCATAATGTGTATGTTTCAACTGAAGCCATAATGTGTAAAAGATTCGAAGATGGGCTGAATGAAGATATCAAACTGTTAGTCGGCGTACTCGAGATTAAAGAGTTTGTGGTACTTGTTGAGCGAACCTGCAAAGTTGAAGAGCTCGGGAAAGAGAAAAGAAAAGTTGACTTTGAAGCTAGAGATGCATGCAAAAGAACATCCGGTAAGTCATTCCAGTCAGCATCAAAGAAATTTCGAGATGATTTTAGCCATTCTAAAGCCACTTTAGGTTACTCCAGACGAGATCAAAATAGACCACCAGTGAACTCGAGAGCTACTTCAGTAGCGAGTGTGGGTAATGTCAGATCAAACCAACCTGAGTGCAAGCATTATGGTAAACAACATCCCAGTAGTTGTAGATTGCACGAGCGGGCCTATTTTAAATGTGGATCGACAGAACATTATATTCGAGACTGCCAATATTAGATGAAGAAAATCCGATGCAGAATACGAGATCAGGTAACACTGCAACTCGAGGTAGACCACCTAGAAATGCTGGTAATGCGAGTGGTAGTTAGAGAGGGACTAAAGATACGTCAATCAGATCTGAGGCTCGTGCACCTACCAGAGCCTATGCCATACGTGCACAAGAGGAGGCTTCATCCCCGGATGTTATTACTGGTACATTTACTTTTTATCATACTAATGTAATTGCATTGATTGATCCTGGTTCTACTCATTCTTATGTATGTGAGACATTAGTATTCAGCAAGACTCTGCCTGTTGAGTCTACTGAGTTCGTGATTAGAGTGTCAAACCCCTTGGGCCGGTGTGTTATAGTTGATAAATTGTGTAAGAATTGTCCCTTAATGGTTCGAGATCTGTGCTTCCCGACTGATTTGATGCTACTGCCATTTGATGAGTTCGACATAATTCTGGGTATGGATTGGCTGACTTTACATGATGCTATTGTAAATTGCAAAAGAAAGACCATTGATCTACGGAGCCAGAAGGACAAAGTTATATGGATTGAATCTAGTAATTTATGTGGTTTGGTGAGACATCCCTAATTTGACTCTAGTCGGAAGTGGTTTCGAGACCCCAAAACCGAGTCACACAAGAAATTGATTGTTAAATTTCATGTCTATATTATGTTACAATTTGTGTGTGAAATTTTGATGCTTTAATTTTGTCAATTGAATACGAATTTAATCAAAAAGGGCTTATGTGAGAAACATTGAAAATGTGTTGGTTAATTTTTAAAATGGCCAAATTGTTGCATGGATTAAATATGGGGACTTGCATGTCAAAGTCCCCATTTTCATGATAGTGGCCGGCCATGTTGATGGTTATGACAATATATATGTATTATTTACTAGTTTTAAGGCAACTAAATGGCTTTATAATTTTTATAATATTATTGAATGAAGAAATAAGTGAGAAGTTGGGTGAAGAAAAAAAAAAAAAAGCTTCATCTTTGTTATTCATGACCGAATTGTAAGAGAGGAAAAGGGGGGAAGCTCCATTCGGTCACTTTAGGCTTGAATCAAGCTTAAGAGCAAAGAGGATCAAAGTCGAATAGGAGAGAAGAGAAGGTAAACGAATAGCCGTGGATATCTAGTCGTCGACCACTTCCGAGGTAAGTTTTAAGCGATTAAACGTTGAGTAAATTCAACCATAATAGGACATAATGAGTTGATTTAATAAGATATGATGTGGCCATGATATGTCTTAAACCCAAATGGTATGTTCATATGTGTTTGGACTTGGAAATTTAAGAGCAAATTGTAATAACTTGCTTGGACAGCAGCAGTAATGTGATTTTAGAAAATCACTATAAATTGTTGGTGTGGAATTATAGGCTGAATAAAATATGTAATCAAAGCTTAGTTGGTCTAGTTTCCTATAAAAGAGACCGTGGAAGCAAAGAAATTTCCTATAAAGAGATATTTAAAGTTGTGTGGGACAGGGTCAGAATGACTCTGAAATCCCCTGTTCTGTTTTAAGAAAATCACTATAATTTGTACAAAAATGGTTACAAGATAAAATTTATATGCTTAGACTCCTTAATGAGTCTAGTTTCAAATGAAATCAAATGGAACATACTTTGAATTCTGCACAATGAGAATTTCGATTCATAGTGAAGACTGGTCAGGTTAGTCAAACAGTGAAACAGGGGAAACTTTAAGAAAAATCTGGTATTGATTGGCCAAACCTAAAATTCTGAAAAATTTATGGATGGAAGATATACGAGTCTATGTTCAGGAAAATTTACGGAAGTGATTCGAGCCTTGTAGCTCGGTTATAAATAATTTAGTGACAATTGCTCAGGAAAAACAGCTCGTAGTGTATATATGTGATAAGGCCTAATGGCCGATGTGATGAATGTGAAAGTGTTTATATGTCATAAAGCCGAGCGGCTAATGTGAAATACATGTGTGATATGTATGTGTGGTAAAACCGAATGGCTAATGTGAAATACATGTGGCTAATGTGAAATATATATGAGATATGTATATGTGGTAAAGCCGAATGGCTAATGTGAAATACATGTGTGATATGTATGTGTGGTAAAGCCGAATGGCTAATGTGAAATACATGTGTGATATGTATATGTGGTAAAGCCGAATGGCTAATGTGAAATACATGTGTGATATGTATATGTGGTAAAGCCGAATGGCTAATGTGAAATATATATGAGATGTGTATATGTCTTAAAGCCGAATGGCGAATGTAAAATATGTATGAGATATGAATATGTGGTAAAGCTGAATGGCTAATGTGAATGTTGTAACATGCGATTAAATGTACATGAAACTTGGAAATATATTCCGGGTGAGACCCGATGACTACGTGTGGAGATTATGTCCGGGTAAGACCCGATGACTACGTGTGGAGATTATGTCCAGGTAAGACTTTGTAATAAGAATTGCATATAAATATATTCAATGCGAAAGGTTAAACAGGTATGTACTCCAAGTTTATATATGATGCATACGAGAGCAATCTATGGGACTATTCCTATGATTATGTGACATCGGATTAGTGTGAGACGTTATGTGAAATCATACGATATATCTATGTCACATGAGCTCACTTTTATGTGAGAGTTTATCTGCCTATTGTATATGATGAGATGTGCATATTTGGTAAAGGGATGGTATCCCCGAAGGAAGAGTGAAATGAAATTACGAACAACTATGTTATAATTTGATTGTTATCTGTTGACACTGCTTAAAACTTACTAAGCATTGTAATGCTTACTCCGTTTATTCTGTTTCCTCTGTCTTATAGGTCTTATTGCGAAGCTACAGGCTCGGGGATCGTCAGCAACTAGTCACACTATCACCATCCACTGTTTGGTACTGCTACGTTTTGGAATATCTTATGGCATGTATAGAATAGACTAGTAGTGAGAGGATATTTTGGTTAATGTATAGGACTACCCTTTTGTTGTAGGTCATGTACCTTTCGGTTTGTGTAAATTTGGATAGCCATGTGAAAATGGCTTAAGTATACTTTGATCATAGCATTATAATCATTTTGTAAGTTGCCCGTCGAGAGGCATGGAAATGTTGGTAACGGTTAGCCATGGGAATGGTTATGCATGATCACTTTTGGTATATGTATGATAAACCTTAGTTGATCCATGGAGGATCATGGAATAGGTAAAGTTTACCCTTAAGACAGATGCTGACAACTGCAGTGACATGGATGTGAAAAATCACTAAAAATAGTAGGAATGGAATTAAATAGTGAATAAATTATGTAAACGAACCTTGACGAGTCTATTTTCATAGGAAATTAACGAAACGATCATATGAACAGTATGTTAAGAGATGTTTAAGTTTTCATGAGATAGGGTCAGAACATTTTCTGGAGTCCCTGTTCCAAATTTGGAAATTCATTATAAATTGACCAGAGATAATTAGAAGTCATGCCATATATGTACAGATTCCTTTTCGAGTCTAGTTTCTGTAGAAACAAACGGCATCAGTATTTAAGCCTTGTACAGGGAGATATCCAAGTCGAAATGCGCAAAGGTCAGTGTAGTTGATCCCTGTAACATGGGGGACTTTAACTAATAAACTGTACTAATTTGCCCAACCAAAAAATTCTAGAAAACAATTTGTAGGTTCATATATGAGTCTAGTTTCAGGGAAAAATCACGAAACTGATTTTCGAGTTGTGGAACTCAAGATATGATTTTTAAGGTGGCAGTGACACATTTAGCCGGCTGTCTGAAAATTCTTAAATGGACTGTGAAAATATTTAAAGTTAAGTCTGTACACACCTTGTGTTCGACTCCGGTAACGGACTCGGGTACAGGGTGTTACAATTTTATTGGTATCAGAGCTACGGTTTAGTCGATTCTAGGACTAACGTAGCACGCGTGAGTCTATTTATACATGCCATAAAGTGATAAAATGACAAGTGTGATGATTTTGACTATTAAAATGTGGTTCTTTGTATGGTAATGAATCTTGATCCCGATCGAAATGTAGCAAGCTTCCGACTATGAGAATTTGCGATATAACTTCACTTAGATATGCCTAAATTATTAAGTTGATCAGGTACGTATCATGTACTCGTATTTGAATTTCGATTTGGATTGAATTAAGGGTATAAGTGATGCAATTTTGAAAGAGTGTTATGACTATAAATGTGATTTTTGTATGTGGCTATGGAAGTGGAAGTTGAATGGTCGATAAGCATGTTGTGTTTGTATTCAAGTAACGTAAATGATATACTAATGTGTATTGCTATATGTGTATATGTACATGAGAATTGAGAGTGATATATCCAGGCTAAATCCCGAAGAGCATTCGTGCTAGTGATGTATCCGGACTAAGTTTCGAAGAGCATTCGTGCTAGTGATGTATCCGGACTAAGTTCCGAAGAGCATTCGAGCATTCGTGCTAGTGATGTATCCGAACTAAGTTCTGAAGAGCATTCGTGCTAGTGATGTATCCGGACTAAGTTCCGGAGAGCATTCGTGCTAGGGATGTATCCGGACTAAGTTCCGAAGAGCATTCGTGCTAGTAATGCAACCGGACTAAGTCCCGAAGAGTATTCGTGCTAGTGATGTATCCGGGCTAGGTCCCGAAGAGCAATCATGCTGGTGACGTGTATTCGGGCCTTCGTGCCTAGTAGGCTTCGTGCCGGTAATTTGAGCAAAGTTTAATTATTCATTACTATACGAATTCAAATTTAAATGAGATGATATGTTTAAAAGTGTACATACATGATGTTTATAGACTTGGTTAAGTCATTTCAATGTGTAATAACGAATGAATAAGAGCACTATGTGTGTGAATGATTAGAGGCACTGTGTGTGTGTGAATTCCTTTAATCGAGCACTATGAGTGCGAGATCGGTCAGTGGGCACTAAGTGTGCGAACTGGAATTCATGTAAGACCTCGTCTGGGACGAAGGCATTGATTTGAGATAGTGTGTAAGACCATGTCTGGGACATGGCATCGGCTCGATATGTGAGCATATGTAAGACCATATCTAGGATATGGCATTGTAAGAGCTATATGTGCTTAATGAGTATCCGTAATGATTTCGAATGATTCAACGGGTATATTTAAGGTGATAAATTAAGTAAGATCAGAATAAGTGATACAGTTATGTACGGAAGGTATGAGAAAATCAGATGAAAGTAAAAAGATGGTGGATATGTTGTTAAGAAATGAGTTCAAGTTATAAATGTGTTACGGATTTAGTCTATGGAATGCTTGGTATATGAAGTCATATGTGCTATTGCTAAATGACCCCTATTTTTTTTTTGTTGTTAATCATATTCATGAAATTATTTCGATTAAGTTCGACATTTGAAAGTCTGTAAGAATTTCTGATGAATGCTGATAATTTTTGGATATATGGGTTACGTGCTAACATAAATCCCATGCCGATGTACTATACGAGGCTTTATGCCTAATCGACTGTATACGGGTAGCATTAACGGTGATTGAATGTGCTGAATGAATTAAATGTTCAGGTGTGTGGAAGTTGAATTTTCTGTTGGAAATAAATTAAGTTGAATATTAAGATACGATGGAGTTATAAAGGATATTTTTTTTGGGATGTTTGAATATATGTGTACGTTCGGTCAGGTTACAGCTTATACATGAATGAAAATGTGGGTTACAAATATGTGGGTTGATGATGTGAATTATACATGTTAATATGTGCTTAATATGTGTTTGAAATGCATTTGTGAATTAAATTAAGTGATTATTGCTTATGAAATCAAGAAAATGAGATATATGTGCATACTTGTAGAAATGTTTATGTATTTGTTTTAAGATAAGAAAATGATTTTATAGATCGATGCGAAATCAATAATGAATTACAATTGCTATCGATGTGTTAATGTTTATATGGACATGATGCAATAAGAGGACGTTATCCTAACCTAGTCGCTAGTAAGATTTTCAGGATGAAAATCCCTAAAGAGGGGAGAGTTGTGACATCCCTAATTTGACTCTAGTCGGAAGTGGTTTTGAGACCCCAAAACCGAGTCACACAAGAAATTGATTGTTAAATTTCATGTCTATATTATGTTACAATTTGTGTGTGAAATTTTGATGCTTTGATTTTGTCAATTGAATGCGAATTTAATCAAAAAGGGCTTATGTGAGAAACATTGAAAATGTGTTGGTTAATTTTAAAATGGCCAAATTGTTGCATTGATTAAATATGGGGACTTGCATGTCAAAGTCCCCATTTTCATGATAGTGGCCGCCATGTTGATGGTTATGACAATATATATGTATTATTTACTAGTTTTAAGGCAACTAAATGGCTTTATAATTTTATAATATTATTGAATGAAGAAATAAGTGAGAAGTTGGGTGAAGAAAAAAAAAAAAAAGCTTCATCTTTGTTATTCATGACCGAATTGTAAGAGAGGAAAGGGGGGGAAGCTCCATTCGGTCACTTTAGGCTTGAATCAAGCTTAAGAGCAAAGAGGATCAAAGTCGAATAGGAGAGAAGAGAAGGTAAACGAATAGCCGTGGATATCTAGTCGTCGACCACTTCCGAGGTAAGTTTTAAGCGATTAAACGTTGAGTAAATTCAACCATAATAGGACATAATGAGTTGATTTAATAAGATATGATGTGGCCATGATATGTCTTAAACCCAAATGGTAAGTTCATATGTGTTTGGACTTGGAAATTTAAGAGCAAATTGTAATAACTTGCTTGGACAGCAGCAGTAATGTGATTTTGGAAAATCACTATAAATTGTTGGTGTGGAATTATAGGCTGAATAAAATATGTAATCAAAGATTAGTTGGTCTAGTTTCCTATAAAAGAGACCGTGGAAGCAAAGAAATTTCCTATAAAGAGATATTTAAAGTTGTGTGGGACAGAGTCAGAATGACTCCGAAATCCCCTGTTCTGTTTTAAGAAAATCACTATAATTTGTACAAAAATGGTTACAAGATAAAATTTATATGCTTAGACTCCTTAATGAGTCTAGTTTCAAATGAAATCAAATGGAACATACTTTGAATTTTGCACAATGAGAATTTCGATTCATAGTGAAGACTGGTCAGGTTAGTCAAACAGTGAAACAGGGGAAACTTTAAGAAAAATCTGGTATTGATTGGCCAAACCTAAAATTCTGAAAAATTTATGGATGGAAGATATACGAGTCTATGTTCAGGGAAAATTTACGAGAAGTGATTCGGAGCCTTGTAGCTCCGGTTATAAATAATTTAGTGACAATTGCTCAGGAAAAGCAGCTCGTAGTGTATATATGTGATAAGGCCTAATGGCCGATGTGATGAATGTGAAAGTGTTTATATGTCATAAAGCCGAACGGCTAATGTGAAATACATGTGTGATATGTATGTGTGGTAAAACCGAGTGGCTAATGTGAAATACATGTGGCTAATGTGAAATATATATGAGATATGTATATGTGGTAAAGCCGAATGGCTAATGTGAAATACATGTGTGATATGTATGTGTGGTAAAGCCGAATGGCTAATGTGAAATACATGTGTGATATGTATATGTGGTAAAGCCGAATGGCTAATGTGAAATACATGTGTGATATGTATATGTGGTAAAGCCGAATGGCTAATGTGAAATATATATGAGATGTGTATATGTCTTAAAGCCGAATGGCGAATGTGAAATATGTATGAGATATGAATATGTGGTAAAGCCGAATGGCTAATGTGAATGTTGTAACATGCGATTAAATGTACAAGAAACTTGGAAATATATTTCGGGTGAGACCCGATGACTACGTGTGGAGATTATGTCCGGGTAAGACCCGATGACTACGTGTGGAGATTATGTCCAGGTAAGACTTTGTAATAAGAATTGCTTATAAATATATTCAATGCGAAAGGTTAAACAGCTATGTACTCCAAGTTTATATATGATGCATACGAGAGCAATCCATGGGACTATTCCTATGATTATGTGACATCGGATTAGTGTGAGAGGTTATGTGAAATCATACGATATATCTATGTCACATGAGCTCACTTTTATGTGAGAGTTTATCTGCCTATTGTATATGATGAGATGTGCATATTTGGTAAAGGGATGGTATCCCCGAAGGAAGAGTGAAATGAAATTACGAACAACTATGTTATAATTTGATTGTTATCTGTTGACAATGCTTAAAACTTACTAAGCATTGTAATGCTTACTCCGTTTATTCTGTTTCCTCTGTCTTATAGGTCTTATTGCGAAGCTACAGGCTCGGGGATCGTCAGCAACTAGTCACACTATCACCATCCACTGTTTGGTACTGCTACGTTTTGGAATATCTTATGGCATGTATAGAATAGACTAGTAGTGAGAGGATATTTTGGTTAATGTATAGGACTACCCTTTTGTTGTAGGTCATGTACCTTTCGGTTTGTGTAAATTTGGATAGCCATGTGAAAATGGCTTAAGTATACTTTGATCATAGCATTATAATCATTTTGTAAGTTGCCCGTCGAGAGGCATGGAAATGTTGGTAACGGTTAGCCATGGGAATGGTTATGCATGATCACTTTTGGTATATGTATGATAAACCTTAGTTGATCCATGGAGGATCATGGAATAGGTAAAGTTTACCCTTAAGACAGATGCTGACAGCTGCAGTGACATGGATGTGAAAAATCACTAAAAATAGTAGGAATGAAATTAAATAGTGAATAAATTATGTAAACGAACCTTGACGAGTCTATTTTCATAGGAAATTAACGAAACGATCATATGAACAGTATGTTAAGAGATGTTTAAGTTTTCATGAGATAGGGTCAGAACATTTTCTGGAGTCCCTGTTCCAAATTTGGAAATTCATTATAAATTGACCAGAGATAATTAGAAGTCATGCCATACATGTACAGATTCCTTTTCGAGTCTAGTTTCTGTAGAAACAAACGGCATCAGTATTTAAGCCCTGTACAGGGAGATATCCAAGTCGAAATGCACAAAGGTCAGTGTAGTCGATCCCTGTAACATGGGGGACTTTAACTAATAAACTGTACTAATTTGCCCGACCAAAAAATTCTAGAAAACAATTTGTAGGTTCATATATGAGTCTAGTTTCAGGGAAAAATCACGAAACTGATTTTCAAGTTGTGGAACTCAAGATATGATTTTTAAGGTGACAGTGACACAGTTAGCCGGCTGTCTGAAAATTCTTAAATGGACTGTGAAAATATTTAAAGTTAAGTCTGTACACACCTTGTGTTCGACTCCGGTAACGGACTCGGGTACAGGGTGTTACATTTGGCATCAGTGATTTCTTCGATGGTAGCTCAGAAATATGTGAGAAAAGGGTGTGAAGCTTATTTAGCCTATGTATTCGACAGTAAAGCGACTGGAAGAAACATTGAATCAGTACCTGTTGTATGTGAGTATCCAGATATGTTTCCAGAAGAATTACCGAGTTTGCCACCGATTTAGGAAGTAGAGTTTGGTATTGAGTTAATGTCTAGGACGACTCTGATATCCATAGCTCTGTACAGAATGGCACCTACAGAATTAAAAGAATTGAAAGTTCAGTTGCAAGAATTGACAGATAGAGGTTTCGCGCGACCGAGTTTCTCTCCGTAGGGTGCACTGGTGTTATTTGTGAAAAAGAAAGATGGACCTATGAGAATGTGCATCGATTACAGATAGCTTAATAAGGTGACTATAAAGAATAAGTATCCGTTACCACGTATTGATGATTTGTTTGACCAATTCAAAGGGGCTACAGTATTTTCGAAGATATATTTGAGATCAGGCTATTATCAGTTGCAAGTTAAAGATTCAGATGTGCCAAAGACTGCCTTCAGAACAAGGTACAGACACTATGAGTTTTTGGTCATGCCTTTCGGACTCACTAATGCACCTGCTATTTTCATGGATTTGATGAATCGGATCTTCAGACTGTACCTAGATCGGTTTATGGTGGTGTTTATAGATGACATTCTGATATACTCTAAAGATGAGGCTGAGCATGCCGAACATTTGAGAATTGTGTTGTAGGCCTTACGAGATAAACAGTTATATGCGAAATTTAGTAAATGTGAATTCTGGTTAAATGAAGTCAATTTTCTGGGCCATATGGTATCAGCATCAGGTATTCGGGTGGATTTGAGCAAGATTTCAGCTATACTTGATTGGAAACCTCCGAAGAATGTTTCTGAAGTTTGAAGCTTTCTAGGACTTGCTGGTTATTATATACGATTCGTGAAAGGTTTTTCTATGATTGCAGCCCTGATAACAAAGCAATTGCAGAAAGATGTTAAATTTGAGTGGTCAGAGAAGTGATGCATCGAGTAAAGAATCGAGTAAAGAATTTGTTATTTATAGTGATGCATCATTAAAAGGTTTGGGTTGTGTTCTGATGCATGAAGGCAGAGTGATAGCTTATGCCTCGAGACATTTAAAGCCACATGAAAAGAACTATCCAACACATGACTTGGAACTGGCAGCCATTGTGTTCGCATTAAAAATTTGGCGTCACTATCTGTTTAGTGAGAAATGTCATGTTTATTCTGATCATAAAAGCCTGAAATATTTGATGACTCAGAAAGATCTGAATTTGAGACAACGTCGATGGTTAGAATTGCTAAAGGACTACGAGCTTGTAATTGATTATCAGCCGGGAAAGGCTAACGTTGTTGTTGATGCTTTAAGTCAGAAGTCATTGTTTGCTTTACGTGTAATAAATATGCTTATGGCCATGTCTGATGATGGTTCGATAGTAGCTGAATTGAAAGCTAGACCATTACTTGTTCAACAAATATTTGTCCAGAAGGTTGATAATAAATTGATTACAAAACGAGCTCAGTGTGAGATAGATGTTGATTCAGAGTTTAGAATTGATGCTGATGACTGTTTGAGATTCAAAGACCAAATATTCATTCCGAGGAATATAGAGTTAATCCAAATGATTTTGAATGAAGCACATAGTAGTTGATTATCTGTTCACCCAGGTAGTACAAAGTTGTATAATGATCTGAAACAACTTTACTGGTGGCATGGTATGAAGCGAGACATTTCAGACTTTGTCACAAAATGTTTAGTCTGTCAAGAAGTAAAAGCTGAACATCAGGTGCCTTCAGGATTACTTCATCCTATCATGATACCTGAGTGGAAATGGGATAGAGTTACGATGGATTTTGTATCTGGTTTACCATTGACACCGGGCAAGAAAGATGCAATCTGGGTTGTTGTTGATAGATTGACTAAATCAGCTCATTTTATTTCGATACGCACAGATTACTCGCTCGATAAGTTAGCTGAATTGTACATTACTCAGATAGTGAGATTACATGGTGTGCCTATATCTATTGTTTCAGATAGAGATACGAGGTTTACATCACGGTTCTGGAAGAAACTGCAAGATGCATTAGGTACAAAGCTACATTTCAGTACTTCTTTTCATCCACAAATAGATGGCCAATCTGAAGGAACCATTCAGATACTTGAGGATATGTTGAGATGTTGCATTCTCGAGTTCGAAGGTACGTGGGAACGATATCTGCATTTGATCAAATTCGCGTATAATAACAGCTATCAACAGAGTATCAAAATGGCACCTTATGAAGCTTTGTATGGTCGTAAATGTCGTACGCTGTTGTACTGGACTGAGCTCAGTGAAAATAAGATACACTGGGTTGACTTGATAAGATAAACTAAACGGAAAGTGAAAGTGATCCGTGAAAGTTTGAAAGTGGCATCGGATCGTCAGAAATCTTATGCGAACCTGAAACGTAAAGATATAGAGTTTCAGATCAGAGATAAAGTCTTTTTGAAAGTCTCACCATGGAAGAAAATACTTAGATTTGGTCGTAAAGGTAAATTGAGTCCGAGGTTTATTCGGCCGTATGAGGTTATAGAGTATATCGGGCCAGTTGCTTACAATTTATCATTGCCACTTGAGTTAGGAAAGATACACAATGTGTTCCATGTTTCGATGCTTCAGAGGTTTCGATCTGATCCTTCACATGTGATTAATCCGTCTGAGATTGAAATTCAGCTTGATATGGCCTACAAGGAAGAATCGATTCGCATTCTGACTTGTGGGATTAAAGAGTTGAGAAATAAGAAGATTTCGTTAGTTAAAGTACTGTGGCATAAACACGGTGTTGAAGAAGAAACATGGGAACCAGAGGATACAATGAAAGAACGCTATCCGAACCTATTCACTGGTAAGATTTTCGGGGACAAAAATCCCTAAGGGGGAAGAGTTGTAACAGCCCGATTTAGACCCTAATCGGAACGGTGGTTTCGAGACCACAAATTCGAGTCAGAAAAATATTTAAAAATTATTTTTTGTGTTTATTTTGTGTGAATTTATATTTGTGAAATTTTTGTGATTTAATTTGGTCGTTTATGTAACACCCCGAACCTGAGACCATCGCCGGTGTCGGACACAAGGGGTTAGCAAGCCAAGTTCACTTGTTTTGCCCATCCATTGGACATTTCCAGTCAGGCTGGAAAAACTGCGTCACTGTCGCCTTAAAAATCATATCTCGAGTTTCAAAACTCGGAAACTGGTTTTGTAAATTTTCCCTGAATTTAGACTCATATATCCATCCATGGATTTATTTCTAGAATTTTTGGTCAGGCCAATTGGTACAGTTTATTAGTTAAAGTCACCCATGTTACAGGGATCGACTGCTCTGACCTTCGCGCGGTATAACTTGAATATCTCTCTGTACAGGGCTTTAATTCTGGTTCCGTTTGTTTTTAATGAAACTAGACTCAAAATTGAATCTGTACATATAAGGTATGTCTCCTAATTCTTTTTGGATAATTTATAGTGAATTTCTAAAGTTGCGACAGGGAACCCAGAAACCATTCTGGCCCTGTCTCACAATAGCTTTAATATCTCTTAACCTGTAACTCCTATGACCATTTCGTTTCTTCCATAAGAAAATAAACTCATCAAGGTTCATTTACATAGCTTATTCACTATTTAATTCCATTCCTATGAATTTTGGTGATTTTTCACATTCACGCCACTGCAGCTGGCAGCATCTGTTTTAAGGTAGGGCTTACCTATTTGGTAGTCTCCATGAATCAACTAGTCTTGCCATACATAGGTTCATATATGATCATTTTAACCATGCCAATGGCTGATCATATGACCAACATTCCCATTTCCAAGCCATAGCCACATCATGACACCAAATATATATATACAAACCACAATTAGTCTAAGTTCATGCTTCCCTTTTCGAGCCATTTTCGCATGGCCGTACATACTTACATTACAACATATTTAACAAACAAGAGGTAGTCCTATACATGCCATCTCAAGTTCAACCAAAATTTATACCAAAATGGAGGCTTGATAGTGTGGATGACTTCGACTTCAACGATCCCAAATCCGATTGCTTGAGCGAAATCTAAAAAAGCGAGAGCCAAAGCAGCGGGTAAGCATTTTTATGCTTAGTAAGTCTCAAGGAATATAATCAACTCTAATTACAGCAATACATTCACATAGCCAAATGCATCATTTCATTTATACACATTCTTACTTCACACTTCATCATTATATAATTTCACAAAGTATCAATCAATTCAATAACTGAAATTCATTAGTCGATTGAGCGAATGTTGCTCAAACATGTCGACTTTCAATGCACATATAACGTACCTTATCCTTTGGGCTTTTCGAGTGTACTGATTGAATTCATTACAGCAACCAACACTCACCTCCAGCCCAAGATTCTTGAATATAACCGGATATAATCACGTGCACAAATGCCTTGGTCTTAGCCGGATAGAATAACTTCGCATACGAATGCCTTGGTCTTAGCCGGATATAGCCACTAGCACAATTGCCTTGGTCTTAACCGGATATAATTTCCAGCATAATTGTCTTCGGGCTTAGCCGGATATCATTCAATTTTTCATGCACACATACATCAATAATCATTGGACATACATATTTCATTTTCGTTACTAAGGCTCAAACACAATTATAATCATTAGCATATTCGCCCGGGACTTAGCCGGGTGGAATTCAAATACTCATACACACATAATCAATAATCATACACATCCATATTTCATCTCACATAATTCAAGTAAGGTCACTTCTTGAGGACTTACCTCGGATGTTGTCGAACGGCTTTTTCGGCTATTCGATCACCTTTTCCTTCCCTTGTCCAATTGTGGCCCTCTTAGCTCTTGAGCTAATTCAAACAAATTCAATTTATTAAAACCTCATTGTGCTTGCTTATGGCCGAATATGACAAGGATTTTAAATGGTCATATGGCCACTCTTTAGCTTGAATACACAATGGTCATGCACATTTTATACCACATCAAGCAATTCAATACAATTTATTTGAGCATCAAGGAAATGCTAAGGCCTTCAATAGGCTACCCAAGGCCGAATATTCATGTACATGTTGAGGTCAATTTTGCACTTAATACCTCACAAATACAGCATGCAATTTACTAATTAATGCTTTGCACATTGTGGCCCAAAACTTATAATATAGCATCAAGCACTTATATGTGTGCTAGGCCGAATTGTGCTTGCAATTTCACAAGCATTCTTCCACATTTTCTTCTTTAAACCAATATATTCATCACTTAGTTCATAACCAAACATAATGTGCAATCATATATATGCATATATGAGCATGGCGAATTTTCAAGGTGTCCATAGCCATCCAAAACACAAATTTTTAACTAACATGCAAGAAGCATGAATCATGCTCAAGAATGCATCATGGCCGAATATGACAATCATGCTCCTTTTCAACTTCAATCATGATAAAACAAAGAGAAAACTCAAAGTCTTACTCAAGAGTAGACAATCCATCTTTGCATGCATCATCATCAAGCTTCACACTTAGCATGCAATGGCTTTATCACTATAACAACTTTGGCCAAATACCATTTCCATGGCATAACAAAGATTTGAGCCATGGCTAACATGCACATCAAGTTAGCAACCAAAACATGCATGAAACTCCCAACACAACCTCATACATACCTTAATCTTGATGCAAATTTAGCCAAATCACCTTCTAGATCTCTTCTAAACAAAGGAAATGAAGCAAAAATCCCTTCTTCCTCTTAGTATTTTCGGCCAAAAAGGGAGAGAGCAAGCATGAACAAATTTTTTTGTTTTTCTCTCTTGGTTGCACTAAGCAATGGGGTATGCTACTCTCTCACACACATTTTTTTTCATTCTTTTCTTACCCATGCTTATTTGTTTACTATTTCTCCCTAATGCCCAACAAAACATGTTTCATGACATGTTTAACCCATATCTCTTTGTCATGGCGGCCATTACTTGTAAAAGGGGGAATTTGACATGCAAGTCCATTATTTTGCATGCATGCTTTAATTAGTCATCACCCTTTCCCTATCGTATTTTCAAAGTTCACTACTAAGTCCTTTCTAGTGGAATTCACCTTTATAACACTAAATCAATCATCAAAAATGTCATACATGAATACACACATATTATAGGCATCGAAATAAATTTTAAATTATTGTTATGCCTCGGTTTTGTGGTCCCGAAACCACATTCCGGCTAAGGTCTATTTTGGGCTGTCACAGTTTAGGTGTCCGATTAAATAAAAGGACTTAATCGCGTAAGATAAAAAATTAGTGGTTAAATGTAAAAGTAGTTAATTGCTATTGTCTTTATTAATGGAAGCACCTATAATGCAAATATACCTTTACATACTTGCATGGACACATTCGGCCATTAGTAAGTAATTTAAACATAATAATAAGTAAGGGTAAAATAGTAACTTAAGTAATAAAATGTTATAATATAAAGTATATCACAAAATAATAAGACAAATCATAATGTGTTCATACTTTCTACTATCCGAATATCAAAATAACCATAGAAAAATAAAAAAAACTAGGGTTCGGATATCTTACAAGCTAAATTCAAGGTTCATTCTTTGTCGGTTTTTGATAATTTCTACATTTTTTAGATCGTTGCTTCGAGTGCTTCAAAACCCAAGATTTAATTTTTGATTTTGATGAATATTTTGAGTCATGCCATTGTTGATAGCTTGTGATTTTTGTTGTTTGATGATGAAAAATAAAAGATATGTTTTAGATTAACATATTTTGCATTGGAGTTTTTGATGATTTTGAGTAATTAGGACTTAGTTACAAAAATAACAATTTGAGGGACTGAAGTGTGAAATAAATTAAATATATGGTCTTGTATGAACACTAGGAATATTCGGCCAAACATGGGTACCTTGAAATTTTGCATATTTTGTGATTTGTGCAATAGGGACTATATTGAAAAAATTGTAAATGTCAGGGTAAAATGGTAATTTTCCTATTTATGTGTTTTTGGATTAATTGAATGAAAATATGTTTGAATGAGCTTAATTTAAATATGTTTAGATCAAGAAATAAAGAAATCGGATTTGGACCAGGGAAAAACGAAAGTTGTCGACTAGCAGCCTCGTCTCGTTTTACGACATTCGAGGTAAGTTTATAAGCAAAAAGACGTGTTTAGTTGGTAATTAAATGCTATATTTATATGCTGTTATGAAATGTAGAATTTTAATATGCTATGGTCGAAAATGATTAAATTTGACTACTACACTTTCGAGTTCGATTCGACTGAGTTACGACGTCCGAAAGCCCCGTACGAACCTTAGGAATAGCTAGGATACATATGTCATGGCATAGGATTCCGATATATGTGTGTGAGTAAGACCATGGCATCGATATGTGATTTCGATATGTGTTTATGAGTAAGACCCTGAATGGGACAGTGGCATCGATATATGGTTACGTGTAAGACCACGTCTGGGAGGTTGGCATTGTACAATTTATGTGATTATCCGAGTGTCCTATCTAATTCCGAATGGTTCATCGGGCAAAGATAAGTTGTATTCGAGTGTGTAAAATGAGCTAAATGACCAGGTATGAATTAGCTTGAGGTTTATTTAAAATAAGTTAAGTGTGTAAATTGATACTCATTACAAATTGTGTGTACAACAAATGAGGATTATTTGTGAACTAGGTATGGATATTCAACCTTGTGAAAATTATTGGAATGAGTATTAATTATATGTATGAGAATTTATGTATTCGGTCACATAATCAATGCATGTATATGAAATTATATGGCAACACGTGAACTTATGTAATTGAGTGTATGTGAATTAGATTTGTAATGATTATTTGGCTTTGGAAAATTAAAAGCTAATATGTTAGTTTGACTATATAGACATTCGGTTAGGTGATATTTACAATGAATATATATATGTATATATATACAATATAAATTTATATGCGTTTGAATCTAGATGTGTTATGATAATATAATTTGGTTTAATTAAATTAAGTTGATAATATCCTTGGGTTCATTATTTGCTTATGACTTACTAAGCTATAAAAAGCTTACTTGTGTATATGTGTATTTCTATTTTATAGATTTTGGATCAAGTTACAAGCTCGGGAATTGTCAGCAAAGTTCATCACACTATCTACTGTTGTGGTACCTTTTTAGCTAAACTTAAATTATGGGATGTATAGGCTAAAACGTGTTTTGAATATTTTGGTTTTGTATATAATAAGCCATGTGAAAATGGCTAAGTTATTATAGTAGAATGTGAATTATGTTAGTTATGGTTTAGATTAATTTTGGTTAACAGGTTGTGTGCCATAGAGGTAAGATATATGCGGTAAGCAATATTTATTTGTGAATGGCATGCTAAATATGTCTGAATTTTACATGTTAATAGTTGTGAGGAAGAAAAAAAAAAATGGAATGCTGCATGAATCAAAGTGTTAGGTAGTTATGTTCAAGTTGACTAATTTGAAGGATATGAGGTGGGTAATGCTTGTGTCTTATGATCAAGTTGGTTGTTTGTTATGAGAACTTAATATTCAAGCAGTAAATTGATTATATTACATAAATGTTTCGTTGATAGGTCTAATTATGGAACAATATTTCAAGACATTTATAATTGCAAGAGTAGGTGTGGTTTTTAATAGCTAACAAAATTGATGTTATGTTGGATGGTTGTATTATTCAACTCGGTAATTAAATCCAATGGTACTTAGGTTGCATAAGAAACTTTGTTCTTAAAATAAAAATAAATATATTGTACTAGTAAGTGGATATGATCTATTAAATGGCTACTTACATGTCTATATAGGCATGTTTATAAACGCACTTATATTTGGTTCATGCATAAACGTGCATGGTCTTATAATTTTATTAATTTCAGTATATTAAAGAATGTGTAAAATAGAACTATGTTGGCCGAATGAATAAAGAATGCATTGAGTTAATATATCTGTATATTTGGATATTTGCATTGCAAATTTGTATTATTTGTAAAACAAATGAATTTCATCTTAGTTCAAGTGGTATTGCCGCATTAAGGAATGGTGCGGTCGAAAATTATGTTTACTTATTTTAATTGATGTACAATTTATACATACACATGACTTTTGTAAAACAAGTCTAATATTCAATATTGAAGTTGTGGATGTGTTTTATATTTTGAGTATGTATAAAATACTTAGTATATACATATATGCATATATGTTATCTAGATCTCGTAGTACAACTATTAATGAATATTTATGTGAATAATATTTTAATCGGTAATGCCTCATAACCCTAATCCGGCAACGGATACAAGTTAAGGGTGCTACAGAAAAGATATTGAATTTCAGATCAGGACAAAGTGTTTTCGAAAGTCTCACCATGGAAGAAAATACTCCAATTGAGATTTATTGAGTCCGAGATTTATTGGGTCGCATGAGATTATTGAGCGTATAGGGCCAGTTGTGTAACACTCCTAACCCGTATCTGCTGTCGGACTGTGTTACGAGATATTACCAATCAAAACATAGATTCGAACAATAATATACATATACTTGTACAAACATATAAATAAATCAATCTTAGTATAAAAAGTCAATTTATTAATTAACATCACCTAACTAGATGTAATATGGATACAACTTTTAATTATACAAAATATACAATCATACCTCAAATGAAATAGTCACAGTTAAATAGAATTCTAAAAATCAAGTACATCAATCCATTTCAACATTTTTATGTCAAGATCGACTTTTAATATGGTACATATTTTGTCAAATTATAATATAATTAAAAGATATACACACTGACTACTTAGCATTTACTTACTATTGTACAAATCATTATTCAATTTGCCATTTTCATTCCATTTAGCCGAATTTAAAAGCATTATCCATGACACTGAACAATTATTCATTTCTAACCTTATTCGCCTATTTTAAAAATCAATACCTATTTAATATACATATTAAAACATATACTGAATATATTTCTCCTATTCATAACCAGCATTTTAACTTATTAATGTAAAACTCATTATAACTCAATATACATTCCCTATTTATGCATAACCGAACATATCATTAGATATTATCATGTTTATATTTACAAGCATATATATATTAGTCTTTGAATCTCAAACAGTCATTAGCATCAACTCTAAATTCTAAATTTACATCCATCTCACACTAAGCTTGTTTTGCGATCAACTCATTATCAATCTTCTGGGCATCACAAATTTGTTGAATAAATAACGGTCTTGCTTTCAATTCAGCTACTGTCGAACCATCATTAGTCATGGCCATATTCGCATTCATTGCACACAAAACAAACAATGATTTTCGGCTTAAAGCATCAACAACAATATTAGCCTTTCCTGGATGATAATCAATTACAAGTTCATAGTCTTTTAGCAATTCTAACCATCGGCGTTGTCTTAAATTCAGATGGCTTTTGTGATCAGAATAAACATGACATTTCTCACTGAACAGATAATGACGCCAAATTTTCAATGCGAAAAGAATAGCTGCCAAGTCCAGGTCATGTGTCGGGTAATTCTTTTCATGTGGTTTCAATTGTCTCAAGGCATAAGCTATAACTTTGCCTTCTTGCATCAAAACACAGCCCAAAACATTTAAAGATGCATCACTATAAATAACAAATTCTTTACCTGATTCTGGCTGAACTAGCACTGGAGCTTCGGTCAACAGGGCTTTTAACTGATCAAAACTCTTCTGGCACTTCTCTGACCACTCGAACTTAACATCTTTCTACAGTAGCTTTGTCATCGGTGCTACAATTATAGAGAAACCATTCACAAACTGTCTATAATAACTAGCAAATCCCAGAAAGCTCCGGACTTCAAAAACATTCTTCGGAGGTTTCCAATCAAGTATAGCTAAAATTTTGCTCGGATCAACTCAAATACCTGATGCTGATACCACATGACCCAGAAAATTGACTTCACTTAACTAGAACTCACATTTATTGAATTTCGCATACAACTGCTTATCTCGAGAAGTCTGTAACACAAGTCTCAAATGTTCAACATGTTCAACTTCATCACGAGAGTAGATCAAAATGTCATCTATAAACACAACCACAAACCGGTCCAGATACGGTCTGAAGATCCGATTCATCAAATCCATGAAAACAGCAGGTGCATTAGTGAGTCCAAAAGGCATAACCAAAAACTCATAGTGTCCGTAACTCGTTTGGTATGTCTGAATCTTTAACCCGAAGATGATAGTAGCCTGGTCTCAAATCTATCTTCGAAAACATTGTAGCCCCTTTCAGTTGATCAAACAAATCATCAATCTGCAGCAACAGATACTTATTCTTTATAGTCACCTTATTGAGCTATCTATAATCAATGCACATTCTCATTGTTTCATCCTTCTTTTTCATAAACAGTACTGGTGCACCCCAAGGAGAGGAACTCGGTTGTGCAAAACCTCTATCTGTCAATTCTTGAAACTGACCATTCAATTCTTTTTATTTTTTAGGTGCCATTCTGTATGGAGATATGGATATCGGAGTTGTCCTTGACATTAACTCAATACCAAACTCAACCTCTCGAATAGGTGGCAAACCCGGTAATTCTTCAAGAAATACATCCGGATACTCGCACAGAACAGGTACTGATTCAATGTTTCTTTCAGCCACTTTACTGTCAAGCACGTAGGAAAAATAAGCTTCACACCCTTTTCTCACATATTTCTTAGCTAGCATTGAAGAAATTACTGCTAGTAAACCATAAATCACTAGATTCAATCCGAATAACCTTATCATTCTGACTCTATAGATCAATGGTCTTTCTTTTACAGTTTACAACAGCATCATGTAATGTCAACCAGTCCATACCTAGAATTATGTCGAACTCATCAAATGGTAGTAACATCAAATCAGCTGGAAAGCACAGATCTCGGACCATCAAGGGACAATTCTTACACACTTTGTCAACCATAACACACTGACCCAAGGGGTTTGACACTCTAATCACAAACTTAGTAGACTCAACAGGTAGAGTCTTGTTGAATACTAATGTCTCACATACATAAGAATGAGTAGAACTAGGATCAATTAATGCAATTACATTAGTATCATAAAGAGTGAATGTACCAGTAATAACATCCGGGGATGAAGCCTCCTCTCGCGCGCGAATAGCATAGGCTCTGGTAGGTGCACGAGCCTCAGATCTGACTACTGTATCTTTATTTCCTCTCTGACTGTCACTGGCATTACCCGTATTTCTCAGTGGTCTACCCCAGCCACAGTATTACCCGATCTCGTGTTCTGCACTGGTTTTTCTTCAGCTAACCCTAGGCGATCTGTAACACCCCGAACCCGAGACCATCGCCGGTGTCGGACACGAGGGGTTAACAAGCCAAGGTCACTTGTTTTGCCCATCCATTTGACATTTCCAGTCAGGCTGGAAAACTGCATCACTGTCGCCTTAAAATCATATCTCGAGTTTCAAAACTCGAAACTGGTTTCGTAAATTTTCCTGAATTTAGACTCATATATCCATCCATGGATTTATTTCTAGAATTTTTGGTCGGGCAAATTGGTACAGTTTATTAGTTAAAGTCACCCATGTTACAGGGATCGACTGCTCTGACCTTCGCGTGGTATAACTTGAATATCTCTCTGTACAGGGCTTTAATGCTGGTACCGTTTCATTCTAATGAAACTAGACTCAAAATGGAATCTGTACATATAAGGTATGTCTCCTAATTATTTTTGGATAATTTATAGTAAATTTTTAAAGTTGCGACAGGGAACCCAGAAACCATTCTGGCCCTGTCTCACAATAGCTTTAATATCTCTTAACATGTAACTCCTATGACCATTTCGTTTCTTCCATATGAAAATAGACTCATCAAGGTTCATTTACATAGCTTATTCACTATTTAATTCCATTCCTACGAATTTTGGTGATTTTTCACATTCACGTCACTGCAGCTGGCAGCATCTGTTTTAAGGTAGGTCTTACCTATTTGGTAGTCTCCATGAACCAACTAGTCTTGCTATACATAGGTTCATATATGATCATTTTAACCATGCCAATGGCTGATCATATGACCAACATTCCCATTTCCAAGCCATATCCACATCATGACACCAAATATATACATACAAACCACAATTAGTCTAAGTCGATACTTCACTTTTACGAGCCATTTTCGCATGGCCGTACATATATACATCACAACATATTCAACCAACAAGGGGTAGTCCTATACATGCCATTTCAAAGTTCAACCAAAATTTATACCAAAATAGAGGCGTGGATAGTGTGGATGACTTCGACTTTATTGATCCCGAATCCGATTGCTATCGAGCGAAATCTATAAACAGAGAGCCAAAGTAGCAGGGTAAGCATTTTTTATGCTTAGTAAGTCTCAAGGAATATAATCAGCTCTAATTACAGCAATACATTCACATAGCCAAATGCATCATTTCATTAATACACATTCTTACTTCACACTTCATCATTATATACTTTCACAAAGTATCAATCAATTCAATAACTGAAATTTATTAGTCGATTGAGCGAATGTTGCTCAAACATGTCGACTTTCAATGCACATATAACGTACCTTATCCTTTGGGCTTTTCGAGTGTACTAATTGAATTCATTACAGCAACCAACACTCACCTCCAGCCCAAGATTCTTGAATATAACCGGATATAATCACGTGCACAAATGCCTTGGTCTTAGCCGGATAGAATAACTCGCATACGAATGCCTTGGTCTTAACCGGATATAGCCACTAGCACAATTGCCTTGGTCTTAACCGGATATAATTTCCAGCATAATTGTCTTGGGGCTTAGCCGGATATCATTCAATTTCTCATGTACACATACATCAATAATCATTGGACATACATATTTCATTTCCATTACTAAGGCTCAAAACGCATAAATATAATCACAAGCATATTCGCCTTCGGGACTTAGCCGGGTAGAATTCAAATGCTCATACATACATAATCAATAATCAATACACATCCATACTTTATTTCACATAATTCAAGTAGGGTCACTTCTTGAGGACTTACCTCGGATGTTGTCGAACGGCTTTTTCGGCTATTCGATCACCTTTTCCTTCCCTTGTCCAATTGTGGCCCTCTTAGCTCTTGAGCTAATTCAAACAAATTCAATTTATTAAAACCTCATTGTGCTTGCTTATGGCGAATATGACAAGGAGTTTAAATGGTCATATGGCCACTCTTTAGCTTGAATACACAATGGTCATGCACATTTTATACTACATCAAGCAATTCAATACAATTTATTTGAGCATCAAGGAAAAGCTAAGGCCTTCAATAGGCTACCCAAGGCCGAATATTCATGTACATGTTGAGGTCAATTTTGCACTTAATACCTCACAAAAACAGCATGCATTTTACTAGTTAATGCTTTGCACATTGTGGCCCAAAACTTATAATATAGCATCAAGCACTTATATGTGTGCTAGGCCGAATTGTGCTTGCAATTTCACAAGCATTCTTCCACATCTTCTTCTTTAAACCAATATATTCATCACTTACTTCATAGCCAAAACATCATGTGCAAACATATATATACAATATGAGCATGGCCGAATTTCAAGGTGTCCATAGCCATCCAAAATACAAATTTTAACTAGCATGCAAGAAGCATGAACCATGCTCATGAATGCATCATGGCGAATATGACAATCTTGCTCCATTCAACTTCAATCATGGTTAAACACAAAAAGAAAACTCAAAATCTTACTCAAGAGTAGACAATCCATCATTGCATGCATCATCATCAAGCTTCACACTTAGCATGCAATGGCTTTATCACCATAACAACTTTGGCCAAATACCATTTCCATGGCATAACAAGGATTTGAGCCATGGCTAACATGCACATCAAATTAGCAACCAAACCATGCATGAAACTCCCAACACAACCTCATACATACCTTAATCTTGATGCAAACTTAGCCAAATCTCCTTCTAGATCTCTTCTAAACAAAGGAAATGAAGCAAAAATCCCTTCTTCCTCTTAGTATTTTCGGCCAAAAGGAGAGAGCAAGCATGAACAAATTTTTTGTTTTCTCTTCTTGGTTGCACGGCAATGGGGGGATGCTACTCTCTCACACATTTTTTTTCTTTTCTCACCCATGCTTAGTTGTTTATTATTTCTAACATCATCCATTAGTAAAACATGTTGGGAACATGTTCCTTGCCCATAACCTTGTCATGGCCGCCACTCCTCCTTAGGAAGGGATTATTTGACATGCAACTCCACCTTTTGTTAACATGTACTAACAAGCCATTTAAAATTAGCCTATCATATTTCACCATGTTTCACTTTGATCCCTATTTAATACTTTCTCATACAAATGGGTAAAATTAGAGAATGAAATTTCCACATATGCATGCACACACATAGTAAGCATAGAATATAACAATTAATTATTTTTATGACTCGGTTTAGTGGTCCCGAAACCACATTCCGGCTAGGGTCTATTTTGGGCTGTCACAACTCTCCCCACTTAAGAAATTTTCGTCCCGAAAATCTTACCGTAAATAGGTTTGGATATCGCTCTTTCATAGAATTCTCGGTCTCCCAAGTAGCTTCTTCTATCCCGTGCTTGAGCCATAACACTTTCACTAGCGGAACCCGCTTGTTTCGCAACTCTTTCACTTCGTGATAGGATACGAATCGGTTCTTCCTCGTAACTCATATTAGCTTGAATTTCAATTTCGATGGACTAATCACGTGCGATGGATCGGATCTATAGCGTCGAAGCATCGAAGCGTGAAAGACATCGTGAACCTTTTGAGTTCGGGGGCAAAATCAAGCGATATGCCACTGGACCGACTCGCTCGATATCTCATATGGCCCAATGAACCTCGGGCTCAACTTGCCCTTACTACGGTAGAACACGAGTATCTTTTTCCAAGGCGATACCTTGAGAAACACTTTATCACCCACGATACTCGATATCCTTACGCTTCAGATCCGCGTCACGACTTCGACGATCGGAGGCTATCTTTAGACTTTCACGGATTACTTTCACTTTTCATTCAGCATCCCTAATCAAATCCACCGAAAATCTTGCTTTCACCGAGCTCGGTCCAAAACAATGGTGTACGGCATTTACGACCGTACAAGGCCTCGTAGGTGCCATCTTAATACTTGATTGAAAGCTATTGTTGTGCGAATTCAATCAACGGCAAATCTGTTCCCATGAACCACTAAACTCGAGGACGCAACATCTTAACATATCCTCAAGTATCCGAATTATCCGCTCGGATTGACCATTGGTTTGAGGGTGAAAGGCGGTCTTGAAATGCAACTTGGTACCCAAAGCTTCTTGCAACTTTTTCCAAAATCGCAAGGTAAATCTCGGATCTCTATCCGACCACGATGGAAATAGGCACCCGTGTAATCTCACAATGAGAAAGCGTACAATTCCGCTAATTTGTCCATTGAAAAATCCGTACGTACGGGGACAAAGTGGGCCGACTTAGTCAATCGATCTACCACAACCCAAACCGCATCCTTCTTACTTACTGACAATGGCAGTCCGGATTCAAAGTCCATTGTGACTCGATCCCATTTCCACTCGGGTATCGTGATTGGTGAAGTAATCTCGAAGGCACCGATGTTCCGCTTTCACTTGTTGACATATTAAACATCTCGAAACAAAGTCGGAGATGTCTCGCTTCATACCATGCCACCAAAACCGACGTTTCAAATCATTGTACATCTTCGTACTCCCCGGGTGGATTGCCATTCGGCTACTATGGGCTTCATTCAGAATTATCGAAATGAGTTCTGAATTCTTTGGGACACACAGACGACTTTTGAACCTCAAACAATCGTCATCGTCGATTTGAAACTCCGAGTCCTTGTTCGGAACACACGCAGCCCGTTTTGCAACCAACTCGTCGTCGACTTTCTGAGCTTCTCGAATTTGGTGTGTCAATAATGATTTGGCTTTCAATTCAGCCATTAACACACTGTCGGATCGGACAGACAAGTGCACATTCATTGCTCGTAAAGTGAATAACGATTTGCGACTCAAGGCATCCGCAACCACATTCGCCTTTCCCGGGTGATAGTCAATGATCAGCTCATAATCCTTTAACAGCTCGAGCCAACGTCTTTGTCGCAGATTTAAGTCTCTTTGGGTCATCAAATATTTGAGACTTTTGTGATCCGAGTATACATGGCACCTTTCACCAAATAAGTAATGTCGCCAAATCTTTAAGGCGAATACGATGGCGGCCAATTCGAGATCATGAGTCGGATAATTTTTCTCATGTGGCTTTAATTGCCTTGGCGCGCAGGCCACAACTCGACCTTCTTGCATTAATCGCAACCTAACCCAAGTAGAGAGGCGTCGCTATAGATGACAAACTCCTTGGGACTCGGGTTGCACTAGAATTGGGGCTTCATCAAATAAGTTTTCGATTGATCGAAACTTTTTGGCATTTCTCCGTCTATTCGAACTTAACATCCTTTTGGAGTAGCCGTCATCGGCGTGGCTAACGTTGAGAAGCCTTGTACAAATCGTCGATAATAACCAAGCAAGCCCCAAAAGCTCGAACCTCGATAATATTTCTGGAGGCTTCCAATTAAGTATGGCTGAAATTTTATTGGTCGACTCGAATACCGATCAGATACCACATGACCCAAGAAGCTAACCTCTCTTAACCGAACTCACACTTGCTTGAACTTAGCATATAATTGCTTATCCGTAAAATTTGCAGCACTAACCGCGGTGTTCAAGCATGTTCGGTCTCATTTCTTGAATAGACCAAGATGTCATCAATGAACACGACTACGAATCGATCCAAATATGGTCTAAAGATCCGATTCATTAAATCCATAAATACCGAGGGCATTAGTGAGCCCAAGCGGCATCACTAGGAACTCATAGTGACCATATCTCGCTCGAAGGCGGTCTTGGTACGTCCGAATCTCGGATTCGCAATTGATAATAGCCCGATCTCAAATCTATTTTCGAGAACACCGAGGCTCCCTTCAGTTGATCGAACAAGTCATCAATACGTGGCAGCGGATATTTGTTCTTTATCGTCGCTTTATTAAGTCGACGATAGTCGATGCACGTACCGCATGGTTCCATCCTTCTTCTTCACGAACAATCTTGGCGCACCCCAAGGCGAAAAACTCAGGCGAGCAAAACCTCTATCCACCAATTCTTGCAACCGAGCTTTCAACTCCTTTAATTCATTGGTGCCATACGATACGGAGCTACGAAATTGGAGTGGTACCGGTACCAATTCGATGCCAAATTCTATTTCCGAACAGTGGTAAACCGGCAATTCTTGAGGAAAACATCCGGGTATTCACAAACCACGGGCATAGATTCGGGTTTCTTTTCTGATTCCTTGTCATCGAGCACGTACGCAAGGTACGCTTCGCACCCTTTTCTTACATATTTCTGGGCCAACATCACTGATATTACGGCTGGCAACCCCTTTAAGTCCGTAGACTCAACCCGAATTATTTCATTATTCGCGCACCTCAAATCGATAGTCTTGCTCTTGCAATTTACAACCGCATCGTGCATGGTCAACCAATCCAAACCAAGAATAACGTCGAACTCATCGAACAGCAAAAGCATCAAGTCCGCCGGAAAACAAGAACCTCGGAACACTAGGGGACTTTTCTTGCACACTTTGTTGACAAGCACGTAATGACCCAAGGGTTTGACACCGAATTACAAACTCGATGAGACTCAATGGGCAAAGTCTTCTTTGGATGCTAAGGTTTCACATATATATGAATGAGTAGAACCGGGGTCAATCAAAGCAATCACATTTGTATTGAAAAGAGTGAAAGTACCGGTAATAACATCCGGAGAGGCATCCTCGGCGTGCGGCGTATGGCATAAGTCCTAGCAGAGCACGAGCCTCGGATCGATGGTAGCATCTCTAGATCCTCTCGACCGCCAACGACATTGCCCATATTTCTAGGTGGCCTACCTCGGCGATGGTAGCACCCGGGTTTCCACTCGACTCACATTCATTCAAGCATCCTCGGGCAATCCTTCATAAAGTGGTCGGCCGATCCACACTTATAGCGAGAGCGATCACGAAACCAACAGCTCCCGAATGCCATTTGCCACAATGTGGACACTCCGCCTCTCTCGCGATCATTTCCACCATGGCGATCGAAGTGACTCGTGTGGTCACAGGGGTCGATCGCGTCCTCGTCTAGAAAAGCCCAAACGCCTCTAGACCGGCTCGCATCATCTCGAAATCTCTTGATGCTTGTTGAAGAGACTTTCCGAGGACCTCTTCGAATTCTCCTTTCTAAGCTCTTGACTTTACAAGCTCGTTCAACAAGTACTACGAACTCTCGTATCTCGAGGATGCCAACAAACATCCTTATATCATCATTCAGCCCATCCTCGAGCGTTTACATAATAGCCGGACGAAATGCATTCTCGCAGCGTCTGGCTAAGCCTCACAAATTTTCGTTCAGTAGTGATGGCGACATCGAACCTTGCTTAAGATCAAGGAATTCCCTCCGCTTTTGGTCGATGAATCTCGATCGATATACTTTTTGAACTCGGTTTGAAAGAATTCCCAAGTCACTTGCTCTCTAGGCACCACGAAGTCGAGTACTCCACCAATAGTAGGCGGACTCGCGTAGCAAGGAGATGGTACACTTTAAGCACTCATCGGGTGTACAGGATAGCTCATCAAGCACCGGATAGTGTTATCTAACCAAAATTCAGCTTGCTCGGCATCATCATCATCCGTAGCCTTAAATTCGGTGGCCCCATGTTTTGAATCCTATCGATTGGGGCTTACTTGACCTTATTTGGTCGATCCACGGAGGTATTGTAGGTCTTGGGGTTGCATTTGTCGGGAATGGAGGTTGTGGAACAGCCGTGTTGGTTCGAATGTATTGATTAAACCATTCGTTCATCACACTATAAAAGGCTTGCCTAGCCTCGTCATTAGGATTCTTGGCCATAGGTTGAGAGTTGGCCGTATTTGTCCCTTCTTGCGGGGCGCAGCGCCACACTCTCCACATCATCAGCTATCGCTTCGGTTGGGATCGGGATCCATTGCTATAAACAAACACAAAGTCAAATTGTCGAAATCACCACACTATCGATTCATCATTTAATGGCATGTATAGCTAGACCCCAAACACATCACGGTAGTCCTAGAATCGACTAAACCGTGGCTCTGATACCAATAAAATTGTAACACCCCGAACCCGAGACCATCACCGGTATCGGACACGAGGGGTTAACAAGCCAAGTTCACTTGTTTCAATAAAATTGTAACACCCCGGACCCGAGACCATCGCCGGTGTCGGACACGAGGGGTTAACAAGCCAAGTTCACTTGTTTTGCCCATCCATTTGACATTTCCAGTCAGGCTGGAAAACTGCGTCACTGTCGCCTTAAAAATCATATCTCGAGTTTCAAAACTCGGAAACTGGTTTCGTAAATTTTCCCTAAATTTAGACTCATATATCCATCCATGGATTTATTTATAGAATTTTTGGTCGGGCCAATTGGTACAGTTTATTAGTTAAAGTCACCCATGTTACAGGGATCGACTGCTCTGACCTTCGCGTGGTATAACTTGAATATCTCTCTGTACAGGGCTTTAATGCTGGTGCCGTTTGTTTCTTATGAAACTAGACTAAAAATGGAATCTGTACATATAAGGTATGTCTCCTAATTCTTTTTGGATAATTTATAGTAAATTTTTAAAGTTGTGACAGGGAACCCAGAAACCATTCTGGCCCTGTCTCACAATATCTTTAATATCTCTTAACATGTAACTCCTATGACCATTTCGTTTCTTCCATATGAAAATAGACTCATCAAGGTTCATTTACATAGCTTATTCACTATTTAATTCCATTCCTACGAATTTTGGTGATTTTTCACATTCACGTCACTGCAGCTGGCAGCATCTGTTTTAAGGTAGGTCTTACCTATTTGGTAGTCTCCATGAACCAACTAGTCTTGCCATACATAGGTTCATATATGATCATTTTAACCATGCCAATGGCTGATCATATGACCAACATTCCCATTTCAAGCCATAGCCACATCATGACACCAAATATATACATACAAACCACAATTAGTCTAAGTCGATACTTCACTTTTACGAGCCATTTTCGCATGGCCGTATATATATACATCACAACATATTCAACCAACAAGGGTAGTCCTATACATGCCATTTCAAAGTTCAACCAAAATTTATACCAAAATAGAGGCGTGGATAGTGTGGATGACTTCGACTTTATTGATCCCGAATCCGATTGCTATCGGCGAAATCTATAAAACAGAGAGCCAAAGTAACAGGGTAAGCATTTTTTATGCTTAGTAAGTCTCAAGGAATATAATCAGCTCTAATTACAGCAATACATTCACATAGCCAAATGCATCATTTCATTAATACACATTCTTACTTCACACTTCATCATTATATACTTTCACAAAGTATCAATCAATTCAATAACTGAAATTTATTAGTCGATTGAGCGAATGTTGCTCAAACATGTCGACTTTCAATGCACATATAACGTACCTTATCCTTTGGGCTTTTCGAGTGTACTAATTGAATTCATTACAGCAACCAACACTCACCTCCAGCCCAAGATTCTTGAATATAACCGGATATAATCACGTGCACAAATGCCTTGGTCTTAGCCGGATAGAATAACTCGCATACGAATGCCTTGGTCTTAACCGGATATAGCCACTAGCACAATTGCCTTGGTCTTAACCGGATATAATTTCAGCATAATTGTCTTGGGGCTTAGCCGGATATCATTCAATTTCTCATGTACACATACATCAATAATCATTGGACATACATATTTCATTTCCATTACTAAGGCTCAAAACGCAAATATAATCACAAGCATATTCGCCTTGGGACTTAGCCGGGTAGAATTCAAATGCTCATACATACATAATCAATAATCAATACACATCCATACTTTATTTCACATAATTCAAGTAGGGTCACTTCTTGAGGACTTACCTCGGATGTTGTCGAACGGCTTTTTCGGCTATTCGATCACCTTTTCCTTCCCTTGTCCAATTGTGGCCCTCTTAGCTCTTGAGCTAATTCAAACAAATTCAATTTATTAAAACCTCATTGTGCTTGCTTATGGCGAATATGACAAGGAGTTTAAATGGTCATATGGCCACTCTTTAGCTTGAATACACAATGGTCATGCACATTTTATACTACATCAAGCAATTCAATACAATTTATTTGAGCATCAAGGAAAAGCTAAGGCCTTCAATAGGCTACCCAAGGCCGAATATTCATGTACATGTTGAGGTCAATTTTGCACTTAATACCTCACAAAAACAGCATGCATTTTACTAGTTAATGCTTTGCACATTGTGGCCCAAAACTTATAATATAGCATCAAGCACTTATATGTGTGCTAGGCCGAATTGTGCTTGCAATTTCACAAGCATTCTTCCACATCTTCTTCTTTAAACCAATATATTCATCACTTACTTCATAGCCAAAACATCATGTGCAAACATATATATACAATATGAGCATGGCCGAATTTCAAGGTGTCCATAGCCATCCAAAATACAAATTTTAACTAGCATGCAAGAAGCATGAACCATGCTCATGAATGCATCATGGCGAATATGACAATCTTGCTCCATTCAACTTCAATCATGGTTAAACACAAAAAGAAAACTCAAAATCTTACTCAAGAGTAGACAATCCATCATTGCATGCATCATCATCAAGCTTCACACTTAGCATGCAATGGCTTTATCACCATAACAACTTTGGCCAAATACCATTTCCATGGCATAACAAGGATTTGAGCCATGGCTAACATGCACATCAAATTAGCAACCAAACCATGCATGAAACTCCCAACACAACCTCATACATACCTTAATCTTGATGCAAACTTAGCCAAATCTCCTTCTAGATCTCTTCTAAACAAAGGAAATGAAGCAAAATCCTTCTTCCTCTTAGTATTTTCGGCCAAAAAGGAGAGAGCAAGCATGAACAAATTTTTTGTTTTCTCTTCTTGGTTGCACGGCAATTGGGGGATGCTACTCTCTCACACATTTTTTTTCTTTTCTCACCCATGCTTAGTTGTTTATTATTTCTAACATCATCCATTAGTAAAACATGTTGGGAACATGTTCCTTGCCCATAACCTTGTCATGGCCGCCACTCCTCCTTAGGAAGGGATTATTTGACATGCAACTCCACCTTTTGTTAACATGTACTAACAAGCCATTTAAAATTAGCCTATCATATTTCACCATGTTTCACTTTGATCCCTATTTAATACTTTCTCATACAAATGGGTAAAGTTAGAGAATGAAATTTCCACATATGCATGCACACACATAGTAAGCATAGAATATAACAATTAATTATTTTTATGACTCGGTTTAGTGGTCCCGAAACCACATTCCGGCTAGGGTCTATTTTGGGCTGTCACACGATCTCGAATATAATGATCTATCAATCCACATTTAAAACAGGCCTGATCATGGAATCTGCAACTGCCAGGATGTCGTTTACCACAGTGTTTACACTCGAGCTGATTTGATCTGGCATTACCCACACTGGCTACTGAGGTAGCTCTCGAACTCACTGGTGGTCTATTCTGGTCTCGTCGAGAATAACCTGAAGTGGCTTTTGAACGACTAAAATAATCTCAAAACTTCTTAGGTGCCGATTGGACTAACCTGCTGAACGATCTCTTACGCGAGTCTCTACCTTCAAAATCAGTTTTCTTTTTCTCTTTCCCGAGCTCCTCAGCTTTGCAGGCTCGGTCAACAAGTACCACAAACTCTTTTATCTCAAGTATGCCAACTAACAATTTAATGTCTTCATTCAGTCCATCTTCAAATCTTTTACACATTATGGCTTCAGTAGAAACACATTCTCGGGCATACCGACTGAGTCTCACGAATTTCCGTTCATACTTTGTTACGGTCATCCGACCCTCTTTCAGCTCTAGAAATTCTTTACGCTTCTGATCAATAAATCTCTGGCTAATATGTTTCTTACGAAACTCAGTCTTAAAAAATTCCCAGGTCACCCACTCTCTCGGAACCCCTGATACTAGGGTATTCTACCAGTTTTCTGATATGACACACTTCAAACATTCATCTGGGGTACAGGACAACTCATCAAACACGCGGATAGAATTATCAAGCCAGAACTCAGCCTGCTCAGCATCATCATCTGTAGCTTTAAACTCTTCAGCCCCATGTTTTCTGATTTTATCAACAGGTGGCTTATACAATCTCAATGGATCACTTACTTGAGGTACAGCAGGCATCGGAGATGGATCAATTGAGGGTGGAGGTTATTGTGCAGCCGGGTTAGTCTGAATATATTGAGTAAACCAGTCATTCATCATTTGATAGAAGGCTTGTTTAGCCTCACTTTCATGATTACTCTGAATCGGTCGAGAATCAACTAGCGCTATCCCTTGTGCGGGAGCAGGCGCTACACTCTCGACATCATCAGCTACAGCTCTATCGGGATCCATTTACTATATGAAAACACATTTCAAATGTCAGAAGTCATCACACTATCGCAGTATATAATTATGGCATGAATAGCTAAACTCACACACACTATGTTAGTCCTAGAACCGACTAAACCGTAGCTCTGATACCAATAAAATGTAACACTCCTAACCTATATCTGCTGATGAAATAGGTTACGAGATACTACCAATCAAAACATAGATTCGAACAATCATATGAATATACTTGTACAAACTTATAAATCAATCAATCTTAGTATAAAAAGTCAATTTATTAATTAACATCACCTAACTAGATGTAATATGGATACAACTTTTTAATTATAAAAAATATACAATCATACCTCAAATGAAAAAGTCACAGGTAAATAGAATTCTCAAAATCAAGTACATCTATCCATTCGAAAATTTTCATGTCAAGATCGACTTTTAATATGGTACATATTTTTTCAAATTATAATATAATTAAAAGACATACACACTGACTACTTAGCATTTACTTACTATTGTACAGATCATCATTCAATTTTCCATTTTCTTTCCATTTAGCCGAATTTAAAAACATTATCCATGACGCTTAACAATTATTCATTTATAACCTTATTCGCCCATTTTGAAAAACCAATACCTATTTAATATGCATATTAAAACATATACCGAATATATTTCGCTTATTCATGACCAGCATTTTAACTTATTAATTTAAAACTCATTATAACACAATATACATTCCCTATTCATGCATAACCAAACATATCATTAGACATCATCATGTTTATATTTATAAGCATATATATACCTTAAGACCAATTATTTATCAAGTCAATTCCTTATGCATAATTATTTATATAATTAAGTGCCAAATCACAAGTTGATCAAAACCATTTCAAATGACTTCATTTATAACAAACAAATCAAAACGGTCAGCATTCAGACATTTTAAGCTATGGTTCGCTTATTGCTAATCATGACTCAATTTAATAGCAAAAACATGGTACCAACTTTAAGCATACAAACATAATCCAACTAAATTTTAACCGTAAATACTTATCAACTTAAGGAGATTATTTCTATCATTACAATACGTTAATCACACATAAACTTAATCAAAACATGAATCTTAAATAGCGTGTACCAACAAATCAAAACAAATTATCTTATGCACATATATATATTTATAAGCAAAGTCAAACCACAACTTAAACATAACCAACATATTTAATTCCACTTTATGACCAAATATACCAAATTTGTATATGTATCACCTATGCAAAACATTAGCCGAACCAATTAATCATGCCTATGACCGATTCTACCATGCCACATGCAAGGTCATAGCCAACCTTAATATATAATCACACAACGCAATTCATAATTATTCATAACATACGACATCTTGATCAAAATAGACTTAAACCATAATTAAACCGAAACCAAAATCAAGCAAAATAATTAAGCCATTTTCGCATGGCTAATGTACATTCATTTTCAAAATAACTAACTTCAAAGCCAACCTATACATGCCATAATTTAAGTTTAACATATATGGTACCAAAACAGTAGATAGTGTGGTGAACTTGGCTGACTGTCCCCGAGCTTGTAGCTTGACTCCAAAACTATAAACAAAGACAAATATACACACAGTAAGTTATCTATAGCTTAGTAAGTCGTAAGTAAATAAACAATTCAATAATATTATCTATTCAACTAAACTAAATCAAATTATATCATCATTACCATATTCAATCACAAATATATGAATTTCATTATTAATATATTTTCATACATAAAAGAAATCACTTTGGCCGAATATTCATATGGTCAAATTAGCATTTTAACATTTAATTTTCCAAGTCCATAAACATTGTAAAAACCTAATTCATATACTCTCCAATATTTTAGTTCATATATCACAACAAACTTTATATACCTAAGCTTGATATGTGACCGAATATACATGGTCTCATATGTGCACATAGTTAGTTATCATTTCAATAATATTCAATTTACTTAGTCATAAGGCCGAATACAGATAGAAATTTCCCATTGATTCAACATATGCATAATACATGACTTGTAGCAAATATCAAGCTATATACTTACTCTTTTACTAGTAACCAACAAGCTAATTTATGCCTAGCCATTTAGCTCATTTTTACTCATCTGTACATGGTTTACCTTTGCCTGATGAACCATTCGGAATTGGATAGGACACTCAGATAATCACATAAATCATACAATGCCAACATCCCAGACGTGGTCTTACATGTAGCCACATATCGATGCCACTGTCCCAGACAGGGTCTTACTCGTAAACACATATCGGAATCACAAATCGATGCCATGGTCTTACTCGCACACATATATTGAAATCCTCTGTCATGACATATGTATCCTAGCTATTCCTAGGGTTCATACGGGGCTTTCGGACATCGTAACTCGATCGAAGCGAATGCTTGTACATGACTACCAAGCTTATGCATATTCGGCAATTGCATTTATAATATCATATATTTCAATTCAGCATCTATACTTTACATTTATTTAAAAATTAAGTACGTCTGTTTGCTTATAAATTTACCTCGGACGTCATAAAACGGGACAGGGTTGCTAGTTGACGACTTTCGTTTTTCTGGTCCAAATTTGATTTCTTTGGTTCTCAATCTAAACATATTCAAATTAAGCTCATTCAAACATATTTTCATTCAATTTAGTCAAAAAACACATAAATGGGAAAATTACCATTTTACCCCTGGCATTTACAATTTTTTGCAATTTAGTCCCTATTGCTCAAAACACAAAATACATAAAATTTCAAAGCACCCATGTTAGGCCAAATGGTACCCATACCTATACAAGCCCATATATTTCATTAATTTCACATTTTAGTCCCTCAAATTATTATTTTTGTAATTTAGTCCTAATTACTCAAAATCATCAAAAACTCCAATACAAAACATGTTAATCTAAAACATATCTTTCATTTTTCATCATCAAAAAAAAAATCACAAGCTATCAACAATGTCACAACTCAAAATATTCATCAAAATCAAAAATTCAAGCATGGGTTTTGTAGTACTCGAAGCAACGATACATATGTTATGACATAGGAGAAGTATGGGAGAAGTATTTACGAGTCTGAATTGATCGAGTTACGACATTCAAAAGCCTCGTACGAAGCTTAGAAATAGTTAGGATACATATGTTATGACATAGGATTCTGATATGTGATTCGTGTAAGACCACGTCTAGGACGTTGGCGTCGATTTGTAATTTTTGTGTAAGACCCTGTCTGGGACAGTGGCATCGATATGTGATTACATGTAAGACCACGTCTGGGACGTTGTCGTTGTACGAGCTTTTTGACTATCCGGGTATCCTTATCAATTCTGAATGGTTCCATGGGAAATATTAAGTAAAGATTGAATGTGAAATCAAGCTAAAAGGTCAGGTATGTGCTAAGTTAAATGATTGAGAAAATAAGGCAACTGTGTACTTATGATTTATATATGATATATGCATTATAAAGTGAGAATTATTTATGTTATGAGTATATGTACATTCGGAAACTGACATTATATGGTTAATGTTTATGAGATAATGATTGAGTTGGTAAACATAATTCATGTACACAAGGTTATAATTTGTTTGGTTCGGTTTAGTTTAATTGAATTATGTATATTATTGAAATGTTTTATTTGCTTATGACTTACTAAGCTATTTAAGCTTACTGTGTATATGTTTGTTTGCTATTTTATAGATTTTGGAAGCTAGTTATGAGCTCGGGGATTGTCAAGGAAATCTATCACACTATCGGTCGCATTTCGGTATTTTAAAAGTTTGAACTTTGAACTTATGCCATGTATAGGCTAGTATTTGTTTTGGTCAATTTTGGATTTGTATATATATATAGCCATGCGAAAATGGCTTGATCATTATGCTTATGTTCAATTTTTTTTATCATGTTTTATGCTCATTTTGGTAAAGTATGCTTTATGACATATATGAATGGTGTTTGGTTTTATGTCTTGATTCGGGTAATGATATGAATAACTTACAACTAGCTCATTTAATAAGCTTGGTATATGGATTTGATTAGCAATTGTGGTTAGTCTTATGATTTGGCTTTATAATAGAGTAAGTGATGAATTTGTAGCCGATTGTATAATGGTTAATCTAATTAATTTGTAATGGTTAATTCGGTTTGTGTCCTATAAATATAGATGAAGGTTATAAGTTATTTATGAAATGATATTGGTGATTAAATTGTAGGTTGACTGTTGGTATGTCATTATTTGCATTTAGCTATTTATATTCGTTTGGTGATGGCAAATTACAAATATGTTCTATGATTGTTTTAATTTGATCAGAGGAGTTTTAACTTGAGAATCGAATATTTGATTAATAAATTGGTTGTGCAAGTGTTCTTTGGTTGATTATAAAATAATAATAATGTCTAGATATGATTACTAGAATACCAAATAAGCATGTTATGTTTTATTATTAGTGATTGGAATTGTTTCAAATTGAAATGGTAAAATGTACATAGACTTATAGGTTCAAAAGTTATATTTGGCCATTTGATGATAGTTGTTAATGACTCATTTTTGGTGGGTTAATAAGTTGTATGCCTTTATTTGATATATGTGTTTTAAAATGGTCGATTTTGATACAGTAATATGCCCATGAAACTTTGTAATAAGTAAGAAATATATTTGACCATTTAGTAATGATTGTTAATGTTTCATGTAGAAAGGATTAACAAAATAATGTGCTTTAGTTTACAAAATGATGTGTTTAGTAATTATTCTAAGGAATGAAATGTATACAAGTGAACGTTTTGATATGTGCTAGATATTTGAAATGTTATAATCTTGATTAAGTTCTGGTTGTTAAATGTCATAGGTGAAAAGGACATTTGGTTCAAACATGAATTTTATTTTTAATGTAGGACCTAAATGGCTTGATATATATTTGTTGCTTCGAAACATTGATTATATATTTGGTTATACTTGGTTGGTTATTTTCAGGAATCAAATATGCATGTCTGGTTTATATGAACTGTTGACTTGTGGCTATTTTAGTTGTGAAACTTTTATAAAGAAGATAATATTACTTTTTGTATGTTCAAAATTGAATGATTGTTTTGGACTGTGTTTTGGTTAATAATGCCTCGTAACCCTAATCTAGCGATGGATGTGGGTTAGGGGTGTTACAGTAACACCCCTAACCCATATTTGTCTCCTGAATAGAGTTAAGGAGCATTACTGGAGTTAACAGAACAAATACAATTAATTTATATCAATTACTATTCATATCAGAAATCAATCATAGTTAATCATATTTTCCCCTTAAATGGACCCTCGAGGCCCAATTTATGCATTTGAAACAAGTCGAAACTAAATTAAGAACTCATAAAATTTTTCGTGAAATTTTAAAATTTTTCTTAGGTGTAGGGGACACACGCCGGTGTGGTTAGACGATGTGGCTCACACAGCCAAGTGACATGCCTATGTCCTAGGCAGTGTGGGCATTCAATGTGAGGCACACGATCGTGTTCCAGCTCGTGTTCAAATTAGGGTAGCTACTGACTTGGGTCACATGGCCAGCCACACGCCCGTGTGCTAGGCCGTGTGGACAATTTAAATTTCAAAAATTAGTGTAGGATTCACACGGCCAAGATACACTCCCATGTGTTAGGCAGTGTGTTTCACACGGCTGGGGCACACGCTCTTGTCTCTGTCTGTGTGACCACTTCCAAGCATTCTGATTCTCAATTTTTAAAATGTAGGGGACACACGTCCAAACCACATCCTCGTGCACATGGTCGTGTGTCACACATGGTTGTGACACACGCCCGTGTGTTTACCTGTGTGGACAAAATATGACCATTTCCAAGCCTTATTTCTTACCCAAATTTTACCTTATACCTACGTTAATACTTGCATACATATATTAACCAATTCAAGATGTTAAAACCAAGCCTACATTAACATTATACTTGAAATATCATCACATTTATTCAAACTTAACTTTTGGAAGACATATGTTTACCATAATTCAATATAACCATACCAAGTACACATATATTAACCATATTATAACTTCAAGTATATATTCACTAATTATACCATTACTAGCCATTCCGATGGCTAAATTACAAAAAACCATTTACATGACAACATTGACCAAGTTAGCCTATACATGCCATTATACCAAAACAAGTTTGCTATTTATACCAAAACGAGCTGAAGAATAGTATGATGATGCTCTGACCAATTCCAACCTTTATGAGCTTCCGAGCACTATAAAACAGAGAAAAGAAAACTGAGTAAGCATTTCAAATGCTTAGTAAGTTCTTATAACAAGAATTTAACTTACTAATCATGTACATTCAAAATAAGTACACAAACATGCATCCAAATCATTATGGTCATTTTCCTAAACACATATGATCTCAAGAAACTTGTTAGTCATGTATATCATGTAAACATCTAAAATCAAAGATGATCTCATCATGTAATAAATTTCATAAACATGTGCTTTTCATATCATATTTCCATATAACATGTGCATTTCAGTAATCAATCATCTTAAGTTCAATTCAACCATGTCAAAACTGTTCCCATTGAATTTATTTGAAATATTGATGGATACACATGTAGTACACTCAAAGTGTACAAAACTGTAAACTGTCAACTCAAATTCAGGGGTACCCGATTAGGGCACATAATCAGGAAGCACTGATGCTTATGTGAGCCATGTAATAGGAAGCTTATCTGGGCTATAACAGGAAACTCATAAGAATTTAGAACTAGAAGCTTATTGAGCTTAACAGGTAACTCCGAAAAGCTATTATCAGGGAGCTCAGGTAGGCATATAATAGGATGTTCAAGTGAGCCATATCCGGAAGCTCAAGAAGAGCCTATATGAGGATGCTCATAAAGAGCTGCGTTTGTGTCCGCAATATATGCAGGATCACAACCGATCATATAACAACACGCTGACAAAGAGATACGGTAGTTCGCAACACATTCAGGATTACTACCGATCAGGATGTTCGCAAGAAACATGTAATAGGAAGCTCAAGAGGGCTTATAACAGGATGCTCATTTGAGCTAAGGTGTGTTTGCAACATATGCAAGACCACAACCAATCAGGAAATTCTGTATCGATCGAATTCTATCTATTCAAACAGTACTTATACTTATTAAGCAATATCAGGCATGTAATTAGTTTTATACATTAAACATTTATACAATTCCACATATTCAACATTCAATTTCAAATATATTAATATACATGATTTAGTTACACGAACTTAGCACTTGCTCGTATAAAGAAATCTACTAATCTGGTACTTTTTCTTTTCCTCTATCTAACTCTTTATTTGATCTTTTCGGATCTATATAAATGAATTTAACATCAATTTAACACATTTCATATTTAATTCAAATCCAACATACATCTTAGGCAAAAGTATCATTTTGCCCCTATACTTGATTTTATTTCTCTTTCCTAGATTTTCCATAGAAAATCTGGGGAAGATGATGAAATAAGATGATATTAGGCTATTATCTTCTTTATTTATTCCAGATTCCAATTTAGTCCTTGTTTTTCTAATTTTCCATGGATGAATCATCAAAAATATCTACTAACTTTTCTTAATGGTCTAATTTCCATATAAGGACCTCAAGTTTTGAATTCCATAGCTATTTGATACTTATAGCTACTAGAACTTAACTTTTGCATTTTATGCAATTTGGTCATTTTTCTAATTAAATATGTAATTCATACGTCTTTCCATGCAATAATATTAAAATAAATTTTCTTTTTGACTCGGATTTGTGGTCCCGAAACTACTGTTCTGATTTTACTAAAAACGGGCAGTTACACACATCATTTGCAAGCCTTCATCAAAAGACATAAACCAAAATGAACTTGGCACCATTCAAAAATAAACCAATCACCAAAACAACACTTAAAACCTTATTACATTCAAATCATACTAAAATAACGCACAACCCTATACACGCCACTTATAACCATTTCAATATATTCAAAAGTACCAAAATGGATGATGGATAATGTGATCGTGCTCCGACAAAAATTCCAACCGGTTGAGATTTTTGATGATCTACCAAACAAAAAATTCAACAACTATATAAACAAATAGTGCTTAGTAAGCTCATATAAAAAAAAACCTTAAACTTACCAATTGCATCAAATTAATCAACCATAAGAAAACTCATTTAATCATACACTAAAATTTCTTTTCCTATACATCATACGTCACAAGGTTAATAGGTGAAGCAATACACATATAAATCCAGCCCAAACAAGGCATATATTATATCAAACATTTCAGTTTCACCATTCATCTTTTATATGACTACCATGTACCTTTATCTTATTTTAACTAAGCTTATCATAAATTCCATATTCTTACGTTAAATTATAGATCATTTTATATAGTCATATATTCTGTAAAGCTTTAATTACACGTTCATACCATGAAAAGAATTTCACTATATAAATCATTCATCCACATAAGTCAAATGTTACCTTTCCAGTCCAAATGCACCAAGACAACCTTCATTCCAAAGGACTTTATCATGCCATAAATCACATATTCTCAAAGTAACAATCCATACATGTAACTAATAAACTCATTATAATATCTGTCACTTACCAATACTATAATTATTTCATAATACATAAGTATATAAATAAATTGCAATTCAATTATTTCATAGCCCGATGAACTACTAATTTAACTAGAGTACTCAAGTAACTACACCAATTTCATGTAACAATCCATGTCATTTAGTCCAAATCATTAGTAATCAGTTCACATACTCTATCATTACTCCATTTTCAGGGGCATCGTAGATGCAGAACAGGAGCACATACATACAGTCAGGGGCACCAAAGTGCCAACAGGGGAACAAATGTGCAAACAGGGACACCAAAGTGTATACAGGGGCACTAGAGTGTGAATAGGAGCATAAATGTGCAAATAGAGACACCAAAGTGTATACAAGGACACCAGAGTGCGAACAGGAGCACAGACGTGCAAATAGAGACACCGAAGTGCGAATAGGGGCACAGCTATGCAAACAGGGGCACTTCTTCATTTTCGTATACAATAGAACTCGTTACATTCACAAATAATTTATTTCAAATCCAAAAATTACAACTAATAATCTCTTCTTAATTTCATATACATATATATATGTATAGTACTTTCAATTCTCATTCTTATATAAATAACAAAAGATATCTCACATATATATATACAATTCTATTAACTAGAAAACAACATTAGTATTAGCTCTCATATCATTTAATTTGCCTAATTCCTCTATTTGAACCATAATAATAATTTATCACATCTTTATCAATTAATTTTAACATAACATAAATAACTATTTACATTCATCCAAAATGGAAAAAATAATAATTTTCATCCTTAAACGAACCTATCTCGACAAATACAATTGTAACAACGAAGTCTACGATTAATCCAACACATAACTTTTCCTTGATTTTGATCCGTTTGGTTTGTTTTGTGATCTAAATAACAATGTTTCACTCAATTAAACCATTCAATAACTTAAAATAATCAATTTAACTTATAACCCTTATTAATGGGAATTTACAAAATTACCCCCAATGTTTTACCTCTTATTCAATTTAGTCCTTATACCTATAACTTGCAAATTTACCATTTTAAAAGAGAACCCATGTTAGTCGATTTCTTAGCGGTCCAAAATAGCCTACATCTTTAACACATTCACATTATTTCCCTTGAATTTGACTATTTAAACAATTTAATCCCTAACATTCAACATCACTAAAAATCAATTAACAAAATAGTCATATCTAGCTATCAAGTTTAATAATTCATCCATTAAAATAATAAAAAAACTCAAAATAATTAATGTAAAATCCCTAAATCTTTAACAATTTTATAATTTGACCCTCGAGTTAGCTCGATTAATCTAATACGAGCTCAAAATTATAAAAATTACTGAAAATGGGGTTCAAAATATTACAATGAAAAAGAAATTAGCCTTGGACAAAGCTTAAAGCCAAGAAAAATGGTGATTGTCCATTTTCAAATTTGGTGGAGAAGAAGCATTTTAGAAAATGATACATTTTTGTCATCTTTTACATTAATTACTATTTACCTATTTACTATTTAACCTTTAAAATTCATGAAATTTACCATGTAACCTATCCATGAATATTCACTAACTTTAAATATGGTATAATTACCATTCAAATCCATTAGTTTATCTTTTTAAAACATTTTGATCCATTCAACTAATGGAAACCAACTTTTGCACCGTTTATGATTTAGTCCTTTTTAATTAATTAATTATATAAACGTTAAAATTTCTTATCCAAAATTTAATATGATCTTAACAACACTCTGTAAATATTTACAGCTTTGGTTTATAGAAATAAGGTCCTGATACCTCATTTTCTAAACCCACTTGACTTGAAGGATTTACTACTTGAACCTAATTATTCGATCAAATAACATAACTTATCAAATCAAAATTTATTACAACACTATATTTGACTTGTAAATATTAAATAATATGGTTTACAGATTCATTTATCGGTTTTGTGGCCTCGAAACCACAATTTTTGACACCTCTGAAAACTGAGCTGTTACACCGATCCTAAGTCAGAAGTTCACCTAAAATGTATCAGACAAACTAGTGAGCTAGAAGCTCAGTGTGACCCTACCCACAAACATAACTTTCTTGTGGGTTTTGTATATAGAATAAACCAATCGCAATTTCGTATCATATTACATATCAGAGGAACATAAAATATAATAAAGCTTATCGTACATCAGAACGTGTCAAAACATATTAGAATACAAATCAGAGCATAACTTATCATTTCATAACGTATCGGATCATATCATACTATATCATATCATATCGAATCATATTGGACATATCACACTATATCATATCATATTGAATCATATCATATTATATCATATCCTAACATATCATATCATATCATATCATATCATATAGTAACAACCCGTTTTTGGGTTAAATAGGAATAGTGGTTTCGGGACCAAAAATCTGAAGTAGAAATATTTCTTTTACTGTTTCTTTAAGGTCTACAGTATGATAGAATAATTGTGTGAAAATTTCTTTAAGAAATTTTACTGATTGAGTACTCAATTTGACTAGAAGGACTAAATTGCAATAGATGCAAAATTTGAGTTCTATAGGCTAAGGGTAGTAAATTGTTATGAAATTATAAATTAGAGATCCTTATATGGTAATTAGACCATCATACTTTAGTATGGACAAAAATGGACATGGTTAGGGAAAATTTTCAAAGTTTAAGTGAAGGGTATTTTGGTAATCTAGTAAATAAAGACAAAAATAACTAAATAAAAGTGTCCATCTTCTCAATTTAGTCCCCCCTTAGCCGAATTTGAAGTGGAAACCATAGCTAGGGTTTGGCCAAGCTTCCAAGCTCGATTGTAAGTCTGTCTTTGTCCCGTTTTTAATGATTTTTACGTTTTTGTGAATGTTGTAACTTAATCTAGCTATTCTAGGGACTAATTTGAAAGAAAATCAAAGTATAAAATTTTACCCATGTTGAATAAGCTTGTATTTTGATGTTTAATGGTAGAAAATGCATGTTTGTTGTTAGTTAAACAACATTTACAAAGTGATTTTTGATGAAAATGTCAAAAAGGGACCTATTTGTAAAAGATTGTAAATTGTGTGGTAAAATGTGAATAAATGGAAAATGTGGGGTGTCATGAGCATGAAAAGGGTTCGGCTAGGCTTGAGTAATGAAAAAATCAAATGAAAATCATTTTACAAGCCTAGAGACTAAAATGTAAAATGTCAAAAGTTTAGGACAAAAATGTAAATTTTGCCATTGTAACCCCCTTACTCGTATTCGACACCAGAACAGGCTACAAGGCATTACCGGACATAAACACAAGCAAACATGCATTTCTGAACCATACATTTGCGTCCAATTTAAAACCATTCATCCACAATCACAATGTCTCTAATACGAGCTTATGAGGCCCAAAACATGTATCGAAAGTGGTTCGAGACTAAACCAAGAACTTTAGAAAATTTCATAACAACCTAGAAAATTTTTCACTAAACATGGGTCTCACGCCCGTGTGATATGGGACATGCCCTGTGGGTAGGCCGTGTGGTCACACACACCCGTGTCCCAACCCCGTGTAACTCTCTGTTTGTCACCCAAGAACAAATTGAAGACACACGGCCAAGTCACACGCCCATGTACTAGGCCATGCAATTGATTTAAAATTTATGATTTTTTTCATAAAATAGGTGTAGACTTCACATGCCCAGTACACATGCCCGTGCCTGAGGCCGTGTCATCCACACCGTTGGGACACAAGCCCATGTGCTCAATTCTTAGCATTTTGTTTCGCAAAAATTATGGTGCAGAGGACACATGGCCTAAACATATTCCTGTGGGGCAAACCGTGTGTCACATACGGCCTAGACAAATGCTTGTGTGTTGATCCATGTGGACAAAAATAGGGCTATTTACCAAGCCATTTTTCCACCCTTTGATGCACATACCTACACAACACAACATGACACCGATTCAAGCATTTACATACAACGAAGTCAGCTACGACCAAGACATCAACACATCATTCACATGCTACCATCTATCATACACAAACATCACATACCTATCAACTTAACTCAAATAAAATTCCACATCCATGAAAGATATCATCATGTAGATTATTTATACCGATAGTAACCAATTTCAAATGGGCTTATACAAATTGAACATTCAACCAATAATAGCCAACACATTTGGCCAAATCAATTATGACATAACAAAATAACCAAGTCCCCTATACATGCCATAACTCAAAACGTTGAAATCATTGGTACCAAAATAATAATTGATAGTGTGAGTGAATCTCTAACAGTCTCCGATCCCTGAGCTAGCATGGTGACACTACAAGACAAGGGAAAGGAAGGGGAGTAAGCTATAAAGCTTAACAAGTTCATATGCAGATAATAAGCATCATAACCACACATTAAACATACAATTAACAGGATGAAATGTAACGCCCCAAAATCCCATATATTTATTTTCGCATGTTTATGACACAAGTGTGTATTTGCTTCAGTGGTTAAGTGTTCTGGGTGTGTGTGTGTGGTCCCAAGTTCAAACCTTAGTTTGGACAATTTTTTTTATTTAAATTAAGCCTTGCTCTTATTTAGTTGGCTTAAATTTGAATATAAGTAAGTTTACATAAGAATGGGCCTGCTGGTCTAGTGGCTAAGTGGAGTGTAAAGGCTATTGGTGGTTAGGAGTTTGAATACCTGCGTGAGCAAGGGAATTATTTTGCTGCTTAGGCCATGTGAGAGATTGAGTTGAAAGGGGATTCTGAGTAGTGGATTTTATGGAGAGGTTGATGGAGATAATTAAGGAGAGTTGGGCAGGAGAGTTATTAGAATCAGGTTAAATTTTTGTTTCTCAAAATATCAGTTTTCCAATTTCTGACGTTCTATCCTTATTTTCCCTCCTCTGCTGAATTTCTTTCCCTATTGACTATCAAATTTTACCCATCTTTTCTCTTCTGATTCTACTTTCATCATTATCGATATTGTATTTGCACCTCTTCCTTTCTGTCATTTGTCTATGCAACACCGGTAAGTTGAATTTTGGTTTATATCTGTACCTTGAGTTTTCTAAGGCACTAATCTGGGGTCATATCAATTCTTTAGGCGGTAGCAAATTTTAGAATGAGGGACTCGTCTTTCGTAGAGTCTTAGTCGAATCTTTCGAGGTATTGTGGGTAAGATCGAACCGTTCAATGCTTAAGTTTCAGTTTCGGATTCGATAATTACGTAACACCCCTAACCCGTATCCTTCACCGAACTAGGGTTAAAGGCATTACAAGACAATTCAGAACATTTAGCATTCATTTCATAAACATTATAGCATCATAGAACAAACATCAATGTAGAGTCCCTTATATGGGTCATCGAGACCTTAAACATGCATTATAAAGGGGTCGGGACTAAACCGAACCCATACAAAATTGTTCCAAAACTTAAACATTTTTCAAACAAGTACTGGTCACATGCCCGTGTGAACAGGCTGTGTGCCTTACACAGCATTAGACACGCCCGTGCGTCTAGGCCGTATCCAAACAGGGCATACATACTGTCTTACTCACAATGCCACAAGACATGCCTGTGTGTCTTGGTCATGGTCGAGACTGACTTGGGTAACACGGCTAGCCACATGCCTGTGTGCCTTGGTCGTGGTCCAGCTTGACTTACAAATGTAGGCTACCCCAGAGGACACACGGTTATGCAACATGACCGTGTGTCGCACACGGCTGAGACACACGCCTGTGTCTTTGCTTGTATAGATAAAAATAGGCTATTTGGATAGCCAATTTGCCACATCATTTTGGTCAAACCTACAAGCGCCAAACCAAGCATATTTCCAACACAATTTCAGCCAATTTCCATTCTCAACTTATCAACCAAATCATACTAAATCTAAACTAAAATCATACCAAAACATATGTTCCATAAATTCCAAATATACAAACATATCTCAAGCCAAAACCTTATCAAATTGACCATTTCCTTTGGCCAACCAAATGCACATCATAATGACATATTTGCATCACATAACATATATCAATATCAACCATAAGTTTTAACTCAAGCTAGCCATATCACATGGCATAATATATACACTACAAAATATATATGTCCGATAGTGTGAATGAGTCGCTGATAATTCCCAAATCCGAGCTAGCTTTATAACACTATAAGATAGAGAACATTTCACATAATAAGCTTAGAGCTTAGTAAGTTCGTGGAATAATATATTTAACTCAACATTTAAAAGCTATAAGACATATTAGTTAACACATAATTCAATTCATATCACTACTCAACCTCATTCATTACCATTTCTCATGTCATACTGTTTTCTTAATTCTCATATCCTTGCACATAACTCATACACAATATTATTGACCACATAGGTTCATCTATCTCATACACCATATCGTTAACCATAAATATTCATTACATACCTACACAAACTCATACTTAACTATTACATTATCACTTCAATACTCGATACACTAATTCGTTAGATCATCTTTCCACGCACAAGAACATCAAACACTTAGTACCAATAATCTAGCCGAAGCTATAAAATATCGCACACTTAATGTCATCATATTGAACCGAAACTATCTCAATATTTCACACTTAGTGCCACATATAGCCGAAGCTATTCTAATTCGCACACTTAGTGCTATTTATAAACGAAGCTATTTCAAATTGCACACTTAGTGCCGAACATAATCTATTTATCATCGTACGCACACCATAGTCAAATATATACAATTTAAGCATTATCAAAGCACTAAAATATAAATTGTAACATCATTTATCCTGTACGAACTTACCGCATACTCGATATTGCCGATTTAGATTGCCTACTGTGACAGCCCAAAATTGACCCTAGTCGGGAAGTGGTTTCGGGACCGCTAAATCGAGTCACCGAAATGTTTGAACGTAATATTTATTGTCTAGAATATGTATTTATGAATGTGTGAAAATTTCAAGCTTCGATTTAGTCGATTGCATGTGAATTCAGTTATTAGGACTTGTGTGACACTTTTGAAATGTGATAGGCTAATCTATAAGGACCTAATAGTGCATGTAATCAAAGGGAGGACTTGCATGTCAAATTTCCCCTAATAGCTAGTGGTCGGCCATGACAAGGATTATGGGCAAAAACATGTCATAAAACATGTTGGGACAATGGTGTATGTAAGAAAAAATAAAATAATGAGCATGGGAATTGAATAATGAAAGGAAGAAAAAAAAGAGAATGGTGAGTGTCCCCCCATTGCCGTGAGTTGAAGAAAAGAAAAGAAAAAATTTGTTCATCCTTTTCATTCTCTCTTGGCGAAAATTCTAAGGAAGAAGAGGGAGTTCTTGCTTCATGTTTGGTTTGGAAGAGGATTAGGAAGAGGTTTGGCCATACTTGTATCAAGATTAAGGTATGTTTGATGTTGTGCCATGAGATTCATGCATGTTTTTGGTTGCTAACTTGATGTTCTTATTAGCCCATGGTTCAAATCCTTGCTATGTCATGGGAGTGGTATTCGGCCAAGGTGGATTTTGTGTTAATGCCATTGCATGTTGAATATGAAGCTTGCTAATGAAACATGTGATGGTGGATTGATGGCTCTTGGACTTTCTTTTTAGCATTTTTGAGTGAAACATTAAGTTCTTTGTTTAACCATGACCAAAATTGAAATGGTATGGTGTTGTGATGTATTCGGCCATGGTACATCCATAAGTATAATTTATGCTTATTGCATGGTAGGTAAGATTTGTGTTTTGGATTTATGTTCATGTTTAGTTATAATCAACCTTGAGATTGGCTCTAGCATATACATATATATATATATGTTTGCACATGACGTATTGGTATGACATATATACTATCTCAAGGTATATATTTTCATATGATGATGTTTTGGTTATGAAGTAAATGATTGATGCGTATTGAGTTACAATATGGAATCGTTAGTTAGTAAAATGTATGCCGTTTATGCGTGGTATTAAGTGTATAATTGGCCTCAACATGGACATGCATATTCGCCACATGAGGGGATTGGTGTGCATGCATTGGTTAGAGGCAAGCATATTGATGCCTATTCTTGGCTTGGAAAATTAGGCTAAGGAGAGTACTAACTAATGTGTTGTGTTTGATTCATGATTTCCGTACATATGTGACTTAAATGTCTAATGAAAATATGTGGGCTAAGTACCTTGAATTCCTCTTTCGATGTTCAAATGATTAAATCAATTTCTTTGTTAAATTAAGCTCAAGAGCAAAGGGGAGCTAAATCCGATAAAGGGAAGGAAAAAGTGGTCGAATAGCCATCAGAATCATTCGACAACATCCGAGGTAAGTTCTTGAGTAATAGAGCTTAAATTGTGATTTGATTAGATCATGTTTTAAGCAAATCGAAATCATGCTCTTTGTGTGTGGCTATTGAGCCGAAATTGTAAATATGATAAATGTCTTGTGTTTGAGCTTTGGTAATGAGAATGTAATAAGAATGCATATTGATTTGTTGATATATGTGCTTGGTTATTCGAATGGTATCCGGGCTAAGTCCCGAAGGCTTTTGTGCTAAGTGACTAAATCCGGGTCAATTCCCGAAGGCATTTGTGCGAGTTACCAAAACCGGGTTAAGTCCCGAAGGCATTTGTGCGAGTTACCAAAACCGGGTTAAGTCCCGAAGGCATTTGTGTGAGTTACTAAATACGGGCTAATTCCCGAAGGCAATTGTGCGAATCACTATAACCGGGCTATGTCCCGAAGACAATCGAGCGAGTCGCTATATCCGGTTAAATTCTGAAGGTACGTGATTCGGGAATGAGCAATCTTGCTGTAAAAATTTCAGTTAATACGCTTGCAAAAATTCCAGCAATGAGGTATGTTCGTATGTGCTTGAATTAGTTGAGCCCTTACAAGTAAGTATTCGCTCAATTGATAAACGAGCTCTAGGCCTTTGGCTAAGTTGATCTTTGTGTATGAACATAAGGGTTGGTAATGTGAAGTAAGTATGATATTGAGAATGTGTGCATATGAAATTATCCGTTTAGCTATATGAATGCTATGCTTTTGTTGTGCTGGAATCCTTTGCTCAAAACTTACTAAGCATAAATTGCTTACTCCGTTTCTTTGTTCTCTGTTTCTGATTTTGGCTCGTCACCATCGGACTCGAATTTTTGGAAGTCGAAGTCTCCCTCACTATCAAAGCCCCTATTGGGTACAAATTTTGGTTGAGCTTTGAAATGGCATGTATAGGACTACCCTTTGTTGTTTTTCGAGTACTTTTGTGATGTATGTGTGTGTGACCATGCGAAAATGGCACATAGAAGTGGAGTATGGCATTAGACCATTTGTGTTTATGTATATATATATGGTTTCATGATGTGACTATGGATTGGAATGGAAGTGTTGGGCAATGATCAGCCCTTGGAATGGCTAAATATGATCATATGTGGACCTATGTATGACAAAACTCTAGTTGGTCCATGGAAACCACGAAATAGGTAAAGTTTACCTTGAAAAGCAGATCTTGACAGCAGAGAGTGGTGTGGATGTGAAAAATCACTAAAAATAGCAAGAATGGAATTAAATAGTGAATAAATTATGTAAATGAGCCTTGATGAATCTACTTTCATATGGAAGAAACGAAACTGTCATATGAGTTGTATGTTAAGAGATATTTAGGTATTCGTGAACAGGGCAGAACGGTTTCGGATTCCTGTTCGACTTCGAAATTCATTATAAATTAACCAGAGATAATTAGGAGTCATGCCATATATGTATAGATTCCTCTTTGAGTCTAGTTTCTATAGAAATAAACGGCATCAAGATTGAAGCCCTGCACAGGAGAGTTGTAACGCGAAGGTCGGTGTAGTCGACCCCGTAACATGGGAGACTTTAACTAATAAACTGTACTAATTGGCTCGACCAAAATTCTAGAAAAAATCTATAGATGGACATATGAGTCTAGTTTTAGGGAAAAATTACAAAACTGATTTTCGAGTTTTGAAACTCAAGATATGATTTTTAAGGCGACAGTGATGCAATAACCAAATTGTATGCGGAAATTTTTTATGGATTTGTGAAAACAATTAAGTTAAGTCCGTGTGCACCTTGTGTTCGACTCCGGTAACGGACTAGGGTACGAGGTGTTACAATTTTATTGGTATCAGAGCTACGGTTTAGTCGATTCTAGGACTACCGTAATGCGTTTGGGTCTAGCTATACATGCCATTTTATGTGATTATTTGATAGTGTGGTGATTTACGACATTTGCAAATGTGTTTATTTATAGTAATGGATCCCGATCCCGACCGAAGCGGTAGTGATGATCTTGAAAGTGTAGCGCTGCTCCCGCACAAGGGACAAATACCGACGGACTCTCAACCTAATGCTAGTAATCCAAATGATGAAGCTAGACAAGCTTTCTATAGCGTGATGAATGATTGGTTCAACCAATACATTCGAACTAATACTACTGTTCCACAACCTCCATTCCCAACAAACATAGCCCCAGACCTACAATGCCTCCGTGAATCGACCAAATAAGGTCGAATAAGCCCCAGTTGATGTAATCCGAAAACATGGGGCTCTTGAATTTAAAGCTACGGATAGCGACGATGCCGAGCAAGCTGAATTTTGGTTGGACAACGCTATCCGGGTACTCGATGAGCTATCTTGTACACCCGATGAATGCCTAAAGTGTACTATCTCCTTGCTACGCGATTCTGCCTACTATTGGTGGAGTACTTTGACTTCTGTTGTGCCCCGAGAGCAAGTAACTTGGGAGTTTTTCCAAACCGAGTTTCGGAAAAAGTATATATCAGTCAGAGATTTGTTGATCAAAAACGGAAGGAATTTCTTGAGCTTAAGCAAGGTTCTATGTCAGTCACTGATTACGAGCAAAAATTTGTTAGACTTAGTAGATACGCTTGGGAATGTATTTCGTCCGAGGCTATCATGTGTAAACACTTCGAGGATGGGCTGAATGAAGATATAAAAATGTTCGTTGGCATTCTTGAAATACGAGAGTTCGTAGTACTTGTCGAGCGAGCTTGTAAAGCCGAAGAGCTTAGAAAAGAAAAACAAAAAGTTGTTGTGAGAACTGGAGAGTTTCGTAAAAGATCCTCGGGAAAGTCTCTTCAACAGGCATCGAAGAAATTTCGTGATGATGTGGGCCGGTCTAGAGGCACTTCGGGCCTTTTTAGACGAGATCGTGATCGACCCCTTGTTGGTACACGAGGCACTTCGGTCGCCAGTGTTGGGAATGAACATCAAGATAGAACGGAGTGTCAGCATTGTGGCAAATGGCATTCTGGAAGTTGTAGATTCCGCGACCGCTCCTGTTACAAGTGCGGATCGGTTGACCACTTCATTAAAGATTGCCCGAGGTTGTCCGAAGAATGTAGATCGAGTGGAAACCGGCGCTACCATCGCTCGAGGTAGACCATCTAGAAATACGGGCAATGCTAGTGGTGGTCGAGAGGATCTAGAGATGCTACGACCAGATCCGAGGCTTGCGCTCCTGCTAGGGCTTACGCATCTGGCGCACGCGAGGATGCTTCCTCGCCGGATGTTATTACGGTACTTTCACTCTCTTTGATACTAATGTGATTGCTTTAATTGACCCGGTTCTACTCACTCTTATATATGCGAAACCTTAGCATCCAAGAAGACTTTACCTATTGAGTCTCATCGAGTTCGTAATTCGGTGTCAAATCCCTTGGGTCGTTACGTGTTGGTCGACAAAGTGTGTAAGAAATGTCCCCTAGTAATTCGAGGTTCCTGTTTTTCGGCGGACTTGATGCTTTTGCCGTTCGATGAATTTGATGTTATTCTTGGGTTGGATTGGTTGACCATGTATGATGCGGTTGTGAATTGCAAAAGCAAGACTATTGATTTGAGGTGCGCAAATAACGAGATGATCCGAGTTGAGTCTACGGACTTAAAGGGGTTGCCAGTTGTAATATCATCAATGTTGGCCCAGAAATATGTAAGAAAGGGGTGCGAAGCATACCTTGCGTATGTACTTGATGACAAGGAGTTAGAAATAAAACCCGAATCTGTGCTGGTGGTTTGTGAATACCTGGATGTCTTTCCCAAAGAATTACCGGGTTTGCCACCTGTTCAGGAGATAGAGTTTGGTATTGAGCTTGTACCTAGGACTACGCCGATTTCGATAGCTCCGTATTGTATGGCACCAACTGAGTTAAAAGAGTTGAAAGCTCAGTTGCAAGAATTGACGGGTAGAGGTTTCGCTCGACCAAGTTTCTCACCTTGGGGTGCACCAGTATTGTTTGTGAAAAAGAAGGATGGAACCATGAGGTTGTGTATTGACTATCGTCAGCTGAATAAAGTGACGATAAAGAATAAATATCCGTTACCGCGTATTGATGATTTGTTTGATCAACTAAAGGTAGCCTCAGTGTTTTCAAAGATAGATTTGAGATCGGGTTATTATCAGTTGCGGATTCGAGATTCGGACGTACCCAAAACTGCTTTCAGAACGAGGTACGGTCACTACGAGTTCTTAGAGATGCCGTTCGGGCTCACTAATGCCCCTGCGGTATTTATGGATTTGATAAATCGGATCTTCAGATAGTATTTGGATCGGTTCGTAGTTGTGTTCATTGACGACATCTTGGTCTATTCAAGAGATGAGACCGAACATGCTGAACACCTGAGATTAGTGTTGCAAATTTTACGGGATAAGCAGTTGTATGCTAAGTTCAGCAAGTGTTAGTTCTGGTTAAGGGAGGTTAGCTTCTTGGGTCATGTGGTATCTGCATCGGGTATTCGAGTCAACCCGAGCAAAATTTCAGCCATACTTAACTGGAAGCCTCCGAGAAATATTACTGAGGTTCGGAGCTTTTTGGGACTTGCCGATTACCACCGACGGTTTGTGAAAGGTTTCTCGATGATAGCCACACCCATGACGAAGCTACTTCAAAAAGATGCTAAGTTCGAATGGACGGAAAAATGTCAGAAAAATTTTGATCAACTGAAAACTTATTTGACGGAAGCTCCAATTTTAGTGCAGCCCGAGTTAGGCAAAGAGTTTGTCATCTAAAGTGACGCCTCCCTACTTGGGTTGGGTTGCGTGTTGATGCAAGAAGGTCGAGTTGTGGCCTATGCGTCGAGATAATTAAAGCCACATGAGAAAAATTATCCGACCCATGATCTCGAACTAGCTGCCATCGTATTCGCTTTGAAAATATGGCGACACTACCTATTTGGGGAGAAGTGCCATGTATTTTCGGATCACAAAAGTCTCAAATATTTGATGACTCAAAGAGACTTGAATCTCCGACAAAGACATTGGCTCGAGTTGTTAAAAGATTATGAGCTTGTCATTGATTATCACCCGGGAAAGGCTAATGTAGTTGCGGACGCCTTAAGCCGGAAATCCTTTGCTTGCTTTTACGAGCGATGAATGTACACTTGTCTGTTTCTACCCGACAATGTGTTAGTAGCTGAATTAAAGGCCAAACCATTATTGATTCATCAAATTCGTGAAGCTCAGAAAGTCGACGATGAGTTGGTTGCAAAACGGGCTGAGTGTGTTTCGAACAAGGAATCGGAGTTTCAAAATGATGATGATGATTGTTTGAGGTTCAGAAGTCGTCTGTGTGTTCCAAGGAATTCGGAACTCATTTCGATGATTCTGAACGAAGCCCATTGTAGCCGAATGTCAATTCACCCGGGGAGTACGAAGATGTACAACGATTTGAAACGTCGGTTTTGGTGGCATGGTATGAAATGAGACATCTCCGACTTTGTTTCGAGATGTTTAATATGTCAACAAGTGAAAGCGGAACATCAAGTGCCTTCAGGGTTACTTCAGCCGATGACGATACTCGAGTGGAAATGGGATCGAGTCACAATGGACTTTGTGTCCGGACTGCCATTGTCAGCAAGTAAGAAGGATGCGATTTGGGTTGTTGTTGATAGACTGACTAAGTCGGCTCACTTTATCCCCATGCGTACGGATTTTTCATTGGATAAACTAGCTGAATTGTACGTTTCTCAGTTGTGAGATTACACGGGTACCGATTTACATTGTGTCGATAGAGATCCGAGATTCACCTCGCGATTTTGGAAGAAATTGCAAGAAGCTTTGGGTACCAAGTTGCATTTCAAAGACCGCCTTTCACCCCAAACCGATGGTCAATCCGGCGGATAATTCGGATACTTGAGGATATGTTGAGATGTTGCATCCTCGAGTTCGTGGTTCATGGGAACGGTATCTACCTTTGATTGAATTCGCCACAATAATAGTTTTCAATCGAGTATTAAGATGGCGCCTTACGAGGCCTTGTATGTAACACCCTTACCCGCTTCGTCATTAGGAGCAGATACAAGGTATTACCGTAACATAACACATACCATTAAACATAATCGAGATATAAATATGTCATCCAATTTGATAGTGCATCGTATAACATATGTCTTGAACAATATTAGCCAACTTTAATGGCTTGTACAAAGTAGCTGGTCGAGTAATCAGTAACTAATATTTTAAACCTAGACAATATGACACGTAACAAAATAATTAAGCCTACTATACATGCCATAATTCAAAACGTTTAGTTCAAATACCCTAAAGTATGATAGTGCGGGTAGATCTTCACGATCCTTAACTCCTGAGCAAGCCGGAGGACACTATAAGACAAAAGAGAGAAACAAAGTAAGCTTATAGCTTAGTAAGTAAGTATGTAAATACTAATTAAAGAATCTAACATGTTTACACAACAATTCAAGTATATCTACTTTAACTTCACTATTCATTCCACTTTCATTAAGCTGTCTCTATTGTGTCATATTCACTAAATAAATCATAACTCGAGTTACAAAACTCGAAATTAAAATCCGTAAAATTTCCCTAAATCTAGACTCATCAAAATTTTTTGCTAATTTTTTTCTATAATTTTTGGTTCAGCCGATTAGTACAGTTTATTAGTTAAAGTTTCCCCTATTACACAGCTCGACTGATCTGACCTCTGTTCACTACGAATTGAATTTCTCTCAGTACACAATTCAAACAAACCTGAAGTCTATTTCATTTAAAACTAGTCTCAATAAGGAATTTAGGAATGTAAACTATATTTCTTAATTTTCTTTGTACAATTTTTAATGATTTTTCATAGTTGGAACAGGGGATCACGTATTCATCCTGAGCAAGTCACATACAATTGTAAATATCTCAAAATATAGAATTCCTTTGCTTGCTCTGTTTCTTTTATATGAAAGTAGACTCATTAAAATTTAATTTCACATCTCATTCAACCTCTAATTATATTCCTCCTATTTTTGGTGATTTTTCAAAATCACGTCGCTGCTAACATCTAAAAACAGTTTTAATGCTAATTTCACTCTTTCACACATTCTTTATGCTAACCTCTTTTTATCTTATATATGTATATACCACAAATCATTTTCACCACATTTCATTCACCATAAGTGTAGGTCCAAACCACAATATCACCACAAAACCATCCCGTTGAACAATTCGGATCAATCCTCGATATTTAATGGTTTCAAAGACACACCCCCACCATCATACTTCGCTTAGTTCGGCTCTCTTGTACACATGGTGAACACTTAGTACCACTCATGCGACCTAACTGATTTGTCTCGTAGCTCTCTTGTCTACATGGTGTCCTTCACTTGGAATCACGCATGCGACCTAGCTACATTTATCTTTCACGTAGCTCTCTTGTCTACATGGTGTCCTTCACTTGGAATCACGCATGCGACCTAGCTACATTTATCTTTCACGTAGCTCTCTTGTCTACATGGGATACATCTCGTATCACACATGTGACCTAGCTACTACAGGTGTCTCGTAGCTTTCTTGTACACATGATGTGCACTCGGCATCATACATGTGACCTAGCTACGCTCCCTCTATTTCATTCGATCTCTCTGAATGTTCAAGGGATCTCTCTCTATATTTATTTCCATTCTTCCAATAGTCGATTTACATTTTAACATCAGCTAGTATATTTATATAATAGGCTGAAATATAAGAATGTACATGAAATTATTGTAATATTTACATACAAACTTACCTTGGTGCAAAATGTGGAAATTTTGCAATTTAGTCCAAAACTTTTTCCTTCCCAGATTCGAGATCAATTCGCGTCTTTCTTGATCTATAATAACACATTTAGCTCATTTAATACTCATACTACTTATTTCAATCCAAAATCACATCATGGAAAAATTACATTTTTGCCCCTAACTTTACAAAATTACAATTTTGCCCCTAGGCTCGGAATTTAATTTCAGCCCTTATTCTTATGTTTTATGATATGCTGAACATTTTCTCTTCTACAACAACATCAAATTCTCACACTATCATATAGTTATGAACAATAGGTATTTTTACCGATTATCTTGCTTTTACTCGTTTTCACTTAAAACCGAGTAGCACAAGTTATTTAACATAATTTAAAACCTCATATTCTATCATAAAACATCAAAATACACAAATTTCACCTATGGGTATTTTTCCCAATATGAACCCTAGGTTAAATTATTACTAGCATAAGCTTAATCGAGCTTCCGGATTCCAAAAGCGTAAAGAACATTAAAAGCGGGCTTGAAATCACTTACTATGGAGCTTGAAAATTGAAGAAACCCTAGCTATGGAGAGAGGGAGAATTCGCAGCAACTAAGGAGGATGATGATCAATTTTGTGTTATTTTTCCCATTTTATTTCATTTAATATCCAAATGACCAAAATGCCCTCCTTACTAAACTTTCAAAAATTCCTTCCATGTCCTAATTTTGTCCATGAACTTAAAATTGGTCAAATTGCTATTTAAGACCTCCTAATTAATATTCCAAAACAATTTCATACTAAAACTTCCGGATGCAAATTTTGCAACTTATTCGATTTAGTCCCTACTTTCAATTTAAGCACTTTAGGCATAGAATTTCATCACGAAATTTTCACACAATCATGCAATCATATCATAAACCCCAAAATAATTATAAAACAATTATTTCTATCTCGGATTTGTGGTCACGAAACCACTATTCCGATTAGGCCCTAATTCGGGTTGTCACAATTCTCCCCCTTTTGAGATTTTCGTCCCGAAAATCTTACCAGAAAGAGGTTTGGGTCTTTGTTTCCTCATAGCTTCCTCGGGTTCCCACGTAGCCTCTTCTATCCCATGTCTGTGCCACAATACTTTCACTAAGGCTATACTTTTATTTCTTAACTGTTTAACTTCTCGAGCCAAAATCTTTATTGGTTCCTCCTCATAGGTCATATCCGATCGAATCTCAATTTCTATTGGGGAAATCACATGTGAAGGATCAAAAGCGATAACGTCGCAACATTGATACATGAAACACGTTATGAATTCTTTCTAACTCTGCCGGTAAGGCCAACCGATATGCCATCGGTCCAATTCTCTCAAGAATCTCAGACGACCCAATAAAACGCAGACTCAACTTGCCTTTTCGACTAAATCTACGAATCTTTTCCATGGTGACACCTTCAAGAACACTTTATCATCCACGAAATTCAATCTCTTTCTTTTTAAATCGCATATGACTTTTGTCGATCTCAAGCGACTTTCAACCAATCCCGAATTACTTTTATTTTCTCTTGGTTTCTTTAACTAGATCAACTCCGTGAATCTATTTCTCACTAAGCTCGGTCCAATATAAAGGAGTCGACACTTACGACCATACAAGGCTTCAGACGGTGCCATTTGTATACTTGATTGATAACTGTTATTGTAGGCAAACTCAATCAAAGATAGATATTTCTCCCAACTACCTCCAAATTCTAAAACACGACATCTAAGCATATCTTGAGTACGGATTACTCTTTCCGTTTGACCATCTGTTTGTGGATGAAATGCGGTACTAAAGTTCAATTTTGTACCCAAAGCTTCTTGTAACTTTTTCCAAAATCTCGAGGTAAATCTTGAATCTCTATCGATATTATAGACATAGGTACTCGTGCAACTTCACAATTTCAGCAATATATAATTCGCTAATTTATCAAGTGAGTAATCAGACGTCTTGGTATAAAGTGGGCTGACTTTGTTAATCTATCAACCACTACCCAAACAAACATCCTTCTTTTTAGGAGTTAAAGGCAAACCGGTTACAAAATCCATGGTAATCTTGTCCCATTTCCACTCGGGCACCATTGCGGTTGAAGTAATCTGAAGGCACTTGATGTTTAGCTTTTACTTGTTGACAGATCAAACACTTGGTTACAAATTGAAATATCCCTTTTCATACCGCCACCAATACTGACTTCTTTAAATCATTATACATTTTGTGCTACCGGGATGAACCGATAAATGACCATTGTGCGCCTCATGTAATATTTTCGAATCAATTTATCGTTTTTCGGCACACATATCCTGTCTCGAAACATCAAGCAGTCATCCGGTCCAACTCGAAAATCTGAGTCGTAACTTTGATTCGCATTGAGTTCTCTTGATCCGCAACTCACTATCATTCTTTTGAGCATCACAAATCAATCGGAGAAATAATGGTTTAGCTCTCATCTCGCTAAGATTGACCCATCATCGACAATGCTAACCCGTGTTCATGGCTCTCAAAGTAAAAAGAAATTTTACGCTCAAGGCGTCAAGAACTACATTTGCTTTTCCGGATGATAATCAATCACTAGATCATAATCCTTTAATAATTCAAGCCATCTTCGCCGTCGCAGATTCAGATCCTTTGATTCATCAAGTACTTCAAACTTTTGTGATCGGTAAAATTCGGCATTTTCACCGTACAAATAATGTCGCCAAATTTTCAAGGCAAAAACAACAATGACGAGTTCAAATCATGTGTAGGATAGTTCTTCTCTTGCGGTTTTAACTGTCTCAAGCATAAGCTACCACTTTACCCTCTTGCATCAACACACATCCAAGGCACATCAACGATGCATCACTATAAATTACGAACTCCTTTTCGACTCGGGCTGTACTAAAATTGGTGCTTGGTCAATCGTGCTTTCAACTTTTCAAAACTTTGTTGACATTTATCAGTCCATTCAAACTTAACATTCTTTTGCAACAACTTAGTCATAGGAGAGGCAATCATCGAAAATCCTTCAACAAAACGTCTATAATACTCGGCTAAGCCTAAAAGCTTCTAACCTCGGATACATTCTTGGCGGTTTCCAATCAACGATCGCAGAAATCTTGCTTGGATCCACCGAATACCATCACCGAGACTATATGTCCCAAAATCTAACTTCACGGCCGTAACTCACTTTTACTAAACTTGGCAAACAGTTTCTTTTCTCTCAAGATCGCAATATAGTTCTCAAGTGTTCGCATGTTCGGACTCATCTCGAGAATAAATTAAAATGTCATCTATAAACACTACTACAAACTTATCCAAATATGGCGGAAGATCCGATTCATTAAGTCCATAAATATAGTGGAGCATTTGTTAAGCGAAAGGCATCACAAGAAACTCATAATGTCCATACCTTGTCCTAAAGGCGGTTTTGGTACATCGACTCCTTAACTCTCATTTGGTAGTAACCGGACCTCAAATCAATCTTTGAAAACACTGTGGCCCCTTTAACCGATCGAATAAATCATCAATCCTCGGCAATGGGTACTTATTCTTTATAGTCACCTTATTAAGTCGACGGTAATCAATGCAAAGTCTCATTGAACCATCCTTCTTCTTACTGAATAATACAGAGCACCCGGGAGAGAAACTCGGTCTCACAAATCCCTTGTCCATTAACTCCTGCAATCGAGCCTTCAATTCTTTTAATTCATCGAGCCATTCTATATGGAGCAATCGAGATCGGTGCGAGACCAAGCAACAAATCAATGGCAAAATCTATCTCTCTGTTCGGAGGCAACCAGGCAATTCCTCCGAAATACATCCGAAACTCACAGACTATCGGTACTAATTCAAATTTCAGTTGAGGCAACTCAATATTCATTACATAAGCGAGATAAGCTTCACACCTTTTCTCATGTATTTACGTGCAGACATATGCGAAATCACCATAGGCAATTTATTTGATTCATCTGTTTCAACCCACGAATTTCTCCATTTTCACATTTCAACTCTAGTGTCTTTTGTTTACAATCTACCTTAGCATCATACAATGTTAACCGGTCCATTCCCAAGATAACGTTAAACTCACCAAATGGTAATGACATCAAGTTGGTAGGAAAAGCGGTGACCTTGAATCATTAATGGGCAATTCTTGCAAACCTTGTCAACTAGCACATATTGGCCTAAGGGTTCGACACTTTAATCGTGAACTCATAAATTCAACAGTAACTTTTATTGGATACTAAATTCATGCAAATATAGGAATGAGTGGACCGGGATCAATCAATGCAATAACAATAGTATCATAGAGAGAAAATGTACCGAGAATGACATCGGAGATGATGCATCTTCTCTGCACGTATAGCATAAGCTCTAGCGGTGCTCTAGCTTCGATCTTGCCGTTAAATCTTTCATCACAGTTTTACTACTAGTCCCACCTCCGGTATTTCTCGGTGGTCTACCTCTACTAGCGGTGGTATTACATCTAGCACTCTGAAATCTTTCTTCTTTAACTTTCTCGGACAATCTCTAATAAAATGCTCACGAGAACACTTTTGAAACAAGCTCGCTCGGTCCCCCAACACTCACCGTAATGTTGCTCGCCACATTCATTCGACACTCGGGCTTTCTAGGTCGCACATTACCCACACTTGCCACCAAGTAGCTTGAGCTTTAGACCCGAATATGCTCTACCACGATCTCTGTGAATCCCCAATTGAAACCGTCATTCGAGGGTTTATCTCTTTGGACCTCTTTGGTTGAGATTGAAATGGCTTGCTTATCATCTTTTTCGACATCTCGAGCCTCAATAGCGCTTTTCTTCTTTCTTTGTTCAATTCTTGACTTTAAGAGCTCGATCAACCAATACTACAAATTCTTTCAACTCCAAAATTCCTACAAGCACTTTAATATCCTCATTCAGCCCATCTTCAAATCTTCTACACATAATAGCCTCGGTGGACACACATTCACGGGCATACTTGTTTGAGTCTTACAAATTCGCGTTCATACTCTGCTCAGACATTTTCCCCGCTTCAATTCAAGGAACTCCTTCCGTTTTGATCAATAAATCGTGACTTATGTATTTCTTTCTAAATTCTTCTGGAAGAAATCCCAAGTAACTTTTCTTTTGGCACCACTGCAACCAAAGTCTTCCACCGTGGTAAGTCAATCTCTCAAAAGTGATACAACACACTTTAAGCATTCCTCGGGTGTACATGAGAGCTCATCAAATACACGGGTAGAATTTTCAAGCCGAATTCCACTTTCTCGGGATCATCATCGACCTTTGCTCTAAACTCTTCCCCTTGTTTTGAATCTTGTCAACCGGAGGCTTGTTCATTCTTACCAAATCATTACCTTGAGCATTCATGTGAATCGCCCGAGGTATAGGAGGGGTGGAGGAGGTTGAGCATTTGGATTTGCTCGAATAAATTCAATATACCAATTGTTCATCATTTGGAGAAAGGCATCCGAGCCTCATCTCCTTGTCTCAATGTCTGGTCTACTTTCCACAGTAGCGGTCCCTTGTGGAGAGCGGCGCATTACTAACGACATCATCACCAGCAGTTCCTTGGGATCCATTACTATATTAAAACAAAACACGCTTTAGAATAATCGAGTCACCACACTATCACAATATTTTTATGGCATGTATAGCTAGACTTTTACACACACTTTATTAGTCCGAGAACCGACTAAACCATAGCTCGATACCACTAAATGTAACACCCATTACCGTTCATTGTCGTAGGAGCAGGATACAAGGTATTACGAACATAACATATACCATTAAACATAACCGAGATATAAATATGTCATCCAATTTGATAGTGCATCATTATAACATATGTCTTGAACAATATTAGCCAACTTTAATGGCTTGTACAAAGTAGCTGGTCGAATCTTGTAACTAATATTTTAAACCTAGACAATATGACACGTAACAAAATAATTAAGCCTACTATACATGCCATAATTCAAAAGCGTTTAGTTCAAATACCCTAAAGTATGATAGTGCGGGTAGATCTTCACGATCCTTAACTCTGAGCAAGCCGGAGGACACTATAAGACAAAGAGAGAAACAAAGTAAGCTTATAGCGTAGTAAGTAAGTATGTAAATACTAATTAAAGAATCTAACATGTTTACACAACAATTCAAGTATATCTACTTTAACTTCACTATTCATTCCACTTTGATTAAGCTGTCTCATTGCGTCATATTCACTAAATAAATCATAACTCGAGTTACAAAACTCGAAATTCAAATCTGTAAAATTTCCTGAATCTAGACTCATAAAAATTTTTTCTAATTTTTTCTATAATTTTGGTTCAGCCGATTAGTACAGTTTATTAGTTAAAGTTTCCCTATTACACAGCTCGACTGATCTGACCTCTGTTCACTACGAATTGAATTTCTCTCAGTACACAATTCAAAAAACCCTGAAGTCTATTTCATTTAAAACTAGTCTCAGTAAGGAATTTAGGCATGTAAACTATATTTCTTAATTTGCTTTGTACAATTTTTAATGATTTTTGAAAGTTGGAACAGGGGATCACGTATTCATCCTGAGCAAGTCACATACAATTGTAAATATCTCAAAATATAGAATTCCTTTGCTTGCTCTGTTTCATTTATATGAAAGTAGACTCATTAAACTTTAATTTCACATCTCATTCAACCTCTAATTATATTCCTCCTATTTTTGGTAATTTTTCAAAATCATGTCACTGCTACTATCTAAAAACAGTTTTAATGCTAATTTCACTCTTTCACACATTCTTTATGCTAACCTCTTTTTATCTTATATATGTATATACCACAAATCATTTTCACCACATTTCATTCACCATAAGTGTAGGTCCAAACCACAATATCACCACAAAACCATCCCGTTGAACAATTCGAATCAATCCTCGATATTTAATGGTTTCAAAGACACATTGACCCCACCATCATACTTCGTTTAGTTCGGCTCTCTTGTACACATGGTGAACACTTAGTACCACTCATGCGACCTAACCGATTTGTCTCGTAGCTCTCTTGTCTACATGGTGTCCTTCACTTGGAATCACGCATGCGACCTAGCTACATTTATCTTTCACGTAGCTCTCTTGTCTACATGGTGTCCTTCACTTGGAATCACGCATGCGACCTAGCTACATTTATCTTTCACGTAGCTCTCTTGTCTACATGGGATACATCTCGTATCACACATGTGACCTAGCTACTACAGGGTGTCTCGTAGCTTTCTTGTACACATGATGTGCACTCAGCATCATACATGTGACCTAGCTACGCCCTCTATTTCATTCGATCTCTCAGAATGTTCAACCAGGATCTCTCTCTATATTTATTTCCATTCTTCCAATAGTCGATTTACATTTTAACATCAGCTAGTATATTTATATAATAGGCTGAAATATAAGAATGTACATGAAATTATTGTAATATTTACATACAAACTTACCTTGGTGCAAAATGTGGAAATTTTGCAATTTAGTCCAAAACTTTTTCCTTCCCGATTCGAGATCAATTCGCGTCTTTCTTGATCTATAATAACACATTTAGCTCATTTAATACTCATACTATTTATTTCAATCCAAAAATCACATCATGGAAAAATTACATTTTTGCCCCCTAACTTTTACAAAATTACAATTTTGCCCCTAGGCTCGGGAATTTAATTTCAGCCCTTATTCTTATGTTTTATGATATGCTGAACATTTTTCTCTTCTACAACAACATCAAATTCTCACACTATCATATAGTTATGAACAATAGGTATTTTTACCGATTATGCTTGCTTTTACTCGTTTTCACTTAAAACCGAGTAGCACAAGTTATTTAACATAATTTAAAACCTCATATTCTATCATAAAACATCAAAATACACAAATTTCACCTATGGGTATTTTTCCCAATATGAACCCTAGGTTAAATTATTACTAGCATAAGCTTAATCGAGCTTCCGGATTCCAAAAGCGTAAAGAACATTAAAAGCGGGCTTGAAATCACTTACTATGGAGCTTGAAAATTGAAGAAACCCTAGCTATGGAGAGAGGGAGAATTCGCAGCAACTAAGGAGGATGATGATCAATTTTGTGTTATTTTTCCCATTTTATTTCATTTAATATCCAAATGACCAAAATGCCCTCCTTACTAAACTTTCAAAAATTCCTTCCATGTCCTAATTTTGTCCATGAACTTAAAATTGGTCAAATTGCTATTTAAGACCTTCTAATTAATATTCCAAAACAATTTCATACTAAAAACTTCAGGGATGCAAATTTTGCAACTTATTCGATTTAGTCCCTACTTTCAATTTAAGCACTTTAGGCATAGAATTTCATCACGAAATTTTCACACAATCATGCAATCATATCATAAACCCCAAAATAATTATAAAACAATTATTTCTATCTCAGATTTGTGGTCACGAAACCACTATTCCGATTAGGCCCTAATTCGGGTTGTCACATTGTACAGGCGTAAATGCCGTACACCATTGTTTGGACCGAGCTCGGTGAAAGCAAAATTTTCGGGGTGGATTTGATTAAAGATGCTGAACAGAAAGTAAAAGTAATCCGTGAAAATCAAGATAGCCTCCGATCGTCGAAGTCGACGCGGATCTGAAACGAAAAGACATTGAGTATCGTGGGAGATAAAGTGTTTCTTAAAGTTTCGCCTTGGAAAAGATACTCGATTTGGGCGCAAGGGCAAATTGAGTCCGAGGTTCATCGGGCCATATGAGATATCCGAACGAGTCATCCGATTCGCGTATCGTTTGATTTTGCCCCTGAACTTGAAAAGATTCACGACGTCTTTCATGTTTCGATGCTTGACGTTATAGATCGATCCGTCGCACGTAATTAGTCCATCGAGGTTGAAATTCAAGCCGATATGAGTTATGAAGAAGAACCGATTCAGTATCCTAGCTCGTGAAGTGAAGGAGTTGCGAAACAAAAGGGTTCCGTTAGTAAAAGTGTTATGGCTCAAACACGGGATGGAAGAAGCTACTTGGGAACCCGAGAATTCTATAAAGAGCGATGCCCAAACCTATTTACGGTAAGATTTTCGGGACAAAAATTTCTTGTGTGGGGAGAGTTGTGACAGCCCAAAATTGACCCTAGTCGGAAGTGGTTTGGGACCGCTAAACCGAGTCACCAAAATGTTTGAACGTAATATTTATTGTCTAGAATATGTATTTATGAATGTGTAAAATTTCAAGCTTGATTTAGTCGATTGCATGTGAATTCAGTTATTAGGACTTGTGTGACACTTTTGAAATGTGATAGGCTAATCTATAAGGACCTAATAGTGCATGTAATCAAAGGGAGGACTTGCATGCCAAATTTCCCCTAATAGCTAGTGGCCGGCCATGACAAGGATTATGGGCAAAACATGTCATAAAACATGTTGGGACAATGGTGTATGTAAGAAAAAATAAAATAATGAGCATGGGAATTGAATAAAGAAAGGAAGAAAAAAAAGAGAATGGTGAGTGTCCCCCCTATGCCGTGAGTTGAAGAAAAGAAAAGAAAAAATTTGTTCATCCTTTTCATTCTCTCTTGGCGAAAATTCTAAGGAAGAAGAGGGAGTTCTTGCTTCATGTTTGGTTTGGAAGAGGATTAGGAAGAGGTTTGGCCATACTTGTATCAAGATTAAGGTATGTTTGATGTTGTGCCATGAGATTCATGCATGTTTTTGGTTGCTAACTTGATGTTCTTATTAGCCCATGGTTCAAATCCTTGCTATGTCATGGGAGTGGTATTCGGCCAAGGTGGATTTTGTGTTAATGCCATTGCATGTTGAATATGAAGCTTGCTAATGATACATGTGATGGTGGATTGATGGCTCTTGGACTTTCTTTTTAGCATTTTTGAGTGAAACATTAAGTTCTTTGTTTAACCATGACCAAAATTGAAATGGTATGGTGTTGTGATGTATTCGGCCATGGTACATTCATAAGTATAATTTATGCTTATTACATGGTAGGTAAGATTTGTGTTTTGGATTTATGTTCATGTTTAGTTATAATCAACCTTGAGATTCGGCTCTAGCATAAACATATATATATATATGTTTGCACATGACGTATTGGTATGACATATATACTATCTCAAGGTATATATTTTCATATGATGATGTTTTAGTTATGAAGTAAATGATTGATGCGTATTGAGTTACAATATGGAATGCGTTAGTTAGTAAAATGTATGCCGTTTATGTGTCGTATTAAGTGTATAATTGGCCTCAACATGGACATGCATATTCGGCCATATGAGGGGGATTGGTGTGCATGCATTCGGTTAGAGGCAAGCATATTGATGCCTATTCTTGGCTTGGAAAATTTGGCTAAGGAGAGTACTAACTAATGTGTTGAGTTTGATTCATGATTTCCGTACATATGTGACTTAAATGTCTAATGAAAATATGTGGGCTAAGTACCTTGAATTCCTCTTCGATGCTCAAATGATTAAATCAATTTATTTGTTAAATTAAGCTCAAGAGCAAAGGGAGCTAAATCCGATAAAGGGAAGGAAAAAGTGGTCGAATAGCCATCGGAATCATTCGACAACATCCGAGGTAAGTTCTTGAGTAATAGAGCTTAAATTGTGATTTGATTAGATCATGTTTTAAGCAAATCGAAATCATGCTCTTTGTGTGTGGCTATTGAGCGAAATTGTAAATATGATAAGTGTCTTGTGTTTGAGCTTTGGTAATGAGAATGTAATAAGAATGCGTATTGATTTGTTGATATATGTGCTTGGTTATTGAATGGTATCCGGGCTAAGTCCCGAAGGCTTTTGTGCTAAGTGACTAAATCCGGGTCAATTCTCAAGACATTTGTGCGAGTTACCAAAACGGGTTAAGTCCGAAGGCATTTGTGCGAGTTACCAAAACCGGGTTAAGTCCCGAAGGCATTCGTGCGAGTTACTAAATCTGGGCTAATTCCCGAAGGCAATTGTGCGAATCACTATAATCGGGCTATGTCCTGAAGACAATCGAGCGAGTCACTATATCCGGTTAAATTTCGAAGGTACGTGATTCGGGAATGAGCAATCTTGCTGTAAAAATTTCAGTTAATACGCTTGCAAAAATTCCAGCAATGAGGTATGTTCGTATGTGCTTTGAATTAGTTGAGCCCTTACAAGTAAGTATTATTTCGGTTGATAAACGAGCTACCGCCTTTGGCTAAGTTGATCTTTGTGTATGAACATAAGGGTTGGTAATGTGAAGTAAGTATGATATTGAGAATGTGTGCATATGAAATTATCCGTTTAGCTATATGAATGCTATGCTTTTGTTGTGCTGGAATCCCTTGCTCAAAACTTACTAAGCATAAATTGCTTACTCCGTTTCTTTGTTCTCTGTTTTACAGATTTTGGCTCGTCAGCTATCGGACTCGGAATTTTTGGAAGTGGCGCATAGAAGTGGAGTATGGCATTAGACCATTTGTGTTTATGTAAATATATATGGTTTCATGATGTGATTATGGCATTATCAGCCCTTGGAATGGCTAAATATGATCATATGTGGACCTATGTATGACAAAACTCTAGTTGGTCCATGGAAACCACGAAATAGGTAAAGTTTACCTTGAAAACAGATGCTGACAGCAGCAGTGGTGTGGATGTGAAAAATCCCTAAAAATATCAGGAATGGAATTAAATATGAATAAATTATGTAAATGATACTTGATGAATCTACTTTCATATGGAAGAAACGAAACGGTCATATGAGTTGTATGTTAAGAGATATTTAGGTATTTGTGAAACAGGGCCAGAACGGTTTCTGGATTCCCTGTTCCGACTTTGGAAATTCAGTATAAATTAACCAGAGATAATTAGGAGTCATTCCATATATTTATAGATTCCTCTTTGAGTCTAGATTCTATATAAATAAACGGCATCAGTATTGAATCCCTGTACAGGGAGATATTCAAGTTGTAACGCATGAAGGTCAGTGTAGTCGACCCCTGTAACATGGGAGACTTTAACTAATAAAATGTACTAATTGGCTTGACCAAAAATTCTAAAACAAAATCTGTAGATGGAAATATGAGTCTAGTTTTAGGGAAAAATTACAAAACTGATTTTCGAGTTTTGAAACTCAAGATATGATTTTTAAGGCGACAGTGACGCAGTAACCAGCTTGTCTGGAAATTTTTTTTTATGGACTGTGAAAACAATTAAGTTAAGTCCGTGTGCACCTTGTGTTCGACTCCGGTAACGGACTCGGGTACGGGGTGTTACACCTACTCTATAACCTTTGACTTTCCTCGGTCTAAGTCCGAATTTCTCTTTTCTTGGTCTATATGTATTCAAAATTAACCCTTGTATTCAACAAGTCATTCAATTTTATCCATATATATATATATATATATATTTATTCAACAAGTCATTCAATTTGATCCATATATATATATTTATTCAACAAGTCATTCAATTTGATCCATATACATATATTTAGGGCATTTTACAATTTAGCCCTCACATTTTCACATTTTAACATTTTAGCCCCTATTTCAGAGAATCAGAAAATACACAAAATTCCTCAAAACTATGTATTAGCCGAATCTTCCTATGGTATTTAGCAAGCCATAATTTTCATTTATTTCACATTTCAACCCCTCAATTTACACTTTTCTCAATTTAATCCCTAATATGCATTTTTACTCAATATCACTTTACAAAACATGTATATCAAACACTAAGCTTTCATATTCTACCAATTAACATTACAAAACTCATGGATTCATCAATGATATAACTCAAAATATTCATCAAAATTAGAAATTCTTTTATGGGCTTTGTAGTATACAAAGCAACGATTACAAAAACGTAGAAATTATCAAAAACTGAATAAAAACACATACCTAATTAGCCAAGATGATTCCTGAAACTTAAAACTCTTCAAACTCAGGTTTTCTTTCCTATTTTCGGTGGTTGAACACTAAAAAATGATGGATGAAATATGTTTGTTTTATTTTATTTCATCATAATGCATTAATTACCTTTTTACCCTTGTAATAAAACATTAATATTCCATCAACTAATGTCCATTAATGTCATTTAATCAAAACCATGGTCAAATAACCACATAAGGACCGCACAATTATAAAGCCAAATCAAATAGGCATTTTTAACATATAACAGACAACTTTTACATTTTACGCGATTAGGTCCTTTTTAGTAAATTGGCACACAAACGATTAAATTTTAATACGAAACTTTCACACATGCTAATTCGCACATCATAAGCACAAAAAATAATATTTAAATATTTTTTCACTCGAATTTGTGGTCGCAAAACCACTATTCTGACTAAGGTCTAAACCGGACTGTTACAATTCTCCGCCCTTAGGGATTTTTGTCCCCGAAAATCTTACCGTTAAATAGATTCGGATATTGTCGTCTCATAACATCTTTAGGCTCCCCCGTGGCCTCTTCAATACCATGTCGATACCAAATCACTTTTACTAATAGAATTTTCTTATTTCGCAACTCTTTAACCTTTTGAGCTAAGATACGTATCGGCTTTTCTTCGTAAGTCATATCAGACTAAATTTCAATCCCAGATGGAGAAATCACATGTGAAGGATTAGATCTGTATCGTTGAATCATCGATACGTGAAACACATTATTAATCTTTTCTAATTTTGGTGGCAACAACAATCTATATGCTACCGGCCTAATATGCTCGATAATCTTATACAGTCTAATGAATCTCGGACTCAATTTGCCTTTTCTACCGAACCAAAATACTTTCTTCCATGGAGACACTTTCAAAAACACTTTGTCATTGATTTTAAACTCAATATCTTTCCTTTTCAAATTCAATATCCGTTTGCGGGTGAAAAGCAGTACTGAAATGCAATTTAGTACCCAGAACATCTTGCAACTTCTTCTAGAATCGTGATGTGAATCTCGGATCTCTATCTGATACAATAGATAATGGCACACCGTGCAATCTCATAATATTGGAAATGTATAACTTAGCCAACTTATCTAGTGAGTAATCAGATTGTACCGGAATAAAATGGGCTGATTTGGTCAATCGATCAACTACAACCCAGATAACATTTTTCTTTCTTGGAGACAGGGGTAAACCCGAAGCAAAATCCATTGTTACTCGATCCCATTTGCACTCCAGAACCATGATCTATCGTAACAAACTAGATGGCACCTGATGTTCAGCTTTAACTTGATGAAAAATTAAACATTTCAAAACAAAGTCAGAAATATCTCTTTTCATTCTGGACCACTAGTAATACTGTTTCAGATCATTATACATTTTCGTACTACCCGGATGCACAGATAACCAACTATTGTGAGCTTTAATCAAAATCATCTAAATTAACTCTGAATTTCCCGGAACACAAATTCAATCTCAAAATCTCAGGCAATCATCTTTATCAACTCTGAATTCTGAATCAGACTCTAAATCACACTGAACTCTTTTAGCTAAAATCTCATTATCAATCTTCTGAGTTTCGATAATCTGCTGTAAGAATAAAGGTCTTGCTTTCAATTCAGCTAGAACTGAACCATCATCAGACAGAACCGAATGAGCATTCATCGCATGTAAAGCAAACAATGATTTTTGACTCAAGGGATCAGCAACAACATTTCCTTTTCCCGGATGATAATCAATCACAAGTTCGTAGTCTTTTAGCAACTCTAACCATCTTCTTTGTCATAGATTCAGATCTTTTTGAGTCATCAGATATCTCAAACTCTTATGATCAGAATATACATGACATTTCTCACTGAACAAGTAGTGACTCCAAATCTTCAAAGCAAACATAATTGCAGCCAACTCAAGATAGGGCGTCGGATAGTTCTTTTCATGCGGCTTCAACTGTCTTGAAGCATAAGCAATGACTTTGCCTTCTTGCATCAAAACACATCCCAGTCCGATCAACGAAGTATCATTGTAGATTACAAATTCTTTACTCGATTCGGGTTGTATTAATACCGGAGCTTCAGTCAACAACATTTTTAACTGATCAAAGCTATTTTAACACTTTTCGGACCATTCAAACTTTACATCTTTCTGAAGTAGCTTCATTAACGGAGTTGAAATCATAGAAATGTCTTTTACAAACCTTCAATAATAACCGTCAAGTCCTAGAAAACTGTGGACTTCAAAAACGTTCCTCGGGCATACTTACTCAAACATACAAATTCTCTTTCATATTCTATTATAGTCATTCATCCCTCTTCAATTCTAGAAACTTTTTATATTTTTGATCGAGGAATCTCTAGCTTATGTACTTTTTTCGAAACTTAGTTTGAAAGAATTCCCAGGTAACCCGTTCCCTAGGAACCACCAATATCAATGTCTTCCACCAGTGATATGCATTGTCTCTAAGCAAGGATACCACACATTTGATACATTCATCTGGAGTACTAGATAGTTCATCGAATACTCAGATTGTATTCTCAAGCCAAAACTCAGCCCTCTCGGTATCATAATCAATCGTAGCCAAAAATTCTTCAGCCCCATGTTTACAAATCTTATCGACAGGTGGCTTATTCAATCGAATCGAATCTATTACTTGTGGCACAATCAAAACTTGTTGTGGAATAGGTGGGGATGGAGGTTGTTCAGCAGTCGAATTTGTTCATACGAATTCCGCGAACCATTCAGTCATCATTTGGAAGAATGCTTGCTTAGCCTTTACTCCTAGACTACTAGACATCGGCCTAGACTTGGCTGGTACTGTCCCTTGAACAAGAGCAGGCGCATTGCTTTCTCCATCATCAACTATTGCTCGTTCAGGATCCATTTGCTAAATGAAAAAAAACATTTTTACTGTTAGGAATCATCACACTATCAAAATTAATATATATGGCATGTATAGTTAGACTCACATACGCTATGGTAGTCCTAGAACCGACTAAACCATAGGTCTGATACCAATAAAATGTAACACCCCTAACCCGTATCCGTCGTCGGACTAGGGTTAAAGGCATTACCGAACAATTCAGAACATTTAACATTCATTTCATAAACATTATAGCATCAGAGATCAAAAATCAATGTAGAGTCCCTTATATGGGTCATCGAGACCTTAAACATGCATTATAAAGGGGTCGAGACTAAATCGAACACATACAAAATTTTTCCAGAACGTAAACATTTTTCAAACAAGTACAAGTAGCAAGCCCATGTGAACAGGCCGTGTGCCTCACATGGCATTGGACACGCTCGTGTGTCTAGGCCGTGTCTAAATAGGGAATACATTCTGTCATATTCACATGACCACAAGACATGCCTGTGTGTCTTGGCCATAGTCGACATTGACTTGGGTCACAGGCTAGCCACATGCCCGTGTGCTTTGGTCGTCGTCCAGCCTGACTTACAAATGTAGGTACCTTAGAGGACACGGCTGAGACACACACCCGAGCCTTTCCTGTGTGGATAAAAACAGGCCATTTGAATAGCCAATTTGCCACCTCATTTGGGTCAAACCTACAAGCACCAAACCAAGCATATTTCCAACACAATTTTAGCCTTTTTCCATTCTCAACTCATCAACCAAATCATACTAAATCTAAACAAAAATCATATCAAAACATGTGCTCCATAAATTCCAAATAAACATACACATCTCATGCCAAAAACTTATCAAATTGACCATTTCCTTTGGCCAACAAAATGCACATCATAATGGCATATTTGCATCACATAACATATATCAATATCAACCATAAGTTTTAACTCAAACTAACCATATCATATGGCATAATATATACACTACAAAACAATCTAAATACCCCTAGGCTATACATGTCATATACCATATATACAACTCTCAAAATGGTCCCAAAATATATGTCCGATAGTGTGAATGAGTTGCTGATAATTCCCAAATCTGAGCTAGCTTTATAACACTGTAAGATCGAGAACATTTCACGTAGTAAGCTTAGAGCTTAGTACGTTCGAGGTATAATACATTTAACTCAACATTTAAAAGCTATAAGACATATTAGTTAACACATAGTTCAATTCATATCACTACTTAGCCTCATTCATTACCATTTCTCATGTCATACTATTTTTTTAATTCTCGTATCATTGCACATAACTCATACACAATATTATTGACCACATAGGTTCATCTATCTCATACACCATATCGTTAACCATAAATATTCATTACATACCTCCACAAACTTGTACTTAACTATTACATTATCACTTCCATGCTCGATACACTAATTCGTTAGATCATCTTTCCACGCACAAGAACATCGCACACTTAGTACCAATAATCTAGCCCAAGCTATAAAATATCACACACTTAGTGCCATAATATTAGACATAAACTATCTCAATATTGCACACTTAGTGCCACATATAGCCGAAGCTATTCCAGTTTGCACACTTAGTGCTATTTATAGCCGAAGCTATTTCAAATCGCACACTTAGTGCCGAACATAGTTTATTTATCATCGTACTCACACCATAGTCAAATATATACAATTTAAGCATTATCAAAGCACTAAAATATAAATTGTAACATCATTTATTCTGTATGAACTTACCTCGTACTCAGTATTGTTGATTCAGATTTTCTACTCTATAACCTTTGGCTTTCCTCGGTCCAAGTCTGAATTCCTCTTTTCTTGATCTATATGTATTCAAAATTAACCCTTGTATTCAACAAGTCATTCAATTTGATCCATATACATATATTTAGGGCATTTTGCAATTTAGCCCTCACATTTTCACATTTTAACATTTTAGCCCATATTTCATAAAATCACAAAATACACAAAATTCCTTAAAGCTATGTATTAGCTGAATCTTCCTATGGTCCTTAGCAAGCCATAATTTTCATTTATTTTACATTTCAACCCCTCAATTTACACTTTTCTCAATTTAATCCCTAATATGCATTTTTACTCAATATCACTTTACAAAACATGTATATCAAACACTAAGCTTTCGTATTCTACCAATTAACATTACAAAACTCATGGATTCATCAATGACATAACTTAAAATATTCATCAAAATCAGAAATTCAAGTATGGGCTTTGTAGTATACAAAGCAACGATTACAAAAACATAGAAATTATCAAAAACCAAACAAAAAAACACATACCTAATTAGCCAAGATGAGTGTCAAAACTTCAATCTCTTCAAACTTAGGTTTTCTTTCCTATTTTCGATGGATGAACACTAAAAAATGATGGATGAAATATGTTTGTTTTATTTTATTTCATCATAATGTACTAATTACCTTTTTACCCTTGAAATAAAACATTAATATTCCCTCAAATAATGCCCATTAATGTCATTTAATCAAAACCATGGTCAAATAACCACATAAGGACCTCACAATTATAAAGCCAAATCAAATAGGTGCTTTTAGCATATAACAGGAAACTTTTACATTTTACGCGATTAGGTCCTTTTTATTAAATCGGCACACGAACGATTAAATTTTAATACGAAACTTCCACACATGCTAGTTCGCACATCATAAGCATGAAAAATAATATTTAAATATTTTTTGACTCAGATTTTTGGTCTCAAAACCACTGTTCTGACTAGGGTCTAAACAGGACTGTTACAAATTATTCGACTGTTAAGTGATTAAATAGGTACCTATTGTTCAATTATAGGTTCTGGGGTGCTCGGGAGTTCTTTCGCAGTAAAAAAATACGAGGTGTGTACTCGAAACATAAAAAATGGGGTTCAGGTAAAAGTTAAAAAGCTTACTATCGACACCACATGAGCGTGTCGTCGCCAGTGTGGTAGGCCGTGTGATGGAACACGGGCGTGTGGTTGACGAGGCTAGACCATGCACACTAGGCACGATCTTGTGATGGCTAGATAGGCCGTGTGTGAGATACGGGCTCAACTGATTTGGGCCGTATAGGCCACACAGACGTGTGGGCCCACAAGGGTAAACCACAAGGGTGTGTGGGATTTTGTGCCAGGCCGTGTGATCCAGACGCCAAGGCCAATTTGGGTAGTGTGGTCCACATGGGCATGTGGGCCCACACGGGCAGATCACATGGGTGTGTGAGCCTAATTTTTTTGATTTGTTTCTAAGGCGGGTTACCCGGGACGACTATGAACCTACTGTGGGGTCGGTAAGTAATGCTTTGATCCCTAATTAACTAAATGATTTATATATGACTATTTACTGAGCATGGTTAGAATATTGTACTGATTATATGCATGACACTATGTGATAGCATGCCACGACTGTATGTTGCATTGCGTGGGGATGGGATGATATATATGGAGGAAGTGTACTGATGGCTTCGAGCCTAATACTCGTAGCTCAGCTACAAATTATTGTCTAGTACTTCTTTCGATACTAATTTGGAGTGTAGGGATGGGTAGGTTGATTATATCCCCACATGAAGTGTAGGGTTGGACAGAGATGGTGTGTAAAGGCTGGCTGGGTAGGACTTGTTTACTGCATAATCTGTTACTATATAGATTATACTGTAATGGGCCAAGGCCCAAATGCATCCCTGCTTTTGTATTGAGACGGGTTAAAGCCCTAACTGATACTGTCACTGATACTAAAAAGTGCCTAGGCTCAGACTAAGTTTATTTTGTGCTGTCTGCTTGTTTGCTCGAGGAATTACACACTGAGTTTTTGTAAACTCACCCTTCTATTTAATCCGTATAGGTAATCCCCAGACTTGATGGATCGATGCAGCGGAGGACTTGGCAGTGGCCACACGTACCTAAACTATCTCTTCAACTTTGGGTATTAAAATTTTTAATTATATTATGGGGTAATTTTTTATGTAAATTGCGGACTTTCTGCGACTTTTACTTAATTTGGATTATTACTTACTTTTATGGATTTATAACAACTAAGATGTTTAAAAACTCAGCTTCAAAAAGGTAAAATTTTCTCTAACTACGCGATTTACTCAAAAATGACTTTTAAAAGCTTCCACAGGAAAATGGGTAAAAACGATTGACTCGATAGGTAATGATTTTGGGGTTAACAAGTGTAAACAAATGGGAAATTATTTTACCGTAACAACTTTGTTTCAAACTATATCATGTGACATCGCCAGATTTAGCCATAACGTCTAGGCCAGGTTTAGGGTGTTACATTTAGTGGTTTTAGAGCCAGGTTGCAAAACTCGACTATGGATTTGGGATTTAATATAAAAAAACTTGTTTTAACTAATTTTTGAATATTGGAATATTTTTACTTAACGTGTGGTACATCGAGTCTCCGGTGCCGATTCTGTATGTTCTCTATAACTGTTAAATTTTTTTGACTGAAACTGCTATAGGTAGTATATACTGAGCTCACTATAGATGGACTATACTAGAAACACTCAAAATAGTGTACACTAAGACTGTGGTTAAATTGATAGACACTGAGTTGTACGAAAACGAACTCTGAATTACTAATTCTATTTTCATAAAATATTTGTTAATAAACACTAGAACTGTAAGCTAACGCATAAAACTATTAATACAAATAAAATGAAATTAGACAATGAGCACAAGAGGTACTCGCGGACAGGGTACAAGAGGCCATGGTAGAGGCTGTAGAGGGACCCGAGCTGGTCATCATCATCAGGCAACCTACCTAATCGGATACTAGTGAGACGCCTGTTTCAACGGCAACTGAGACTGGATCTGGGTCTCATAATCGTGTTGCTGTGGACGATGCACTGTCCCAAGCTATGTTGAGGATTTTAGAGAGGATCGTTGGGCATAATACAAGAGGTGGAGGTTATGGGTCAGTTACGGAACGATTTCGATCTAATGGAGTTGAGATTTTTAGGGGTATTACTGGAGTTGCCCCTAACGTGTTTGAGTACTGGATTGAGTCCACAGAGAGGATTATGGACAATTTGGACTGCACCCCCGAGCAAAAATTAAAAGGTGTAGTGTCACTACCAAGAGATGAGGCTTAGCAGTGGTGGCTTACGGTTAAGGAGGGCACTCAGCCCGATCGACTGACCTGAGAGTTCTTTAAGACCGCTTTCTAGGGAAAATATGGGGGCTAGTTATGTGGATGCCCGTAGGAGGGAGTTTCTAAATTTGACTCAGGGGATAGATTGGTGGCCGAGTATGAGGCCGAACTTCTGCGATTGAGCTGCTATGCGCGAGGTATGGTGGCGACTTAGTATGAGCAATGTGTTCGCTTTGAGGATGGCCTTAGGGATAATCTGAGGGTTCTGATAGCTCTATAGAGGAGTAAGACTTTGCTACTTTGGTTGATAAGGCGAAGATCAATGAGGAAGTGAAGCGAGCTGAGTGCTAGAGCCGAGAGAGAGGGAGGAGCAAGAGGGATTCGGAGCCCTCGAGTTCCATGCAAAGGCCTAAGAAAAAGGACAGGGTTGATGGGACGATTAGAGTTGGGGTCCTATTGCTGCTGCTAGACAGCTTCCGTGTACTGACTGTAGGAAATGCCATCAGGGCAAGTGTTGAAGAATAACTGGGGCTTGTTTAAGGTGCGGTTCATTAGAGCACCATATTAGAGAGTGTCCACGGAGGGCTAATCAGATGCAAGCTTCGAGTACTGGTACTGCACCACCATCAAGAGTAGTGCAGCAACTACTGAGAGACCGTGGGCAGGTCAGAGGTGGTAATGGGTTGGGCTGTGGTCAAAGGGCACCAGGTAGAGGTGCTGGTCATACTGAAGCGAGGCAGCTGACTCTAGTTTATGCTACACGGCACCGAGAGGACAGAGATGCTTTGGACATCATCACAGGTATATTTTTTATTTATAATGTACCTTATTTTACACTGATAGATATAGGATCTACTCATTCCTATATAGCTTGTACTGTGTCTGAGAACTTGGGTATCTCAGCTGAGAGCACTGCAAGTGAGGTGATAGTATTGAGTCCGCTAAGAAAATCAGTAAGGGTAAATAAGTGGTTTAAAGATGTTCCTTTAGAGGTTTAAGGGGCTATCTTTCTAGCTAATTTGATGGAACTACCTTTTGGAGAGTTTGATCTAATACTGGGAATAGACTGGTTGGTCAAGCACTGAGTGAGCTTGGATTGTACCACGAAAAGTGTTGTACTCAGAACTGCAAAGGACAGCGAGGTAGTAGTAATTGGGGAGCATCTGAATTATTTATCAAATGTGATTTCTGTATTAAGGGCTAAAAAGTTGGTTCGTAAAGGATGTACAGATTTTGGGGATTCGGTGGTTAAGGATATCAAGACAGTTAAAGACTTTCCACACATGTTTCCTGAAGAGTTACGGGGGTTACCTCCGAGCAGAGAAGTGGAGTTTGGGATTGAGCTTCTTCTTGGCACAGCTTCGATGTCCATCGCCCCCTATAGAATGGCACCGAAAAAGCTTGTGGAGCTTAAGGCTCAAATTCAAGAATTACTAGATCGTGGATTCATTCTTCTTAGTGTATCTCCATAGGGAGCATCAGTGTTGTTTGTGAAAAAGAAGGATGGATCCATGTGTATGTGTATAGACTATCAGCAACTGAATAAGTTGACCATCAAGAATAAGTACCCCCTACCGAGGATAGACGATTTGTTTGATCAGTTCTGAGGTGCTTCAATTTTTTCTAAGATTGATCTTCGATCAGGGTATCACCAGTTGAAGGTTAAGAAGGTTGATGTGTATAAGATGGCGTTTAGGACTTGTTATGGATACTATGAGTTCCTAGTAATGCCATTTGGACTGACGAATGCACGGATAGCTGTTATGCATCTAGTGAACCGAGTGTTCTAGCCCTATCTGGATATGTTCGTGGTAGTATTTATTGATGATAAACTGGTGTATTCGAATACCGAGGATGAGCATGATGAACACCTTAGAGTGGTTTTACAGATTCTGCGAGAGAAATAATTGTATGCCAAGTTTAGTAAATGTGAGTTCTGGTTGTGTGAAGTAGCATTTCTAGGGCATGTGGATCCTGTTGAGGGGATTAGAGTTGACCCTCAAAAGATTGAGGTGGTCTTGGATTGGAAGCAGCCTAAAACTGTATCTGAGATCCACAGTTTTTTGGGACTGGCTGGGTATTATCAATGATTTGTAGAGGGATTTTCACTGATTGTAGCACCCTTGACTAACCTACTATGTAAAGGTGTTTCATTTAACTGGACTAATTCACAGTAAGAGAGTTTTGAGAAGCTCAAAACTGTACTGACTGAGGCCCCTGTCTTGATACAACCAGAGCTTAGGAAAGGGTTCATAGTCCATACCGATGCATCACATGTTGGTTTGGGATGTGTGCTGATGCAAGAGGGTAAGGTGGTAGCATATACATCTCGTCAGCTTAAAACTAATGAGGTAAATTATCTGACACATGACCTAGAGTTGGCCGTAGTGGTGTTCGTACTGAAAATCTGGAGGCATCACCTGTATGGTGAAAAGTGTATCATTTACACGGATCACAAGAGCCTCAAGTATCTCCTCACTCAAAAGGAGTTAAATCTTAGGCAATGTAGATGGATTGAACTGCACAAGGATTACGACTGTACTATCAAATACCACCCTGGTAAGGCCAATGTGGTTGCCGATGCATTGAACCGTAGGGCTATGACTGATCTAAGGGCAATGTTTGCTTGTCTCAGTTTATTTGATGATGGTAGTTTGTTGGCTGAGCTTTAGGTTACACCAATGTGGATTGAGCAGATTAAGGGTAAACAGTTGGAGGATGAGTCACTGAGTCTTCAATTTCGACAGGTTGAGAGTGGTGATACTGTGGATTTTGGACTGAATAGCGAAGGGGTGCTCTGTTTCCGTGGGAGAATTTATGTTCCAAAGGACACTTAATTGAGGTAGTTGATACTAAAATAGGCACATACTAGACCCTATGCTATGCATCATGGTGGGAATAACATGTACTGAGACCTTCTTGAGTTATACTGGTGGCCAGGACTTAAATGAGAGGTTACCGATTTTGTGGGTAAATGTTTGACTTGTCAGCAAGTTAAGGCTGAGCATCAGTTACCTTCGGGGTATTGTAGCCAGTGAAGATTCCAATTTGGAAGTGGGAGAGGTGACTATGGACTTCGTTAGTGGGTTACCCCTCACAACCACTAAGAAGGATTCTGTATGGGGCATCATGGATCGATTGACCAAGTCTACCCATTTCATACCGGTTCGTACTGATTTCTCTCTACAAAAGCTGGCTAAACTGTATGTGTCTGAGATAGTGAGACTGCATGGGGTGCCAGTTTCAATAATATCTGATAAAGATCCTCGCTTCATGTCTCTATTCTGGAAGAAGTTACATAAAGCTCTAGGTACAAGATTGGATTTCAGCATTGCGTTCCATCCTTAGATAGACGGTCAGTCAGAGATGGTGATTCAGATACTGGAAGATATGTTAAGGAGTTACGTAATTGATTTTTGTGGCAGTTGGAAGGAGTACTTGTCACTAGAAAAGTTTGCTTATAAAAATAGTTATCAGTCTAGTATACAGATGGCACCTTACGAGGCTCTGTATGGTCATAAGTGTTGGCACCTTATAACAATAGTTATCAGTCTAGTCTAGTATACAGATGGCACCTTACGAGGCTCTGTACGGTCAGTCTAGTTCTTTCTGTTGTACTGAACTGGGTGAGCGACAAGTGTTGGATCCTGAGTTGATTTTCGAGACTAAGATAAGGTTCGGTTGAATAGGGACCGTCTGAAGGTAGCTTTTGACAGGCAGAAGTCTTATTCTGATCTGAAGAGACAAGAGATTGAGTATTCTATGGGGGACTTCGTGTTTCTAAAGGTCTCGCCTCTGAAGAAGATTCTGAGGTTTGGTTGCAAGAGCAAGCTGAGCCCTAGATTTATTGGGCCTTACCGCATTCTGAGATGTGTGGGACCAGTTGCCTACTAGTTAGAACTGCCTCTAGAGCTAGATCAGATTCATGATGTATTCCATGTCTCAATGTTGAGGTGCTATCGCTCTGATCTCACACATATTATTCCTGTTGATAAGATCGAGGTCAGACCAGATTTGACTTTTGAGGAGGAGCCAGTTCAAATTTTGGAGTGAGATGTTAAGGTTCCCAGAAGAAATTCCATACTATTGGTTAAGGTTCTTTGGTGTAATCATAGCTCTGAGGAGGCTACGTGGGAGCCTGAGGATGTGATGCGACAGTAATATCCTCATCTGTTCTAATCAGGTAAATTTTTAGGCCATGATTTCTTTAAGTGGGTAGAGTTGTAACGCCCCAAAATTGTATATATTTATTTTCTTATGTTTATGACACAAGTGTGTATCTGCTTCAGTGGTGAAGTGTTCTGGGTGTGTGTGTGAGGTCCCAACTTTAAACCTTAGTTTGGAATTTTTTTTTTTTATTTAAATTAAGCCTTGCTCTTGTTTAGTAGGCTTAAATTTGAATGTAAGTAAGTTTACATCAGAATGGGCCTGCTGGTCTAGTGGCTAAGTGGAGTGTAAAGGCTATTGGTGGTCGGGAATTTGAATACCTGCGCGAGCAAGGGATTTATTTTGCTGCTTGGGCCGTGTGAGAGTTTGAGTAGAAAGGGGATTCTGAGTAGTGGATTTTGTGGAGAGCTTGATGGAGATATTAATGAGAGTTGGGTAGGGGAGTTATCAAAATCAGGTTCAATTTTTTATTCCCAAAATATTAGTTTTCCAATTTCTAACGTTCTATCCTTATTTTTCCCTCTTCTATTGAATTTCTTTCCCCATTGACTGTCGAATTTTACCTGTCTTTTCTCTTCTGGTTCTACTTTCCTTGTTATCAAAATCGTATCTTCCTCTTCCTCTCTGTCATTTATCTGTGCAACACCGGTAAGTGAAATTTTGGTTTATATCTATACGTTGCATTTTCTAAGGCACTAATCTGGGGTCATATCAATTCTTTAGGCAGCAGCGAATTCTGGAATAAGGGACTCGTCTTCCGTGGAGTCTTAGTCAAATCTTTTGAGGTGCTATGGGTAACGTCGAACCATTCAATACTTAAGTTCCAGTTTTGGATTTGATAATTATTCGATTGTTAAGTGATTAAATAGGTACCTATTGTTCAATTATAGGTTCTGGAGTGCTCGAGAGTGCTTTCGTAGTAAAACGATACCAGGAGTGTACCCGGAATGCAGAAAATGAGGTTCGGTGAAAAGCCAAAAAACCTTACTGTCGACGCCACACGGGCATGTGGTTGCCAGTGTGGTAGGCCGTGTGCATCAGACACGACCGTGTGATGGCTAGGTAAGCTGTGTGTGAGACACTGGCTCGATCGATTTGGGCCGTGTGTGATTTTGGGCCAGGCCATGTGGTCCACATGGCCAAGGCCAATTTGGGCAGTGTAGGCCACAGGGACGTGTGGGCCCACATGGGTAGATCATATGGGCGTGTGGGTCCAAGGTTGCACGGGTCACCCGAGATGACTATGAACCTATTGTGGGGTCAGTAAGCAATGCTTTGATCCCTAATTGACTGAATGATATATATATGACTATTTACTGAGCATGATTAAAATATTGTACTGATTATATGCATGACACAATGTGATAGTATGCTACGACTGTATGTTGCATTGCATGGGGATGGAATGATATATGTGGAGGAAATGTACTGATGGCTTCAAGCCTAATAGTGGCAACTCAGCTACAAATTACTGTCTAGTAACTCTTTCAGTACTATTTTGGAGTGTAGGGATGGGTGGGTTGATTATATCCCCACATGGAGTGTAGGGTTGGACGGAGATGGTGTGTAGAGGCTAGCTGGGTAGGACTTTTAAATTGCATAATCTATTATTGTACAGATTACTAATACTGTAATGGGCCAAGCCCCAAATGCATCCTTACTTTTGTATTGAGATGGGCTAAAGCCCTAACTGATACTGTCACTGATACTATAAAGGGCTTAAGCCTAGACTGAGTTTATTTTGTATTGTCTGCTTGTTTGCTTAAGGAATTACACACTGAGTTTTCGTAAACTCACAGGTCTATTTAATCCGTACAGGTAATCCCCAGATTTGAAGGATCAGTACAGCGGAAGACTTGACGGTGGCCACTCGTACCTTAACTATCTTTTCAACTTTGGGTATTTAAATTTTTAATTATATTCTGGGGCAATTTTTAATGTAAATTGCGGACTTTCTGGGACTTTTACTTAATTTGGGTTATTACTTACTTTTGTGGATTTATAACAGCTAAGACGTTTAAAAACTCAGTTTCAAAAAGGAAAAGTTTTCTCTAACCATGTGATTTACTCAAAAACTGCAGGAAAATGGGTAAAAACGACTGACTCGATAGGTAATGATTTTGGGGTTAACAAGTGTAAACAAATGGGAAATTATTTTACCGTAACAACTTAGTTTCAAACGCTGTAATGTGACATCGCCAGATTCAGTCATAACGTCTAGGTTGGATTTGGGGTGTTACATGAAATATTTCATGACTATCAATAAATTCTTTTAGTCATAACTTACTCAATCACAATCTTACCAAGGTTTTATCACATATCGAGCTCATTACGCATGAGTTTTACGTACATACCTGTACCTGTTCACAACATAACCATAGTCTTTCACAACTTTGACATTCACATTGAACACTCAGAATATTAACGAATACTCGGAATTCTTGCACATAAGTTCCATATATGTATCCATAGCTACATCACATCTCATAATACATATAGGCTCATTTTCAAGCTATTCACGGGCTTGCTCACACAAGCTATCAGTCAAGACGTAGCTACATAGTGCTGCTCACACAAGCTATCAGGTATCCTCAACATATGCTGGCATACCCAGCCACAGGTAGAACATACAAGACCAGCACACAGATCACATAAAACACATGGGTTCCTAGTAACATGTCACACGTATCCTATTCTATTCCTAAGGCTCAAACAGAAATTCTCGCTTGTCAGAACTATGTCAAATACATCCAAAGAGCCAATCACAATTCATACAATATTAAAGCATTTAAAACATAAATATAATGATGCATGATTTACATACGAACTTACCTCGGTACAAAAATAGTAGAATTGGACCTAATCATCAAACACTTTGTTTTTCCCCCGTTCTATGTCCGAACCTTGTTTTCCTTTACCTATATAAAAAATTTAACTCGTTAAATACACACATTGTTTAATTTAGTCCACAAATCATATTATGGTAAATTACATTTTTGCTCCTAATATCACATTTTTACAGTTTAGTCCCTAGGCTCGTAAATTGAAATGTATTCAATTTCTTCAAAACCCAAGCCTAATCGAACTATTTTCATACTTATACCTTATACCAACTCATATTTTCCACTTAATCACCTTTTCACTACTTATTTTATAACTTTTACAAATAGGTCCTTTCTAACATTTCCATAAAAAATCACCTAGAAAAAGTTGTTTATCGTTCACCGAACATGCATTTTCTACCATTAGAAATCAAAATAAACAAATATCTAACATGGGTAAAATTTTAAACTTCATCTTTCTTTCAAATTAGTCTTTGAATAAGCTAGATTAGGTTGCAAAGATCTCAAAAACATGAAAATCATTAAAAACGGGGCTAGAACAGACTTACAATTGAGCTTGGAAGCTAGACAAACCTTAGCTATGTATTCCTCTTGTAAATTTCGGCCAAGGGGTAGAAGATGAGCAAAAATCGTCTTTTATTTTGCTTATTAATTCATTTATTAATCAAATACCAAAATATCCCTAACTTAAAATATAAAAAATTCTTGTACTTCAGGTCCATTTTTCCCGCCAACTTAAGTAATGGTATAATTACCATCTAAGGACATCTAATTTTAAATTTCATAGCAATTAGACACCTCTAGCTTATAGAACTCAAGTTTTGCACTTTTTTGTAATTTAGTCCTTTTTGCTAAATTGAGTGCTCAAACGTCAAAATTTTCGAGCGAAATATTCACGAAACAATTTCATGAAACTATAAACCATAAAAATATAATAAAAACAAATCTTTGTGATGTGTTTGATGTGAATTGCAAATTATGATGACATATTGGTTTGGTTATATGAAATGTTACATGCGTGTAAAGTAATAGAGTAAAATGAAAGTAGACATTGAATAAAGCATATGTATTTAGCATGTTTTAGTATTCGGCTATTGCATTGGAAATTGATTATATGAATAGTAATTCATGCTATAAGATAACAAAATGGTTATATGTGAATTTAATAAAATTGTTTTGTGCTTTGTGTATTAATGATTAAGTATATTATAAAAGAATGAGTATACTGTAATTTATTTGGTGGTTGTATGAATTGGGTGTGTTTGGCTATGTTTTTGTAAAGATTTAACTTGTCTTTTGGCTTAATAATTTAATATAATGACTAAGATATTACGCATGCAAAATGCTTCAAGTTTTTATGTACTATGCATATAAAGCTATAGTAATCGAACTAATATTGATTTCTTTGGAAGATATGTTAATGCAGGTTATGTTGTAAGCTTATAGGTCATGATTCAAGAATTTTTAAATTGAAGTTACAAATGTATGCCTTCGAATATGATCTAAGTGATTATGTGAATGTATGAAAGTTGTATCTTTTTTGGTAAAGCCTCGTAACCGCATTCCAGTGATGGATACGGGTTAGGGGTGTTACACATGAAACACATTATGAATCCTTTCCACCTCTATCGGTAAAGCTAACCAATATGCTACTGGCCCTATTCTTTCAATAACCTTATACAGCCAATGAAATGTAGACTTAACTTGCCTTTACAGTCAAATCTCAGAATCTTTTTCCATGGAGACACTTTCAGAAATACTTTATCACCAATCTGAAATTCTATCTCTTTTCTCTTCAAATCTGTGTACGACTTTTGTCGATCTGAAGCAGCTTTCAAACAATCATGAATTACTTTTACTTTTTCTTCGGTTTCTCTAACCAAATCAACCCCATGAATCTATCTCTCACCGAGCTCTTTCCAAAACAATGAAGTTTGACACTTACGACCATAAAATGCCTCATACGGTGCCATCTTTATACTCAACTGAAAACTGTTGTTATAAGAAAATTCGACCAATGGTAGATATTTCTCCCAACTACCTTCAAATGCTAGAATACAACATTAGAGCATATCTTCAAGAATCTGAATTACTCTTTCAGATTGACCATCAGTTTGCGGATGAAACGCAGTACTAAATTTTAACTTTGTACCCAAAGCCTATTGTAATTTCTTCCAAAATCTCGAAGTAAACCTCAGATTTCTATTTGAAATAATAGAAATAGGCACACCGTGCAATCTCACTCTTAGAAATTTACAATTCAAATAACTTATCAAATGAGTAGTCAATACGTACCAGAATAAAATAAGCCGATTTCGTTAATCTATCAACAGCAACCCAGGTGACATCTTTCTTTTACGGAGTCAAAGGCAAACCCGTTACGAAGTCCATCATAATTCTATCCCATTTCCACTCGGGTACCATCACTGGCTGTTGTAAACCCGAAGGCACTTGGTGTTTGGCTTTTACTTGTTGACAAATCAAACATTTCGATACAAACTCAAAAATGTCTGTTTTCATACCTGACCACCAATACAATTTTTTCAAATCATTATACATTTTTGTACTACCCAGATGAACTGATAAGCAACCACTGTATGCTTCATGTAGAATTTTTTCAATAAGTTTATCATTTTTTGGTACACATACTCTATCTCGAAACATTAAACAATCATTTGAACTGATCCGAAAGCCTGTATCACTACCCAGTTCACACTGAGCTCTTTTATCTTGCAATTCACTATCATTTTTCTGATCTTCATAAATTTGCTGAATAAATATCGGTCTAGCTTTCAACTCGGCCAAAATTGAACCATCATTAGATAAAGTCAATCTCTTATCCATAGCTCTCAAAGCAAATAAGGACTTTCTGCTCAAGGCATCTACGACTACATTCACCTTTCCTGGATGATAGTCAATCAGTAGTTCATAATCCTTCAGTAACTTGAGCCATCTTCGTTGTCACAAGTTCAAATCTTTCTGATTCATCAAGTATTTTAAACTCTTATGATCTATAAAAATATGGTGTTTCTCACCGTACAAATGATGTCGGAAAATCTTCAAAGCAAAAACTATGGCTGCCAATTCCAAGTTGTGTGTTGGGTAATTCTTCTCGTGTGGTTTCAACTGTCTCGAGGCGTACGCTACCACTTTGCCCTCTTGCATCAACCCACAACCCAAACCATTCAATGAAGCATCATTATAAATTACAAATTCTTTTCCTGATTTATGTTGTACTAAAACCAGTGCCTCAATCAGTAATGCCTTCAATTTCACAAAACTTTGCTGGCATTTTTCAGACCATTCAAATTTTACATCTTTTTGCAACAACTTGGTTATAAGAGTAGCAATAATTGAAAATCCTTTGACAAAACATCGGTAATAACCAACTATGCCTAAAAAGCTTTTAATTTTAGATACATTCCTTGGTGGTTTCCAATTAACAATTGCCGAAATTTTACTTGGATCAACTCGAATACCATCACCTGAAACAATATGTCCCAAAAATCCAACTTCTCAGAGCCAAAAATCACTTTAAATGAGTTTAGTAAACAATTTCTTATCTCTCAACATCTGCAATATAGTGCTCAAGTGCTTGGCATGCTCGAACTCATGTCGAGAATAAATTAGAATGTCATCGATGAACACAACCACAAACTTATCTAAATACGACTGAAAAATTCTATTCATCAAGTCCATAAAAACAACAGGTGCACTACTTAATCCAAAAGGCATAACAAGGAATTCATAATGTCCACACCTTGTCCTGAAAGCGGTTTTCAGTACATCAAACTCTTTAACTCTCAACTCTTCGAGAATACCATTGATCCTTTTAACTGATCAAACAAGTGATCGATCCTCGGTAAAGTATAATTATTCTTTATGGTCACTTTGTTGAGCTGACGGTAATCGATATAAAGCCTCATAGATCCGTCTTTCTTCTTTACAAATAACACTGGAGCACCCGGGGGAGAAAAACTCGGTCTCATAAAACCCTTATCTGCCAACTCTTGCAACTGAGCTTTTAATTCTTTCAATTTAGTCGGAGCCATCCTATACGGAGCAATCGATATCAGTGAAGTCCCAAGTACAAAATCAATAGCAAACTCCACTTCTCTGACTGGTGATAACCTTGGTAACTCTTCCGGGAACACATGCAAATATTCAAAAACTATCGACATTGATTCAATTTTCAATTCAGACATTTTTGTATTCAACACATTAGCAAGATAAGCTTCATAACCTTTCCTTATGTACCTCTTAGCAGATATAAACAAAATCACAATAGGTAATTCACTTGGTTCGTCAGTTTCAACCCAAAGAACCTCACCATTTTCACATTTTAATTCAATAGTTTTATGTCTACAATTTACTATGGCATCATGCAGTGTCAACCAGTCCATACCCAAAATAACATCAAATTATCAAATGGTAACAATATTAAGTTAGCCGAAAAACAGTAACCTCGAATAATCGAAGGACAATTCTTGCAAACTTTATCAACTAGCACATATTTGCCAAAGGGGTTTGACACTTTGATCACAAATTCAGTAGGCCCAATAGGAAAACTCTTACTAGATACCAAATTCACACAAACATAAGAATGAGTCGATTCAGGATCAATCAATGCAATAACATTAGTATCATAAAGAGAAAATGTATCCATTAATCACATCGAAAGATGACGCATCCTCACGAGCACGAATGGCATAGGCTTTAGTAGGTGCTCTGGCCTCAGATCTCATAGCTGTATCTTTAATTGCACCTTTAATGTTAGTTCCATTCCTGGTATTTCTCAGTGGCCTACCCATATTGGTAGTATTGCTCGGCCTTGCACTCTGAAATTGTTCTTTCTCAGCCATCTTAGGATAATCTCAGATAAAATGCTCTTAGGAACCACACTAGAAACAAGCTCAATCATTCATCCTACATTCATCGGTATGTCTTCTTCCATAATGCCGACATTTAGGTCTGTTGGACCTAACATTACCCACACTTGCCATTGAAGTAGCTTGAGATTTAAAACTCGAATACTGCTTCCTGCAGTCTCTGTGCGAATACCTAGCTGATACATATTAATGAGAATTTATTTCCCTAGTTTTCTTTGACTGATATTGAAATGACTTACTCATCGGCCTTTTTCTTGCATCTCTAGCATCACTTTCAGCCTTTTTTTTCTCTTTGCTTAACTTTTCAGCTTTGTAAGCTTGTTCAACCAATACAAAAAATTATTTTAGTTCAAAGATTCCAACCAACAGTTTGATGTCCTTGTTCAGCCCATCTTCAAACCTTTTACACATAATAGCCTCAGTGGAAACACACTCTCGGGCATACTTACTGAGCCTGACAATTTCTCGCTCATACTCTGTCACTAACATAAGACCCTGTTTCAACTCAAGTAATTCCTTACATTTCTGATTGATGAGTAGATGACTGATATATTTCTTTCGGAATTTCCATTTTGTAACATCTCGAATTAGGGTCTAGTCAAAATAGTGGTTTTGAGACCACAAATTCGAGGTAGAAATAATTATTTCATGACTATTATGAGGTCTATGATATGATCTCATACTTGTGTGAAAATTTCATAAAGAGATTTTATGGGTAAAGTGTCTAATTTGACTTTAGGGACTAAATTGAATAAGTTGAAAAATATGTGTTTTTAGAAACTTTTAGTATGAAATAGCTTTAGATTATTAACTAGAGGTCTTTAAATAGTAATTTTCCCAATTTCTATTTTTATGGACAAAAATGGGCATGCATGGACAAAATTTGAAGGTTTAATGAAAAGGGCATTTTGGTCATTTGGTTAATAAAAGATTAAAAAGGGAAAAATCAAGAAAAAATTTTCTCATCTTTCTCATGCCATAGCCGAAATTTGGAGGAGCACCATAGCTAGGGTTTTTCAACTTTTCAAGCTTAATAATAAGTCAATCCTAGCCCCATTTTATGTTCTTTGCATTTTTGAGATCTTAGAAGCATGATTTTGCTATTTCTACCCTTTATTGGAACTAGGGTTTATGTTCAAAAATTACCATGTGTGTCATGCATCTATTTTGATGATTAATGAAGGAATATGGAAGTTTGGTGTTAAATGAACATCTTTTTCTGAGTGATTTTTCATCAAAACACCTAAAAGGACTTGTTTGTAAAACATATAAAAATAGGTGTTAAAAACATGATTTGATGAGAAATGTGGGCTATTATAAGAGGCAATATGAATAGGCTAGGCTTGGGTAACAAAGAAATTGGACACATTTCATTTTACGAGCTTAGAGACCAAAGTGTAAATATGTGAAAGTTTAATGGAAAAATTATAATTTTACCAAAGTATGATTTATGGACTGATTTGAATAATGTGTTAATTAAATAAGTGAAATTTGCTATTATAGATCAAGAAAAACGAAGTCTAGACCTAAACCATGGGAAGAACAAGGTTGTGGACTAAATCGAATAATTAGCTACATTTTTGTATTGAGGTAAGTTTGTGTGTAAGTGATACATCATTTTATTATACATTTAACACTTAATGTTGCATGAATTGTATATTTTCCTTTGTGAGTATTATCGATGTTGTCCGACAAAGATTTGAGGTGATGGAAGCCAGTTGAACCTTAGGAATACTTAGGGTATAAATATCTTGACCTTTGGGTTGATGAGATCCTGCATAAGACCATATCTGGGATATGTTATCGGCATCGATATGTGATCCCATGTAAGACCATGTCTGGGACATGGCATTGGCATCGTTATGTGATCCCATGTAAGACCATGTTTGGGACATGGCATTGGCATTGATATGAGAACATTGTATAAGACCATAGTTGGGCTAACGGTTTCGATATGTGTGATCCCATGTAAGACCATGTCTAGGACATGTCATTGGCATTGATAAGTGGTCTTATGTTTTATGACATGATGATCACTTTTCCCTTTTATGGCAACATCAAATTCTCACTCTAACACATAGTTATGAACAATAACAACTTTTACCGATTAAGCCGTTTTACTCATTTTTGCTTAAAACCTCTTAGCAAAAGCTATTTAACATAACTTCAGCCTTCATATTCTACCATAAAACATCAAAATAAGCACATTTCACCCATGGGTATTTTTCCAAATATGAACCCTAGCTTAAATTATTGCTATAATAAGCTTAGTCAAGTTACCGGGATTCCAAAATCGTAAAGAACTTGAAAAATGGGGCTAGAATGGACTTACTATTGAGGTTGGAAAGCTTGAAAACCCTAGTCTTGGCTTTCCCCATGCTAATTTCAGCCTCCATGAAAAAGATAAGTCAATTTTCGCTTTATTTTCCCGTTTTATTTCTTTTAATTACCAAATGACTATAATGCCCTTAAGGCCTTTCTTTAAAATTTTGTCCTACTCATGCCCATTTTTTGTCCAAACGAAATATAATGGTCGAATTCCCATTTAAGGACCTCCTCTTTAAAACGCCATTTCAATCAAGTACTTATGAATTAGAACACATATTTTGCAACTTTTGCAATTTAGTCCTAAAAGTCCAATTAAGCACTTTATTAGTAAAATTACTTAACGATATTTTTACACAATATTTTAATTAATAAATAAACCTTAAAATTTTATCGAAATAGATTTTTCGACTTTGAATTCTTGGTTCTAAAACCACCGTTCCGTTTAGGCCCTAAATCAGGCTGTTACAGCAACTTCTGCAAATAAGCTCTAGTAGGCAAATTAAACATGCAATCTATAAAATTTCTTATCAATACTCTAACACATGCATCTAATCACTTGGTAAATCATAAAAATTAATCGAAATAAACTTTTCTATCTTAGATTTATGGTTTCGCAACAATTATTCCATTTAGGCCCTATTTCGAGATGTTACATTTCTCCTCCCTTTAGGGATTTTCATCCCCGAAAATCTTACCGGTAAAAAGATTCAATATCTTTTCTCAAAATTTCTTGAACATTTCCAAACAAATTTTCATCAAAGCAGTACTTTCAAAATCACCCCACTATCAAATTGAAATCCAATATAACTAAGTTTCAACTCGGTATGACCTCTATATTAATCGAATCTATTTCCAATTCTCACATTTGCTTTCACTTTTTTTTTTAACCAAAAACTCTGCATTCAGCTATTAATACAGCTCAATCATTATTATTCTGTCTAATTTTATCATTACTAAATCCACATTATCTCATTCACAGTCAAAATTTATTTTTTAAAAAAAAATCCAGCAATCATATACTTTAAGCATCATACCTGGATGAGTTAATTAACTAAGTCTAATCTTTTTTAATCGTAACATTTCGAATTCGAAAATCTTCATATTAACTCGACATCTTTTACAAGAATCGAGTTCATTTATTAAACCATTCTCAAATGCTATCGCATTGTCAATTAATCTTATTGGAAGGGGGTGAGGCTGTAACACTTCTAACTTGCCTCTTATATATTCATGCATATAACTTAACAATCATCAATATATATATAATTTGCTTCAAATAACTCAACATGCATATTCATTTTACACAACCCTCCTATCATCTTATACAAAAAAATACAGTTATACATGCATTCATAATTCTCAAATAGAATTACCCATAACATTCATTTAATTTCAAAAGTTACACTCATAGCATCACACAATTGCCAATCAACATGTACACTTATCATAATATAAACTTTCCCTTCATCTCATCTTTCATATTCCAAGAGAAATTGTAACACCCCTATCCCGTATCCGTCGCCGGAATAGGTAAAGGGGCATTAACGGACTTGAAACTCATATCCGAACAGTGAAAATTTTGAATTTTTATTTTATTTTATAAAGAACATTCCTTTAGGTAAATACTAAAGACAGTCAGAGATACAATTTAACTTCTATAAGTACACATTCAAAAGATGCCATTTTCGCATGGCTTATATACATTAACCTAAATATTCTTCGGCCACTGGTCTATTCTTTACATGCCATAAAATAATTCAAAACATAACAATAACTAGCAGTGGATAGTGATAGTGTGACTAGTTGCTGACGATCCCCGAGCCTGTAGCTTCCAAATGAGATCTATAAAACAGAGGAAACAAAGTAAACGGAGTAAGCATTACAATGCTCAGTAAGTTTTAAGCAGTGTCAACAAATAACAATCAAATTATAACATAGTTGTTCGTATTTTTATTTCACTCTTCCTTCGGGCATACCATCCCTTTACCGAATATGCACATCTCATCATATATAATAGGCAGATAAATTCTCACTTGATAGTGATCTCTTATAAACATAGGTACATTACATATTTTCACCTAACTTTCCACATTGACCAAACGCACAATAATCATAGAACAGTCTTATTGCTTTACTCACATATGCATCACATAACGACCTTGTGATTTAGTCCAAATCAAGCTTAAATATAAACTCAAAATACATACCTGACCAACTTAACGCATTGAACGTATTTATTACCAATTGTTACTGTGAAGTCGTATAATCTTATGCTTTACTCGAATCTTCAGCGAAACCTTTAGCTCGAATAGTCCCCACACGTAGTTATCGGGTCTTACCCGGGCAAAATCTCCACACGTAGTCATCGGGTCTTACCCGGACATAATCTCCACACGTAGTCATCGGGTCTTACCCGGAATATATTTCCAAGTTTCATGTACATTTAATCACATGTTACAACATTCACATCTACTATCATATTTGTAATTCATTTGCTTCATCAAATATCTAATAATACACACCTTTCACATTTGGTCATTCGGCCACAATATACACACATCTCCTACATATTTCACACTAGCCATTCGGCTTTACCACATATACATATCTCATACATATTTCACACTAGCCATTCGGCTTTACCACATATGCATATCTCATATATATTTCACATTAGCCATTCGGCTTTACCACATATACATATCTCATACATATTTCACATTAGCCATTCGGCTTTACCACATATACATATCTCATATATATATTTCACATTAGCCATTCGGCTTTACCACATATGCATATCTCATACATATTTCACATTAGCCATTCGACTTTACCACATATACATATCTCATACATATTTCACATTAGCCATTGGGCTTTACCACATATACATATCTCATACATATTCCACATTAGCCATTCGGTTTTACCACATATACATATCTCATACATATTTCACATTAGCCATTCGGCTTTACCACATATACATATCTCATACATATTTCACATTAGCCATTCGACTTTACCACATATACATATATATTTATCTTGTACATCAATTTCAGCAATAGCTTATAAGCAACTCAAATAGTTTCATCAATGTTTACAACAAATTCACATATTCACTACAAGCTGTTTTCCTGAGCAATAGTCACTAAAGTATTTATAACTGGAGCTAAAAAACTCAAAATCAATTGCCGTTAATTTTCCCTGAATATAAACTCATATATCTTCCATCCATAAAATTTTCAGAATTTTAGGCTTGGCCAATCAATACCAGATGTTTCTTAAAGTTTCCCCTATTTCACTGTTTGACTAATCTGACCAATCTTCACTACGAATCAAATTTCTCATTTTACAGAATTCAAAATATGTTATATTTGATTTCATTTGAAATTAGACTCATTAAGGAGTCTAAGAATATAAATTTTATCTTATAACCATTTTTGTACAAATTATAATAATTTTCTAAAAACAGAACAGGGGATTTCAGAGTCATTCTGATACTGTCTCACACAACTTTAAATATCTCTTTATAGGAAATTTCTTTGCTTACACGGTCTCTTTTATAAGAAACTAGACTAATTAAGCTTTGATTACATATTTTATTCAGCCTATAATTCCACACCAACAATTTATAGTGATTTTCTAAAATCACGTTACTGCTGCTGTCCTAAGCAAATTATTACAATTTGCTCTTAAATTTCCAAGTCCAAACACTTATGAACTTACCATTTGAGTTTAAGACATATCATGGCCACATCATATCTTATCAAATCAACTCATTATGTCCTATTATGATTGAATTTACTCAATGTTTAATCACTTAAAACTTACCTCGGAAGTGGTCGACGACTAGATATCCACGGCTATTCGTTTACTTTCTCTTTTCCCCTATCCGACTTTGATCCTATTTGCTCTTAAGCTTAAGTAAAACAATAGATTTGCTTAAGTACTTAACTAATATTATTCACTTAACAATCACATTTGGCAATCACATATCATTTAATCTATATCTAAAACAATAGATTTCAATATGTATCATATTTAATAAAACATGCCATGACTCGATTTCATCCTTATTTAATTTATATCTAATTCACATTCACAAGCAAGGAGTCACTTAATTTATCATGCTTCCTTATACATGAATTTAATCATATTGCCGAATGTCCTTATGTGTACATGGTACATACATAAGGCATATATATATATATATATACACCTATATATGACCATTACAATTTAAGCATTTAATCATAATCGGCAAGCTTTATTTCAACTATTTAAGGTGCAAACCAATTATGTTATTCATTAACATTTCGTCCTATTAAATCTTTGATTAACCAATTTAACACCTACCAAAATTCAATCATACATCTAACCTTTATCTCAATACTAAACCGAGTTATAATATTATACATTACACTAAGCATATCATTAAACATACCTATTCAATTTAGCTAATTTCATAGCCGATTAATCACCTTACCCCACATTACTCAATGCCGAATATTAACACAACATCCCAAGCATAATCACCATGAAACTTACCTTAATACACATTTTATCCCATTGCCGAATACATATATATATCATCAAACAAATATTTATTCACATACCAACAATTCATTCACATCTCTATAATGATCATAATCGGACATTATAAACAAATCATAAAACAGCTCATAACCATCATCTATATTTACTTCACATAAACCGAAATAACCATTACATCATCTTTAATACACTTAGCATTTTACCCATTTAATCAAGCCAAATCTCAAGACCATTCCATCACACAAATTATACCATAAATCATACTTACAATTTAAGTTAATACATGACCGAAAATCACCATCATTCACATCGTTATCAAACCAAAACCAAAACACATCTATTATCCGTATACCAAGCTTACCAAAACAAACTACTATGAGTTTCAAGCTTATTGACCGAATCTCAAACCTCAAAATTCTAAGTTTAATCTATGGGATAAGTAGAGTTTGAACTAATCATCTCAAACATGCATAGATTTTCAAGAATCATTCAATACATACCTCTTCTAGCCATCTTCTAAGCCAAAAATCAAAGCAACCAAACTTTCTTCTTCTTTCTTCCTCAAGTCACGGCAATGAGGGAGCATGGATGAGACAACTTTGTTTTCATCACCCCTCCCTTTTCATTACTTTATTACTAACCTTTTATTTTATTATTTCTAACATAAAACATTAACAAAAAATGTTTATAATATGCTTTAACCCATAACATGGCCGGCCACTACCTAAAGTTTTGGGTAATTTGACATGCAAGGACAAGCATTTTCTAACATGCATCAATAGGCCACTTTAACATTTTCCTAGCACATTTCTAAATTTTCTCACACAAGTCCTATTTAATAAAATTCACTTACAATTAACAAAATTCAAACATGAAATTTTCACACATGCTTATATATATATAATAAGCATCAAATATGACGGTTAATTATTTTTATGACTCAGTTTTGTGGTCCCGAAACCACTTTCCGACTAGGGTCACATTAGGGGTGTCATAGAAATTCTTATTTACGACTTATTCATTATCACATAAACATCATGAACTAGTACTCTTACCTTTTACGAGTCTCATTTCATCTTAATATTATCATAGTTATATAATTCACTCTAGACAGACTTACACACATATTCATATTTTAAAACAAATGCACTCAAACATACATTCCACAAATTTGAGTAAATCTATTTATCACATTCACTTAGTCAAATAAGTTAGACACATAATACAATGTCAATGTCAAACGAACATGGATGAGTTTATAACGAGGTAAACTTTCGTTTCTTTTCAATTGTCTATATTTCTCCACTTATGTCTATTTCATTTGACACTTGATCTCACACAAATCATCACAAGTCACCAAGATCAATTTAAGTACACCAATATATCCACCAAATTATACGAACTTACTTAACAACTTTTTACACTGTCGATGGTAGCTCGGTTGGAAAACAATCCTGTCTCAACAAAACTATTTCATCGGGATCGGGAGGCATCATACTATCACAGGTAGTAATTGGCATGTATACATTAACTCTTACACATAATAGGTAAGTCCGTGAATCAACTAAATCATAGCTCTGATACCACTAAATGTAACACCTCTTACCCGTGTTTAACGCTGGAACAGGGTACGAGGCATTACCGGACTTAATCACTAATCATCATATAAAAACTGATTCATAATTTCACTCTAATTTAAAAATTTTTCAAACACATTCAAGCTGTCCCTTAAAAAGAGCTTACAAGGGCCATATCATGCTTTAATTCAACCACACACATAGGCAAGCATGCACATTCATAAATTGCATCATTTAATTAATAACATAATCAAGACTATCTACATTAAATGACTTTATACAATAGAGACCTTCAAATAACATAGGTTAGTATTTTAAGCCAATTCCTAGCAACTTAATAACAATTAAATGATTCTCCATACATGCCAAAGACTTAAAATACTTTAAAACCTTTATATATCGATCAATATTTTGATAGTGTGATTTAACCTTCGGCGTCCTCTAACTCGAGCTAACATTTGCGACACTATAGGAAAAAGGAAAGGAAAGGAGTAAGCATTATAGCTTAGTAAGTAAGTATGTAAATATTAATAAAAAATACATTATCATACTTTAAACAAAGTCACAATATGTTCCCGGAATATTAACATCACAAACACACATACTTTCACTATTACAATCATTAACAAGTTCAAAATAAGTTGTCTAGCAGAGTACCAGCAGCTAAATTATTTATTTCTAGAGCTACAGAACTCCAAATTAAAAATTGTTAATTTTCCTTGAAACTATATTCACATATATTCTTACCATAAAATTTTCAGAATTTTTGGTCTAGCCAATTAGTACAGTTTATTCATTGAAGTTACCCCTGTTTCACTGCTCAACTATTCTGACCACTCTTCACTACAAATAAATTTTCTCCTCGTATATTCTAGTTTATTTCATTTGAAACTAGACTCATTAAGGATTTCAAGCATATAAATTATATCCCCTAATTATTTTTATACAATTTTTAATGATTTTTCCAAGTCAGAACAGGGGATCACGTAGCATTCTAAACCAGTCTCTCAAAAACTTAAATATCTCATAATATAGAATTCCTTTGCTTGCTCTGTTTCTCTTATATGAAAATAAACTCATTAATCTCTAATTTGATATCTCATTCAGTCTCTGGTTCAATTTCTACTATTTTTGGTACATTTTTAGATTCACATCACTTCAACTATCTAGAACAGTTTTATTGTCAATTTTGATCTTTCACAGTTCAATTCTATTCATCACTTTCCCATAACAATCTTTCCAATTTCCAATCACATATCGAGCATATTGCTCATAAGTTACACACGTATATACTTACACTTATCATCACAAAGTCATACACAATTTCATTTAATCAATTTCCCAGTTGAACGCTTCGGAATAATAACAGATACACGATGGTATCGCACATAGCCCACCTTTAAAAATCGAAGCTCTCTTGTACACATAGTGGCCTTCACTTAGCACCACTCATGTGACCTGGCTCGATTGTACACATAATTTTGTCTCTCTTGTACACATGGTGAACACTTAGTACCACCCATGTGACCTAGCCAGTTTATCTCGTAACTCTCTTGTCTACATGGTGTCCTTAACCTAGAACGACGCATGCGACCTAGCTACATATATCCCGTAGCTCTCTTGTCTGCATGATGTACACATAGTATCACCCATGTGACCTAGCTATATCATAATGTCTCGTAGCTCTCTTGTACACATGATGTGAACTCAGCACCATACATGTGACCTAGCTACATACCATCTGTATCACCCAATGTTTCCGAAGGTTCAACCGGGATTTCTCTCTCTTTCTAATACTTGATTCCATACTTCCAATAGTCAATTATGATTCAAAAATCAGCTACAATACATAAAATATGCTAAAATACAAAAACATAATAAAGATAACGTATTATTTACATACAAACTTACATACTTTCTCATTTCCATGTCGAATTAATATTGAACAATTAAATCATCATAATTATACTTACTTTCAACACCTCGGCAATCATAGTAAATATATCAATTTTACATTGAAACATGCATAAATTAATGCTTATTATAAATATGAATTTACCTCGATACTAAAACGACCATTTTACCAACATTCCCGATTTTCAATTTTTCTCTCATTCTAGATTCAAATCTCATTTTTCGGGATCTAAAACATCATATTTTACTTATTTAATTAATGTACTATTCAAAACAGTCCTTAACTCAAACTTTGGAAAAATTACAAATTTCCCCTAAGTTTTTGCATATTTACACTTTTGTCCCTAGGCTCGGGAATTAAACTTCATCCCTTATTCTTATGTTTTATGACATGATGATCATTTTTCCCTTCTATGGCAACATCAAATTCTCACTCTAACACATAGTTATGAACAATAACAACTTTTACTGATTAAGCCGTTTTACTCATTTTTGCTTAAAACCTCTTAGGAAAAGTTGTTTAACAAAATTTCAGCCTTCATATTCTACCATAAAACATCAAAATAAACACATTTCACCCATGGGTATTTTTCCAAATATGAACCCTAGCTTAAATTATTGCTAGAATAAGCTTAATCAAGTTACCAGGATTCTAAAATCGTATAGAACTTGAAAAATGGGGCTTGAACGTACTTACTATTGAGGTTGGAAAGCTTGAAAACCCTAGTCTTGGCTTTCCCCATGCTAATTTCGGCCTCCATGAAAAAGATAAGTCAATTTTCGCTTTATTTTCCCGTTTTATTTCTTTTAATTACCAAATGACTATAATGCCCTTAAGGCCTTTCTTTAAAATTTTGTCCTATTCATGCCCATTTTTTGTCCAAACGAAATATAATGGTCGAATTCCCATTTAAGGACCTCCTCTTTAAACCGCCATTTCAATCAAGTACTTATGAATTAGAACACATATTTTGCAACTTTTGCAATTTAGTCCTAAAAGTCCAATTAAGCACTTTATTAGTAAAATTACTTAACGATATTTTTACACAATATTTTAATCAATAAATAAACGTTAAAATTTTATCGAAATAAATTTTTTGACTTTGAATTCTTGGTTCTAAAACCACCGTTCCATTTAGGCCCTAAATCAGGCTGTTACAGCAACTTCTGCAAATAAGCTCTAGTAGGCAAATTAAACATGCAATCTATAAAATTTCTTATCAATACTCTAACACATGCATCTAATCACTTGGTAAATCATAAAAATTAATTGAAATAAACTTTTCTATCTCAGATTTATGGTTTTGCAACAATTATTCCATTTAGGCCCTATTTCGAGATGTTACATTTCTCCCCCCTTTAGGGATTTTCGTCCCCAAAAATCTTACCGGTAAAAAGATTCAATATCTTTTCTCAAAATTTCTTGAACATTTCCAAACAAATTTTCATCAAAGCAGTACTTTCAAAATCACCCCACTATCAAATTGAAATCTAATATAACTAAGTTTCAACTCGGTATGACCTCTATATTAATCGAATCTATTTCCAATTCTCACATTTGCTTTCACTTTTTTTTTAACCAAAAACTCTGCATTCAGCTATTAATACAGCTCAATCATTATTATTCTGTCTAATTTTATCATTACTAAATCCTCATTATCTCATTCACAGTCAAAATTTATTTTTTTAAAAAAAATCCAGCAATCATATACTTTAAGCATCATACCTGGATGAGTTAATTAACTAAGTCTAATCTTTCTTTAACGTAACATTTCAATTCGAAGATCTTCATATTAACTCGACATCTTTTCGCAATCGAGTTCATTTATTAAACCATTCTCAAATGCTATCGCATTGTCAATTAATCTTATTGGAAGGGGGTGAGGCTGTAACACTTCTAACTTGCCTCTTATATATTCATGCATATAACTTAACAATCATCAATATATATATAATTTGCTTCAAATAACTCAACATGCATATTCATTTTACACAACCCTCCTATCATCTTATACAAATAAATACACTTATACATGCATTCATAATTCTCAAATAGAATTACTCATAACATTCATTAAATCTCAAAAGTTACACTCATAGCATCACACAATTGCCAATCAACATGTACACTTATCTTAATATAAACTTTCCCTTCATCTCATCTTTCATATTCCAAGAGAAATTCTTATTCACGACTCATTCATTATCACATAAACATCATGAACTAGTACTCTTACCTTTTACGAGTCTCATTTCATCTTAATATTATCACAGTTATATAATTCACTCTAGACAGACTTACACACGTATTCATATTTTAAAACAAATGCACTCAAACATACATTCCACAAATTTGAGTAAATCTATTTATCACATTCACTTAGTCAAATAAGTTGGACACATGATATCATGTCAATGTCAAACGAACATGGATGAGTTTATAACGAGGTAAACTTTCGTTTCTTTTCACTTTTCTATATTTCTCCACTTATGTCTATTTCATTTGACACTTGATCTCACACATATCATCACAAGTCACCAAGATCAATTTAAGTAGACCAATATATCCAGCAAATTATACTAACTTACTTAACAACTTTTTACACTGTTGATGGTAGCTCGGTTGGAAAACACTTCTGTCTCAACAAAACTATTTCATCGGGATCGGGAGGCATCACACTATCACAGGTAATAATATGGCATGTATAGCTTAACTTTTGATCATACTAGGTAGCCCGAGAATCAACTAAATTATAGCTCTGATACCATTAAATGTAACATCTCTTACCTGTGTTTAAGCTGGAACATGGTTCGAGGCATTACCGGACTTAATCACTAATCATCGTATAAAAACCGATTCATAATTTCACTCTAATTTAAAAATTTTTCAAACACATTCAAGCTGTCCCTTAAAAAGAGCATACAAGGCCCATATCATGCTTTAATTCAACCACACACATAGGCAAGCATGCACATTCATAAATTGCATCATTTAATTAATAACATAATCAAGACTATCTACATTAAATGACTTTATTCAATAGAGACCATCAAATAACATAGGTTACTATTTCAAGCCAATTCCTAGCAACTTAATAAAAATTAAACGAGTCTCCATACATGCCAAAGAATTAAAATACTTTAAAACCTTTATATATCGATCAATAGTTTGATAGTGTGATTTAACCTCCGGCGACCTCCAACTCGAGCTAACATTTGCGACACTATAGGAAAAAGGAAAGGAAGGGAGTAAGCATTATAGCTTAGTAAGTAAGTATGTAAATATTAGTAAAAAATACATTATCATACTTTAAACGAAGTCACAATATGTTCCCAGAATATTACCATCACAAACACACATACTTTCACTATTACAATCATTAACAGGTTCAAAATAAGTTGTCTAGCAGAGTACCAGCAGCTAAATTATTTATTTCTGGAGCTACAGAACTCCAAATTACAAATTGTTAATTTTCCTTGAAACTATATTCACATATATTCTTACCATAAAAGTTTTAGAATTTTTGGTCTAGCCAATTAGTACAGTTTATTCATTGAAGTTACCCCTGTTTCACTGCTCAACTGTTTTGACCACTCTTCACTACAAATAAATTTTCTCCTCGTATATTCTAGTTTATTTCATTTGAAACTAGACTCATTAAGGATTTCAAGCGTATAAATTATATCCCCTAATTATTTTTATACAATTTTTAATGATTTTTCCAAGTCAGAACAGGGGATCACGTAGTCATTCTAAACCAGTCTCTCAAAAACTTAAATATCTCATAATATAGAATTCCTTTGCTTGCTCTGTTTCTCTTATATGAAAATAAACTCATTAATCTTTAATTTGATATCTCATTCAGTCTCTGGTTCAATTTCTACTATTTTTGGTACATTTTTAGATTCACATCACTTCAACTATCTAGAACAGTTTTATTGTCAATTTTGATCTTTCACAGTTCAATTCTATTCATCACTTTCCCATAACAATCTTTCCAATTTCCAATCACATATCGAGCATATTGCTCATAAGTTACACACGTATATACTTACACTTATCATCACAAAGTCATACACAATTTCATTTAATCAATTTCCCAGTTGAACGCTTCGGAATAATAACAGATACACGATGGTATCGCGCATAGCCCACCTTTAAAATCGAAGCTCTCTTGTACACATAGTGGCCTTCACTTAGCACCACTCATGTGACCTGGCTCGATTGTACACATAATTTTGTCTCTCTTGTACACATGGTGAACACTTAGTACCACCCATGTGACCTAGCCAGTTTATCTCGTAGCTCTCTTGTCTACATAGTGTCCTTAACCTAGAACCACGCATGCGACTTAGCTACATATATCCCGTAGCTCTCTTGTCTACATGAGGTACACATAGTATCACCCATGTGACCTAGCTATATCATAATGTCTCGTAGCTCTCTTGTACACATGATGTGCACTCAGCACCATACATGTGACCTAGCTACATACCATCTGTATCACCCAATGTTTCCGAAGGTTCAACCGGGATTTCTCTCTCTTTCTAATACTTGATTCCATACTTCAAATAGTCAATTATGATTCAAAAATCAGCTACAATACATAAAATATGCTGAAATACAAAAACATAATAAAGATAATGTATTATTTACATACAAACTTACATACTTTCTCATTTCCATGTCGAATTAATATTAAACATTTAAATCATCATAATTATACTTACGTTCAGAAATCATAGTAAATATATCAATTTTACATTAAAACATGCATAAATTAATGCTTATTATACATATGAACTTACCTCGATACTAAAACGACCATATTACCAACTTTCCCGGTTTTCGATTTTTCTCTCATTCTAGATTCAAATCTCATTTTCCAGGATCTAAAACATCATATTTTACTTATTTAATTAATGTACTATTCAAAACAGTCCTTAACTCAAACTTTGGTAAAATTACAATTTTCCCCTAAACTTTTGCATATTTACACTTTTGTCCCTAGGCTCGGGAATTAAACTTCATCCCTTATTCTTATGTTTTATGACATGATGATCATTTTTCCCTTCTATGGAAACATCAAATTCTGACTCTAACACATAGTTATGAACAATAACAACTTTTACCGATTAAGCCGTTTTACTCATTTTTGCTTAAAACCTCTTAGCAAATGTTGTTTAACATAATTTCAGCCTTCATATTCTACCATAAATCATCAAAATAAACAAATTTCACCTACGGTTATTTTTCCAAATATGACCCCTAGCTTAAATTATTGCTAGAATAAGCTTAATCAAGTTACCAGGATTCGAAAATCGTAAAGAACTTGAAAAATGGGGCTAGAACGGACTTATTATTGAGGTTGGAAAGCTTTAAAACCCTAGCCATGGCTTCCCCCATGGTAATTTCGGCCTCGATGAAAAAGATAAGTCAATTTTGCTTTTATTTTCCCTTTTTATTTCTTTTAATTACCAAATGACTAAAATGCTCTTAAGGCCTTTCTTTAAAATTTTGTCCTATTCATGCCCATTTTTTGTCCAAACGAAATATAATGTTCTAATTACCATTTAAGGACCTCCTCTTCAAACCCCCATTTCAATCAAGTACTTATGAATTTGAACAGATATTTTGTAACTTTTACAATTTTAGTCCTAAAATTCCAATTAAGCACTTTATCAGTAAAATTACTTAACGATATTTTTACACAATATTTTAATCAATAAATAAACCTTAAAACTTAATCAAAATAAATTTTTTGACTTCGAATTCTTGGTTCTAAAACCATCTTTCTGTTTAGGCCCTAAATCGGGCTATTACAGCAACTTCTGCAAATAAGCCCTAATAGGCAAATTAAACATGCAATCTATAAAATTTCTTATCAATACTCTAACACATGCATCTAATCACTCGGTAAATCATAAAAATTAATCAAAATAAACTTTTCTATCTAAAATTTGTGGTTTCGCAACCACTATTCCATTTAGGCCCTATTTTGAGATGTTACATGGCATTAGCACCCTACTGTGTGAATATGATTTTCTAAGTATCCCTTAGTATTCCAAGTGGTTTAATGGGTAGTCCAAGGAATTGTCAAAGAAAGAACGAGGTATGATCATGTTGAAGGAGTACAGGTATGTATGCCAAACTCGTAGTTATCGAGATTACGAAATGATTAAACCTTGGTAAGATGAGAATGAAAGAATTATGATCTTGAGTTCTATTGAACATTATATAAATCAAATGAGATAGGATATGACTACAATGACTGTTGAAAATAAGATGAATTAAATTTATGTTATGTATGTGTATGAAAATGCATATTTTTATTGCTTATTATTTACATGCAAGCATACTAAGCTCTATGCTTACTCCCTTTCTTCTCCATTTTTAAAAGTGTCGCCAAGCTATATCAGGGATCAAAGGACGTCAGAAGCTCGGTCACACTATCAATTGGAATCTTTTGGGTATAGTTAGTTCATTATTTTGAGTATAGCATGTATAGGAACTTGGTTATTTTGTTATACGTCATATTTGTTTAGGCAATGTGTTTTCTTTTAATGGTGTTATGATTCATTTTGTATAAGGCCATGAGACTTGGCACACAATGATTATTGGGTCGTAAACCTATTCATCTATGCATGTATGTGCCAATTCCATTATGATACGGTTATTAGTTGTTGATGGTTGAATGATGATGGCTACTATGTGTGTGTGTTGGTAAAATAGGGCTTGGCTACATATGTGGCACTTAGTGTGCAAAATTCCCGAGTATCTGACATTATTATTATGAGTGGTTCACGGGTATGTCCAAGATGAGATTACGTGTAAGTTCATTTCGAGATGGTACAGTTATGTACATAAAGCTTATGTCTATTAAATTCGTGAAATGATGAATTTGAGGTAAGTTTGTGATGGAATGAATTATGATTATGATATTATGGTAAATTACATTATGTTATATTAAACTGTTTGAATGTTAAATGTATGGTAAGGTTTGCTTATTTTTTACATATGAGCTTACTAAGCTATATAGCCAACTCCGTTTATTTTACATGTTTTATAGTGTCGCCAAGCTAGCTCAGATTGGGGATCGTCAAACACATCACACTATCAAACTATTATTTTGGGTACCGATGATTTTAAACATTTTAAGAGTATGGCATGTATAGGGACTAGGTCATTTTGGTATATATGTCATTATGAATTTTACCAAATGTATTGGCTTGTAATTGTCAAGGCTTGATGTGGTATTTGTCCATGAAACTTGGCTTATTTTGGTTGAATTGGTTGTAAGCTTATACATATTTATTTATGCATGTAAGTGCAATTATCTCTTATGTTATGTGGTTTATAAATGCTTGAAAAATGGTTGAATGTGGATTAATGGGTTTGTTGTTGAATGGTTAAGGTTGGCTAATTTGTATTCTAGGAAAACAAAGTAAACTTATGCATGTTATTGGTAGCCATATTGAAACTTGTAGAATGTGAGTTGGTATGATTTGGTTTGAAAAATTATGGTGTTGTTAATGTGTTGAGTATGGATAATGAAATGACATGATTAGGCCTTGTTTTGTCGAAGCTTGGTTGCCTAAGTATATCATGATTTGTGCCATTGAACTTGTGGGTGTGTAGGGGTAAATGAGGGTGACAAATGGCTTGGTAAATAACCTTTATTTTGTCCACACGGGTAAACACACGGACGTGTGTCTAGGTTGTGGTGACACATGGTCTACCCCATGAGCATGTGTTTCGGTCGTGTGTGCCCTGTACCTAAATTTTGAGAAATAGAATGCTCAAAATTGATCACACGGGTGTGTGTCTCAGCCGTGTGAGGGACACGGCCACATGCACTGGCTTCTATCCCGGATGTGTGAAGTCTACACGTATTTTATGAAAATTACATTTACCACACAGCCTAACACACGGGCGTGTGACTTGGGCATGTGATCTCAATTTGTTCATGCATTGTAAAACAGAGAGTTACATGGGTTAGGGACACGGGCATGTGTGACTACACGGCCTGACGACACCAGCGTGTCCTAAGCCACACGGGCGTGTGACCCCTGTTCATAGCAAAAATTTTCTGACTTTTGCAAAAATTTCCTGAGTTATCAATTCAGTCCCGAACCACTTCCAAAGCATGTTTTGGGCCTCGTAGGCTCGTATTAGGGACTTTATGATTGAATACAAATTGTTTTAATTTGGATGAAAATTTATGACTCTGAATTGTATATTTGCTTGTGATGTGAGTCCGATAATGCCTCGTATCCTGTTCCGGCATTGAATACGGATAAGGGGTGTTACATTTAATGGTATCAGAGCTATGGTTTAGTTGATTCTCAGACTAATGTAGGGTGTATGAGAGTCTATCTATACATGCCAAATTTAATCTTTGATAGTGTGACGACTCCTGACAATTTAAATTGTGTTTTCATCTAGTAAAGGATCCCAACTGAGGGGTAGCTAATAATGTTGAAAGTAATACAATGGCTCATACTGAAGGGACAGCGCCATCTGAAAGTAGACCAGAACGGTTAGTCAGGAAGGACAGGCTAGAGAAGCCTTCTTCTAAAGGATGAATAAGTGGCTTGCTGAGTTTGTTCGAACAAATCTGGCTACCCAACATCCTCCACCCCCACCTAACCCTCAACCGGTTCCCGTAGCTTCCCATGGTGTGGAATTATTAAGACTGAACAAGCCTCCAGTTGATAAGATTCAGAAACAAGGGGGCTGAAGAATTTAGAGATGATATTGATGATGATCCCGAGAGGGCGGAGTTTTGGATTGAGAACACTATTAGGGTATTTAATGAGCTTTTTTGCACTCCGGATAAGTGCTTGAAATGCGCTATATCACTACTGAGGGACTCAGCATATCGGTGGTGGAATACTCTTGCATTTGTGGTATCGGAAGAAAGAGTTACCTGGGGTTTCTTCCAAGAAAAGTTCAGAAAGAAATATATCAGTAAACGGTTCATTGATCAGAAATGCAAGGAGTTTTTAGAGTTGAAACAGGGTAATATGTCTGTGACTAAATATGAGCGAGAGTTTGTTAGGCTCAGTAAGTATGCTGGGATGTGTTTCCACTGAGGCTATCATGTGCAAGAGATTCGAAGATAGGCTGAATGAGGATAGCAGACTGTTAGTTGGGATTTTAGAGTTGAAAGAATTTGTTGTGCTAGTCGACCGAGCTTGCAAGACCGAAGAGCTGAGCAAAGAAAAGAGAAAAGCTGAGTTTGAGGTTAGAGATTCAAGAAAACGACCGATGAATAAGTCGTTTTAATCTTCGTCAAAGAAATTGAGGGATTTGTATAAACATTCAAATGTTTCAGCTAGGTATCCCAGCAGAGATCGTGGGAAACAGTATTCAGGTTCTAAGGCCCAAACTACGTCAATAGCGAGTGTTGATAATGCTAGGTCTAATAGACCTGAATGTCAACATTGTGGTAGACGACATCCCGGTGAATGTAGGATGAACAACTAGGCTTGCTTTAAATGTGGCTCCCAAGATCACTTTATTCGAGATTGCCCTGAAATGACAGAGAAATATAATTTCCAGAATGCAAGGCCAAGTAACCCTGCCACTAGAGGGAGGCCACCAAGAAATACGGGAAGTGAGAACAGTAGAAGAGGTGTAACAAAAAATTTGGCTATGAGATCAGAGGTCAGAGCACCTGCTAGAACCTACGCTATTTGAGCTCACAAAAATGTGTCATCCCTTGATGTTATATTGGTACATTTTCTCTCCATGATACTAATGTAGTTGCATTGATTGATCCTGGAACGACTCAGTCATATATTTGCATGAATTTGGTAACTAGTAAGAATTTGTCTGTTGAGTCTACTGAGTATGTGATTAAAGTATCGAACCCCTTAGGCAAATATGTCTTAGTTGATAAAGTTTGCAAAAGTTGTCCTTTAATGATTCGGGGTCATTGTTTTTCGGCTGACTTAATGCTTTTACCGTTTGATGAGTTCGATGTAATTCTTGGAATGGATTGATTTACTCTACATGATGTCGTAGTGAATTATAGACGAAAGATTATTGAATTGAAATGTTAAAATAATGAAATTCTTCGGATTGAATCGGATGAGCTGCCAATTGTGAAGCCTATCTTGCGTATGTATTGAATACGAAAGTGTCTGAATTAAAGATCGAATCTATGCCGATAGTTTTTGAATATCTGGATGTGTTTCTAGAGGAGTTACCTAGATTACCACCAATTAAAGAGGTTTAATTTGCCATTGATTTAGTGCCAGGAATCTCACCGATATCGATAGCTCCGTAAAGAATGGCTCCGACTAAATTGAAAAATTTGAAGTCTTAGTTGCAATAGTTGACAGATAAGGGTTTTGTGAGACCGAGTTTTTTGCCCTGGGGTGCACCAATGTTATTCGTCAAGAAGAAAGACGGATCCATGAGACTTTGTATTGATTATTATCAGCTTAATAAGGTTACGATTGATAAACCATAAACTATACATATTTTTACCCCATGTTTAATGCATTTTATGGATGTTTTCCCATTAGAATTGGTGAATTTGATGCTCCTAATGCTTTAATTTCATGTTTTATACTTAGGAGAGCATAGGAGAGCGAAAAGAACGAGAAACGGGCCAAAAATGGAGAAAATTGGCCAAGGTACAAAATCAACACGGCCTGTACCTCATCACACGGGCAGACCACATGGCTGTGTCAATTTGGCAGGCTCGAGCACAGCCTGAAGTAATCAAACACGGGCGTGTGCCACGAGTATGCCCCTGCTGAGCCCAAGTTGAGTCTAATTCAAAAAAGGCTAATTTTGAGGGCTTCTAAGCATTCAAAATCCTATAAATACACCCTAGAGAAGGAAGAAAAGGGAGACGGAGAATAGGGAGTAAGGAATTATTCCAAGGAAGCCGATTGATCCATTTTAGAAGCCGGATTCATCACCAAGATTTAAGATCTCTCCTCAATTTCCTTTCAGGAGTTTTGGGTTTTCTTTATGTTTTGTATTCTTTATTCTTCTGAGATGTTTTCTTATTTAGCTATGAACTAAAACCCCTAAATACCTAAGGGGGATGAAACTTAAGACGGATCTTGTTATTATTTTCTAAATCGTTTGATAAATATTTAACTTGTTCTTAATTATGTGTTCTTAATTCTTGTTTTGATATCCCAAGATACTGGTTCAAGTCATGCTCTTATTCAGAGGAGGAATAGACCCTATCTAAGAGTACATTTGTCATAATTTAGCAGAGTTGATTGCGCGCCTAGACATAGGGTGACAAGATTTTACCGAATTAGGGTGAAACCTAATAAGGGGATCCATAGATCGAGTTAATGCAACCCTAGAGTGTGAATTAGAGAAAAGTCTCAGTTATTCAATCTAGGGATTAGACATTATTAGTCTTGAATAGGGATAATAACATAACTTAGGGATCTCTACGGAACAAGTTGAATGAATAAATCGTCCGATTCAGAGCCAGAATAACAAGTAAAGTCTAGGTGGATTTTTCCTTAGGTATTGTATTAAGTCAATCAATTTTTCCCAAAAGCAATTCGCCAATTCTTTTCTCTGTGCGTTCTTAGTTTAGATAATTAGTTAATTAAAACAAAACCTTTTTATTCTTAGGCTAGATAATAAAAAGACAGTCATTACTAGTACTTTTAGTTCCTTTGGGTTCGACAATCCGATCTTGCTAAAACTATACTACTGTTCGATAGGTACACTTGCCTACATCGCAATAATAGTTAGTTTAAGAACGAGTAATTATAAATATTTAAAACCTATCACGAAATAATGCGATCAAGTTTTTGGCGCCGTTGCCGGGGAACTAAGATATTAGGAACGCTCAATTTTTATTACTTTAGCCATTTATTTTTCTTGCAATTTAATTTAATTTTATTATTATTATTTATTAACCTACTCTTTCTTTCTCTTGGCAGGTTTTTTATAGTTTATGACTAGAAGAAACCCGTCGGGACCGTTACTTCTTGACGAAGAAATCGATCGTACAGTTCGTAGAAACCAAAAAGAAATAAGGCGCAGCTTAAGATACACGGAGAACGAACAAAAATACGATACTCAACCTCCAACCGAAGAGATGGCTGAAAACCAAGGCAATCAGCTACCTCCTGCAATTACGGTTAATCAAAATCCTGCTCCACGCACTATGTATGATTATGCTAAACCTTCTTTAACAGGAACTGAATCAAGCATAGTTAGACCTGCTGTAGCTGCAAATACTTTTGAATTAAAACCTGACACTATTCAAATGATATAATAATTTGTTCAGTTTGATGGTTTGCAAGATGAGGATCCCAACGCTCATTTAGCCAACTTCTTAGAACTATGTGATACATTTAAAATTAATGGCATTTCTGATGATGGCACACGTCTTCGGTTGTTTCCCTTTTCATTGAGGAATAAAGCTAAACAGTGGTTGAACTCGTTACCACGAGTGTCAATTACTACTTGGGAACAAATGACCGAAAAATTGTTACTAAAATATTTTTCGCCGGCTAAAATGGCTAAATTACGTAATGATATCTCTTCTTTTGTGCAGATGGATTTAAAAACCCTTTACGATGCATGGGAGAGATACAAGGACTTACTGAGAAGGTGCCCTCATCATGGGTTACCGCTTTGGCTCTAAGTACAAACATTTCACAATGGTCTGAATCCTTCGACTCAGCAAATGGTTGACGCAGCAGCGGGCGGAACCATCAACAATAAAACACCGAAAGATGCCTATGAGTTTATAAAGGAGATGTCACTGAATAACTATCAGTGGCAAGTCATGAGGACAAAGCCAACGAAAACAGACAGCGTTTATAACGTCGATTCGGTCACCATGCTCTCTAATTAGGTAGAACTCTTGAATAAAAATTTTGATGGTTTTCTTAGTTCTTCACAGGTTCACCCAGTAATGCAGTGCAAAGCAAGTAGCGGTGGAACAAACCATTCAGAATACCAACCTTATGGCCACAACATGGATAACGAGCAATTAAACTACATGGGTAATAATCCTCGACCTCAAAACAATCCATATAGTAACACTTATAATGCAGGTTGGAGGAACCACCCCAATTTCTCATGGGGCGGTCAAAGAAATCAAAGACCACAATATCCTCTGGGCTACCAACAACCACCCTACCAACAGGAAAATAAGCCAAACCTTGAAGAGATGCTCTCAAAGTTTATATCAGTGTCAGAAACCCATTTTTAGAACACCGAGACAGCACTTAAAAATCAACAATCGTCAATCCAAATCCTCGAAACTCAGATAGGCCAACTTTCCAAACTAATCTCCAAACGACCACAAGGTAGTTTGCCAAGTAATACCGAACCTAACCCAAGGGAACAACTCAACGCAGTTAATATTCAAGATGACGAAGGAGTTGTTGATCCTGAACTAGAACCGAGGCAAGAAACTGTGGTAAGCAAAGGTCAAGGTGAGTTAGATCAAAATACAAACAAACCAGTGACTGTCGAATATAAACCTCGTGTGCCATACCCCAACGCGACAAAGAAAGACCTCTCAGATGAACAATTTGGTCAATTCCTTAAACTCTTAAAAAAATTACATATTAACTTACCGTTTATTAAAGCTCTATCGCAGACGCCAAATGCAATGAAATTTTTAAAAGAGCTTTTAGCAAATAAGCGAAAGTTGGACGAGGCGTCGCATGTGGAGCTAAAAGCAGTTTGCTCGGCCATTCTCCAAAATAAACTACCCAACAAACTAAAAAACCCAGGGAGCTTTACTATTCCTTGCTTAATTGGTAGTTTAGATGTTAATCATGCATTAGCTGATCTAGGGGCTAGTATCAATGTCATGCCTTACAAAATGTTTAAGCAACTAGGTCTCGGGGAGCTCAAACAGACTAGGATAAGCATTCAATTAGCAGATAAAACTATAAGATTCCCTAGAGGTATTATTGAAGATGTGCTAGTTAAAATTGATAAATTTATATTTCCCGTTGACTTTATTGTTCTAGACATAGAAGAGGATAGCAACACTCCCTTAATTCTAGGAAGGCCCTTTTTAGCAACTGCTAAAACCATCATTGATGTTGGCATAGGTGAACTCACACTCCGAGTGGTAGACGAAACAATCACCCTTCAAGCTCGCAATTCTGGCAACACATTAGGAATTGAAGGTGATCATTTAAACCATTCTACTAAAACTAACAATATGGTGCAACCTATTTTGCAGAAAATGAGTTTAAAGGAAGCACACGAGTCGTTCTCAAGCACCAGTAGAGGACTTGTTCATGAAGATCGAAGATTACAAATTGAGGAACTCGATGAATGGCAGACGCACAAACCAAGAACACCCGACAAATTGAAACTACGCCAAAACGAGCTCGATACCTCTCCAAATCAGTTTAAGGTTGGTGATAAGGTCTTATTAGATGCCGTAGATCCCCACATTGTCACTACCACATCCGAATGAGGAAATCCCTGTTACGGCACTCAGTATTTTTTCATTCGGTATGGTGGAGGTGAGTCATCCCAAGTTCGGCACTTTTAAGTTAAACACACCCAATTAAAACCTTATTTTGATGAGATTGATAGCAGGAATGAGGAGTATAAACTCCTCAAACCACCATGACCATTCACTGGAGAGGTAAGTCAAGCTTAGTCTATAAATAAGCACTTCTCGGGAGGCAACCCGAGCACTAACAATATTAATTTCTTTAAATTTTGGTATTTAACTCCTAACTTATTAATGAAAATCTTGAATACAGGTGTTTCCACCAAGACAAGGCCAAGCACACGAGTGTGCTTAAGGTCGTGTGAAAATAGGGCAAAAGATTTCCCCAATACAGGCTATGATTAAACGCCACGGCCATGCAATATGGCCGTGGTTGAGCTTGCAAAAACAACACGAGTGAGAGACACGCCCATGTGGAAGAACCGTGGGCGAACATGCCAAAACAACAAGGGCGTTCGACACGCCCGTGTGAAACACCCGTGGTCGAACCTGTTAAATTAACACTAGCGTGGGAGAAGCGAACGAAGCTAGACACGGTCGTACAACACAGCCATGTGAACCCACACGCCCAAGGAACACGGGCGTGTACTAAATGTCAGACGCGCCCAAATTTGAAATTGGCAAATCACACAGGCTGGAATCGAGGAACACGGGCGTGTGCCCTGGCCCTGTGTCCCAAAATCTATAAATACCCTGCACTATTCACTTTCTTCCCCATTCAAAAACCCTAACCCTAGTCGCTACAACTCCACACGGCCTCCCTGCCATGCCCATGCGCCGCTTCCCACTTCATGTTTTACGCTCGATCTCTTTCCCTTAGCATTTGTTTACTCCTTTCACTTCTATTTTACTTATTTCTAATGCTTATTATCAACATAAACTTCATATCTTTTGAACTATTTTTCATTTTTCTATCATTTAATTTGCATTCTTAGGTTAGTTATCCTACATTTTGTGTTAAATCAAGTTAGTAGGAACACCTCATACCCATGACATTACTATGTTTATTCTCATGCTATTACCATGCCAATGTATATCATTTAATTTGGATTCCTAAGTTAGTTATCATACATTCCATGTTAAATTGAGAGTAGGAAAACCTCATACCCATTGCATTTCTATTCTCATTCTCATTATTATTGTGGTTGAGTTTGTTTCATATTAATAGTATTGGTTGAAATAGTTAGTTCCAAATCCATGCCTATTATTCGAATTCGTTTACCTATTATTAGTATTCTTTATATTACAGGATTTTGATGTCGTCTTCACGAGGAAAGAAAATCGCCGTACCTGCCTCAAAGAAGAGGAAGGGAGCATCCTCTTCTGCGGGTCCCACCGAGGAAATTCGTCACCCTCTCCTACAGTTCTTCTAAGGGCCCTAGGAAGAACTGTTCCAAATACTTCGGGCCTGACCTTTAATTGCAGGTCACTGTATCGACTGGGCTACTGTACAACAGGTTCAGTTGGCTGATTCGATTCGAGCCCTCCTAACCACCGACCCTTGGGAGCTATTCTTTGGGATAATCGAGCCGACATACCTTCAGCTCACGATGAAACTATGCTCAACGTTCCATCTTCAGACCGTAATGAAGTACTACAATGATCCCGACATGGTTCAATTTTGCCTAGGCTGATTAATCCGCCAGCTAAGCGTCCCAGAGTTTGGTGCTGCACTAGGCTTATATATAAAGGAGTTCAAGGAGGAAAATGAACTACATGCTCTCAGTCGCCACATACATTTCTCTCCCTCGAAGTGCTGGCACACTTTGGCCCCTAGCACGACTTCTTACAATCCTAGCCTCTCTAAGGTATCAATTCTCCCACTATCCCTGAGGTATTTACACGCTATTTTAGCTCACACGATTACTTCTTATGGTGCATGTCACAAGGGCACGTCATCGACCTTGCCTATTTCATCGACCTTGCAATTCAGCACCAGATGGAGCTGTATCGGAAGGGGATCATCTCTATTGGCCCTTATGTGACTCGACTAGCGTGACACTTCAGGCTCCTTAACACCATGGCCCAAGAATCATCCCTCACCCTCATTGGCCAGATGTCTCCACAAGGCATTTCGAGCATGCTTAGCATGAGGATGATCGAAAGGCA